>NW_005054354.1:939810-946320 GCF_000277835.1 Geospiza fortis | reverse complement strand
CAGCCCAGCGGCCAGCGGGGGCAAGTGCAGCTCCAAACTTCAGCTCAAAGCACAGGGCCTGTCTGGCTTCTCCCAACCAACACAGAGTGGTGACATGGTAAAGCACCAGTGGTGACATGGTAAACTGATGCAGCACCAGCCAAGCTCTGTCTTTTGGGACAGCAGTTCGATTCCTGACTAGGTGGATTATATGATTTAAAGGGAGATGATTAAAAGAGGACCAGACTGCAGCCAGGATGTTCTGAGGAAGGTAGTTTTCCTTGCTGTAAATTGTCTTGCAGCCAATCCTTTAAAAGTTTTTATTATTTAAACTCATGTGTACAAAATACTGTTTTCCAATGGGGAGAATTTTTCCTGGCTTAGGTGCATTGATGTAATTCTCCTGAGACACTCAGACTCCTGTTCTGTATTTCCTAAGGCCTCTTCAAAACAGTAAAACAGTATCTGCTGCTCATGGCCAGTCTGTGCTTGGGGACAGGGCTGCAACTCATCTCCTGTTCTACAGCACTATAAACTGTTCAAAGCTGCTATCCATCTTGTCTCCAATTTTGTGTTCAACATGCTGCTCTCTCAAACAGGGCTTTGTATATTACGTGAATGATCCATATCTTTGCACCTTATAGGAATGTGTTTGCATTGAACTACACTGCACTGTTACTCCAGGGAACCCAGTTTACCATGACATTCCAATCACTTGATCCATCTACTTCTTTTCCTTATAATGGTCTCCATTATATTTTATCTGTGAAGTTTCCCAGTAGAAGATAAATACATTGAATAGAACTGATCCTGATCCATCCATTATAGATGCTCTCTAGAATTACTTTCTGAATCATATTCTTTTTAGCATGTGCAGCATTCATTTTGTATAGTGCTAATTTTTAATCAAAACATCATTTGGTGAGAAATTAAATCAAATCCTTTAGTAAAATCATTGCATTGCATTGTCTCCATTCACAGATTTTATCAATAGAAGTAATTATCCAGCATTATTTGTTTTCTGTATGCTCTCTGTTACCCATCCTCTGAAGTTATCTTTAAAATCCACATGTTGAACCTTAGCCTAATTTACTCTCTTTGAGGCAGGAACAATTCCAGTGTTAAGACAGTGCAGAGCACAAAGAGAATTCAGAGAACTATTAATAATAACTGTGTGCCAGCTATTCTTCAGCTCTCTGCTGTGATTTAGTTGTTTCATATTTATTGCATTACTTTGGTCAGAACAGAATTTGAAGTACCGAGTCCAGAAGTACCAAAGTCCCTACAAGTTACATCTTGAAGTGTCCAAATTATCAGATTCTCCCTTTAAGAAGAATTTTAGAGATGATGTTAGAAGTTCACACTTCTTAAATAGAACATACATACTCACCAACACCTAAAAAAGAGAGATAATTAGAATTTTTCTCCAGACAGTAGTAGCATGTAGCTATTATGTGTAAATGATGTATTTGTGACCCTCACAGAACGATGCAGTGCAGAGGAGCATCATCACAGTGTGATAGCAGAGACATTGCAAATGGGGGCACAGGATGCCAAGTGTGAGAGCAGAGGGTGAAAAGAGAGTGCTTGGGATGTCCTCCTGCTGGGCACATGCCAACAAAGTCACCTGTGGTTGGTAAGGAAGTGCAGTTTGAGAGCTGGACAAAGCCAAAAGGGCTGAAAGACCAAAGTTCACCACATACAGTAAATTTGGATGTAAAATGGAGTTGCAGAGCAATGAGGCAGGAGCTTGCAGGACCAGTCTTGAAAAACTGCCCCAAGTGAAGGTTCTCATAGTAGGGAGGAAGAAACCATCAACATCATACACCTCCTTTCAGCAAAGAAGGAGCTCCATCATGAACACCACAGCTGCCTGGCAAAGGGCATGAGGTGCTGATGCTTGCTGCAGCCCTCTTTTTCTCAAGTAGTGCTGATGCCATCAAATACAGGACCAAATAGGAAAGCCCATGAGCAGAGCCCAAGAGCAGAGCTATATATTAGGAAAGTTTTGTACAACAGTTTTGACTCCATTATTAATGTCATTCTAAATTGATCAGATAATTTGTACTGTAGCAGGAAGTATTATTGTGACTAGACAAATCTAAATAAATGTCATTGTATTGTAATTAGTGTTGAGATTTTCATTGGACTGATAATAAATTCTTGGCTTCCATATAAGGTGTTCTCTTTCCTGCCCATAATGTGATTTTGGATGCAACATTGTTCTCAGAATTCACTTTTAAGTAATAACAGTGGTGTGGAGCAGTGGCAACATAAAAAATCATTACATCATAATTTAACCCTGTCAATTTTTAACTTTATTCTAAGCAAGTAGTTTTGAAAAGATAGTATTTTTTTCTGTAGTCATAGTTCCATATTTTTAAATAACTTCTGCAATTTTAAAGTCTGCAACAATAATGTTGCTTATACATTTAAGCTGTCCCTTTTCATTGTAAGACCTTTTTTTTTAACATATCTGATCTATTCCTCAATATGGCAAACAGATCATGAAAGTATTTCTCTCTATGGGACTGTAAATAAAGTATATGCATTCCACTGACATCAAAAACAAAAGAGGACATGAGTAGTTAAAATCTGAACAATTCTGCAGCTCTAAAATAAGATACTTATGTTTCAAAGGCCTTTCTCTGCAAAGAGGAAGGGACATTTAGAAATGTTTTAACCATCAAAAAATGAGAATTAAATAAAGCTGTATATCATCTATTTTTTGTATATCAACTATTTTTAATTTGCATTGCAGATGCAATTTCTCAGAAAGAATACTGGGAGAAAAAGCCTTTGATGGAGGAGTGATATGCAATAGTATTTGCATTTGTCACCCTATTTGTCTTCCTTTACTACAAAAAAAATTAAATTTAATTAATTAGATTTAGATAGCAAATGTCTGTAAGAAGCTTATTTTGGAAAGCAGCTATAAAAGGAACAGCATATTTAAAGAGAGCTTTACAAAGATAAACTAAAATGGTAATACTAGGAATTCAGTTTCAGACAATAGAAAGAACGAGGTAAATGTAAAGTGCAAAGATTCACTGTGCAGTGAAATATATAAGCTTTGAAGAGTAATGCAAAATAGATTCTCATGCTGTATCTGCTTTTTAGGAACACCAAGGGCTGTGGGGAGGGCGTGAGTTGATGGTGCAGAAGATGATTATGGCTTGGCTTCTGCAACCTGAGAGACACTTTTACTGTGTCAAGTTCACAGACTGTTTGGGAAGCTGTGCCAAGGATGATATTAAGACCTACAGTACCTTCTACCTATGATTTGGACTTCTGAAAGAAACAAAAATTAATGGTTCATGTTAAAAAAACCAAATTGAACTAACTTTTGTAACCTGATGTTTATTGCTTTACGACATTACGTATGCTGTGAAAAGCTATAATCAGACACAAAAAACCCCATATCAGGTTTGAGACAATAAGCAATAAGGACTTTTATCACATGGATTTGCTGTGTGGAGAAAGGCCCCTGTGTCAGGCCAACAGGAGCACTGTGGGGTTCAGCGCAGGGTTCACTGTGGGTCCCAAGTGCCCAGGCCTGCACTGGGTGTGGGTTCCCCTAGACAGGGGTAAAGTAGGGGGTCTGAGGGGCTGGGCAGCAGCTCTGCAGCAAGCCCTGGGCAGACAACAAACTGAACATGAATGAGCAGAGATCACCCCAGGCACCACAACACTCAGGACTGTGGCAGCAGAGCCAGCTACCAGGGATTTTTTCCCCCAGGTCACATCTTTGAACTGCATTGTCACCACTGTAGAAAGACATTCAACTGCAGAGGTACATAAGTGCAAGATCATTAGAATGATTAGGGAGCTGATGATTAGATCATAATGAGCAAGAGGAGCAGAGAGAGCTCTCCTTGTGTAGTCTGGAGATGAGATGGATGAGGAGAGTAACTGCTGCTGTCTGTTACCTCAATGGAGCTCTGCTGATACCTGGGAGTGATCTCTGCCTTGGAGGTGCACAACAGAAAGGACAAAAGGCAACAGTCACAAGCTGCAGCAAAGAAAAACCTAACTGGATATAGGGCAAATTTTTATAAGTGTTTAGATGTTGGGAAGGGCCACCTGGAGAAGCTGCAAAACACCAGCCTTAGGGAGTTTTAAACCTCAGCTGAACAAGACCCTGAGCAACTTGTCATGCCATTGACAAGAGCCATGCTTAGAGCAGGAGGATTAGGTGAAACACGGAGGTCACTTTGAACTCCAATGATCCCACCATTCTTTGATAAAAACCAGCAGGTTTCCATGCTTTGGATAATATGAAACAGTGCTTTCCCTGCTCAGTTAGCTGCTGTGCCAAGATGGCCTCATGATGTACTGAGGCTCATGTAAGATTGATTGTTTGACAAACATCTATAGCAATAAGTAAAATGAAAGCTTGTCATTTTTAAAAGCTGGATAAAAATGAATCTTTAGATAATAATGAAGAATTAACTAATTTTCATAATTAAGATTTTCTACCTGGAAGGACTGTTAAGTCTAGAGATGTTAGACTCATAGAATACTAGGTAAAACATGTTTTTAATTTGAAAATGGATGATAAGGTAGGTTTTGAAGCATGACTCCTAAGCTTTCCTTGCCATACCAAGCTTCTGCAGTGAGTGCCTTCTCAACCAATGCCAAGCCAAAACAAAGGTTAGTCTTGCAGAAGGTAAACCCAAGATTACTGATGGAGCTGCAAAAAGAAGCTGAGTTCTCACTCTAGCTGAGAGCGACCCTTTCTGACCCCCGGTGCATGATACAGCTCTTGGGATCTAAGTGGCACTTAGGAGAATGCTCAGGAGTCTGCTTCTACCAGGTAGCAGAGGATTTTATTCTGTATTGAATTAGGACTGGTTCTTGGATTTAGGTATGCTGCAAGACTAAAACTGGACTGAGTGTTAGGATTATTGCTATGTGTAGCAATAATGTAGTGTAGGATTATGTAGAATTAGCAAATATGTGTAGGGAGTTTATCCATGTGTTAGGAGCCCAAGTTTGTTCTTTATATAGATTAATGCCAAAAACTGCATAATATTTTCCCAAAAAGCTTTTAAAAAGTAGACACTTTCAACAGTAAAAGATTTTTTAGTGCCTTTCCCTTTCAGAAGTTTATACTGCTTCTTGGGAGACATACAAACTAGACTCAAAATATATCTTGCAATCAAACTTCTTCAAAAATTACTATATATCCCCACATAGCTATGTTACTTATATCACTATGGAAAAGATACACCAAAACTGTACATAATTAAGGACCTGAAGTTAATATTTAAAGTGTAATATTAATTTGTACTGAATTATCTGTTAAATTCAAGAGGGTTAATTAGTTCATTGATCATTTCAGTTCTGTTGAGTTCCATTAAGGATGAATTTGGCCTAGGTTGTTTAAAATACAATATGTTTAAGAATCATTCTAATCCTTCTCTTAATCATGCAAAGTAAACATAATTTACCATTGCTACTGAACTAGTTAATTTACTTTTTGTGTTTCTATAGTTAAATTTTAAATCAAACATATTAATATGAGTCAGGGAATCACTATTCAAATAAAAAATATTTTTCTTATTTCAAGGAGTTTTTTGTTTATCTCTGAAGCACATTCAGAATTAAAGTCCATGTGACAGTTTTAAAATTGGCAATATACTTTTTCTCTAAATTTGTTTTAGAATTCTCTGGTGGTTTGTTTCCTTTTTCTTTCTTCTTACCACCAGAAAAAAAATATTGAAGTGTTTATGAAGTTACATTCTCAGCTGGGACAAATGCTGGTTGTGTTGGCAGCAAGCCAGTATCTTTTTTGCAGAATAACTTGAAGACAACTGTGCTATGGTTACCTAAATAGTGGAATAATTTTCATAGAATTCTTGCTACTGTGGCTCTGGAAAGTATGCTGCTGGTATCTGGCAATTGCCCCAAACTAATTAGTTCTTTATTTTTGAAGATGAATGTTTATTTCACAGTCTAATAAATAATGTGTATGAAGTAATTTTAGGAAAACAAATAGTGTTTTTATCAGGGTGCAAAACCCTTCTGTCCTGGTTTAGTGCAAATTTGGGGAGAAGCCTCTGAATGGGGTCCCTCTAGAAAGCAAATTCATCGACCCCTCCCTCAAATGGTTTGGGAAAAATATTTCCTTGGAGAAAAGTGGAAAAAACCTGTTTATTTAACAAGCAAACTTTGTTATTTAACAAAGCAAAGCATAAAAGTGAACAATATTAAACAATAAAACCTCCCTCTGTTCTGAAGAGATGGCAAACTCAGAAGGTCCTTGTTGTGGCTGCAGCTCAGCTGGCTCAGTCTCTCCCAGCCCCTCCTGAGCTGGAAATGCCCCGGCCCCGGTGAGCCCAGGTGTGAGCTCCAGGGGCTCTGCTGGGTGCTCAGAGCAGGGCTGGGCTGGACAGCTCCAAGGAAAAGGAAAGCCACTGTCCAGGGAACTGCTCTGCCTCAGCCAGCTGAAAACTAACTAAAAGCAAAGGAGAGCTCTGTCCTGCTGTCTGTCTGTCCGTGCTGCAGACAGCACAGTCCAGGAGCAGG
>NW_005054354.1:925411-939800 GCF_000277835.1 Geospiza fortis | reverse complement strand
CAGGAGCAGTAATGTGGAGCAGTGAGTGCAGCTCCTGAGCACAAACTGCGCGCTCCTGTTTGCCCACCTTGCTCTCAGAACAGCCTGGAAGGTGCAGAACTTAACATCCAGCATAAACAGAACAGACAATACAAGCATCATAAAATTACCCTAGGGCACTTTCTAAAAAGAAGAGGAAATTAAAGTTTCTCAGATAGAGAATTAGGAGTCCTGGCACTCATCAGCACAGCCCAGTCCATGGTGCCTATACAGTTTAATTTTTCATATTCTGTTAAGTAACAGAATCTAATTTACCTCCCATTTGAGAAATATTGTGCAATCTTTAGTGATATTTTAAAGCTGAAAATAAGTAATGGATCAGGTCTCATTTGAGTAATTTGTGGATATGAGTAAGTACATTGAGAGAGCAGAATGTGACATGTGAGAAAATGGCACTATTGTGCTTTGTACTTCTCACACAGGCAAAGCAATGGTGCAATGAACCCTCCAAGCCCAGCAAATGTTAAGTGTGAGCTTTACACCTCACTTAAGAGACAGACAGCTGCTGCTCAACAACACAGTTATGAATTCAAGCATATGGTTAAATTCATTCCTGCATTAGTGCCACAGTTGTTCTGGAAGATAGTCAAACTCATTACATTATTTGGGCTGGAAATTTTCAGCCTCATTAAAACCTTAATCGCTTGAATGTTGCCATGAAATGAGAAAAATCTGATGGACAGTGTTCCCAAAAGACAATCCACATGCTGTTAATTGTTTGTTTAAGGTATTTTAATTGAATGGAAAATAATATAAAATTAAAATTTAGGAGTGAGGGAATACATGAGGATGAAAAAAGAAGCAATATTCTTACAACATTCACTTTTCTATATGTGGTCCTTTTCTGTTTTCCTGACAGGAAAAGAAGAAACTATGAAGTTCTTATTTCTTCTCTAGATATTTTAGTGACTTGCTAAATGTCAGTACTATAAGTCACACTGCCTTTTTGATAGTTCATTAATAACGCAAAATTAACCTATATCATAAATTAGTGTTTGGTAACTAGGATGGAAACTGTCATTATAAAATGCAATCAAAATAAATGCTGTGAAGTTGGAAAATTTAATTCATAGTTATAAATGAGTCATGAGTGATTAAAATCAGCTTCTCTGAGAGTTTGTATAGTCAGTTTGGAGCTTGCTTCTGGTAAATTGGAAGAAAGAGAAGACAATGTCCTGCAGTAATTGCATTTCTTCAAAATATGTTGTGTACAAGGACCTCTCTTTGGTCCTTGAGAGATCTTCCAGCTGTGTAGGAAATAGCCAGGCTCACTGAGGGGAACCCTGATCACTGCACAGCTCCTCCCCTGGGAGAAACCTGGTGTCTGGTTGCACACTGGGAGACAGCTATGGGCTCTGTAGTGCCCAACCATACTGAGTAACTCATAAAATTGCATTTTATCTAAAATGATAAACTTTGAGTAGCTGAAGAAAAATCCCCTATTTCTGGAGGCCTTGCCTGGAGGTAAAAGCCAAAGTGATTAAATGGATCAAAGTCTGCTTTGTTAGACTGAGCATATGACCTTGAGGCTCCTATCGAGGACCAATGATTGATAATTATGGGAGTGGAGGTGTTTCATGATGTTCATATTATTTCTCAAGCAGTTATTGCTGCTTGCATCCTTATAGGTGGAGGCATAAAATCAATTGCAGGAGCCAAATCAACATTACGGATAGTACTGATAAGATCTGTTACCCACTCAGAAAATCTTTCAGCTGGGAAACAGAATGTTTTATATCCTCACACCGTTTCACAAATCTTTCCAGACACAATTCCTCCTCTTTCCAGAACTCAGACCATAGGAACCCATTGTGTGGGAGAGGCTTAGGCTTTCTGGTTCTGTGTCTAACAGTGAGTTATCAAATATGACAGAAAGTCTTAAGGAGCCATGAAGTTTTTCCTCTCTGAAAACAGAACCATGTTCTCTTTTTGCCCAAAGGGCATTTGTCTGTTTCTTCCACAAAATAAGTACAATCTTGGGGAAAAAAATAATGAAGAATTCAATAAAGTAAATCACATGCAGCCTTCAAAATTAATTTGGGACAGAGCTTCACTGTAAGCCTGACTGCATGAAAAATAATACATGGAGGAGCCTGGCAACATCCTGGGATTTCACTGATCTTTGAAGGAATACAGAAACACCCACTACTTTCTTTCAAAATGAGGAAGCCATTGAAATTGTATGGGCACATATGGTAACAAGTTTTTTGAAATTCTACTATCTTGGCTTACACTGAGAAATTTGTGAATAAAACTGTTAAAAAGCAATTGACAGAAAAGTTTGGGTTTGCTTCTTGCTGGCTAATTAGAATATGTAGTGTTACCCTGACTCCACAAGGATCCTTCTGGGAAGATGAAATGATAAGTGAAGCTGATATATCATCCAGAGTATTTATCTATGTGAATTCAAGTGTGTGACTATTGACAAGCAGTGGATCCAACACTTATCCAGATTAGTCCAGGTCATCCCCCTCACTGTGTACACATTTGTCTGAATATTTGCAAGGAGGTAATAGATAAGCAATTGGTGCTTGACATCTGTATTGGAGTCTACTCACAAAGATTAAATCTGTGTCTATTTTGGCAGAGTCACTGATTTCTTCCATGCCTAAAATGGCATGACCCAATATCTCCTTGATGTTATCAGGAAATAAACAAAGTCACGTGCATGAGTACTGAAGCCACCACCTGGGTGACAGAGAAGGAGGTAGCAGTTTGGGCATTGCTGCTGTTTGGTTGGTTCAGAAATGCTGTCATTATTTGTTTCCTAAAATAACTGAGTTTGACTTCAGTTGACATGAAGAAAATAACTGGATAACATACCTTTAAATTGTAGAGGCTAATTCCTTCTGCATTAGCCAAATTCACAGAGCAAGTGTTACATATGAAGAATTGGCCTCCCAAGATGTATTGCTAATGGTGGCATTGATTTTATGAATATTCTGGAAGCATGCTGAGGGAAAAGATATGGGTCGAGATTAGGCAAAGAAAAAAACTGTGAAACATATTATTCCTAAAAGATTTGTAACAAACAAATATTTTCTGTAAATCAGCTGATATTGCTTAGAAATATGGAAGGCCTAGAAGTGATTGGGCATGGAAGGGAAGGAAAAAGTAATTCCAGTCATCAAGAGCAGTCCAAGAACATGGGAAGTAACTGAAGAGCAAGAAGTAGATTCTCCTCTACCTCTTCTGAGACTAAAATACTTCCCTGAATTGTTCAGCTGATCTTGTCACAAACATCTTGAGGTTTCATTTTGGGGCTGTCTAAGATTAGAAAAAATCATTGAAAAATCATTGTTCATTGAAAAAAACATTGTTATTCAGAATTTTTGAAATGAATTGTATGCAGACAATCTTCTTGTTACCATCCTTCCTGCTGTAGTAAACACTTAGTTTAGCAGAACCTGGAATTAACTGCTACCATGAGCCAGTCATAAACTGTCTTTCTAGAAATATTATTTAAAATGCATCCTTACATTTTTACGGCAGCCTGTCCACAAAAGAAATCTGGATGGCCAATGCTAAGTTGAAGGTGCATGAATAATACTTTTTCACCCAAAACCATCTAATCAATTTTCCTTGTCCTTTAAAATGAAACCTGAAATTCTGAACTTTAATCTGACTTTGTTAACAGTTAGAAGCCTGTACTAAAAATACTCCCAAGTCACATTTTTAGAACTCAAGTTCCACACTACTTGCTTCACTCTGAGAGCCAGAAAAAGTGCTCAGTAGATTTAAAATTCCTCTGTTCATAGATGTAGAGACCTTACTATGTAGTACTAGGTGTGAGATGTGAAATTGATTCCGTTACACCTCCTGGATGACTCTGAGAATGTTTCAGCAGTCTTTGCCATTTTTAAGAGCTCTTGAACTAACTAAAAATTGTGTCAGGAACTGACACTACTTAACCTGATTCTATGGAAGAACACTTAGGATGTGGCAGGAAGGAGCCTTTTGGTTGTGCTGCTGATCTCTCTCTTCTGGCTGGATCAATGTGGAAGAAAATTTGAAATAATATAGGAAAATTATGTAGTGCTAAAGGTACTTTGATACATAACATAGTTCTAGTGTAAATGAATATAATATAGAGAGACAAGAGTATTTGTTGGATAGCTGTCCTTTGTGTGTATGAAGAGGGGAAGTGTTATTTATACTTTGTGATTTTATTCTGCATGGAAAGAGTAGAGAGGTATACAAACAAAAGCATCGCTAATTGCATCATGGTACAGAAAGGGTGAAATGATTAGCTGTCTCTGCACTGATGACTCACTAACCTTCCTCACGATTATGCCATGGTGACAAGGTTTTCTGGGTCCTCACAACAGAGGTGCTCCTATGCAGACACCGAGGATAGGTTTCAAAGGCTTTTAAACACAGAAGACCTAGATTCTTTTTAAGAAGAAGAAGAAATGTATTCTTTTTGACACCTGTGAGACTGTATACTCTAGCCCTTGAAAAAGTAGTGTTTAAAGTGAAACCCTGAAAGAAGTGGAGAGTTTTTCTTTATATCTAACCTCTGAGTCTGACACCTCCTTTAGACTTTACTTTCACAAAAATAAAGCTTCATCAGTATTTGTGTGTTTTGAAAGCAGATCACAAAATCATGGAGTTATAGGAGATAATTCATCCTCGAAGAATAAAGGGACTGAATGTATCCATCAGCATGTTCTATTACAGATGCTTTTTAAAGCCTGTAGTCTGTATTCAGCCACGGTTCCTGCCGATGGTTTCAGTAGTGATGGCGGCACTGATGGTTTCACTGGGCCAGCAAATGCTAAATTCCTTGTCTTTGTTCAATGGATTGAAACAATCAGCACTAGCAAAGGAGGAAATTAACTATATTAATCAAAGGCAGGAAAGAAAGATACAACAATTCTCAAACTGCAGTGTACATTAGGATATTGGAATTGTTTCAGGGCTGTGTTTAGTTATCAGAAAGGACCAAGTTATGGCTAAGTTCACCCCATTCTTCAGAGTCTTGTAAGAAGCAGTTTGGTGGCACCCATGATAAAAATATGACATCTGATTAATGTTACTTGAGAGATCTATTGAATGGATGCTTGAAGAAGAACAAGGGAATATGTTCATCACAAATACAGACTGAGTAGGCATGTCATTGTCATGAAAATGCATTGTAGTCCCATTATTCTGTTCCAATAATGCTGCAGCTCACTTCTAAGCTCACTTCTATAATCATCCACCTATTCTATCACATAACTAGAATAGATGCCATTTCCAGTTCTTTAACTTCCTACAGATTTGTCTGTGTGTGGTTTATTTTCTTTAGTAGTACAAAGATTTAATCATAAAACTTCTTTTTTGAGATGTCTAATAATGGCAGAAAGCTGAGGGGGTGGAGGGAAGTAATCAATGTTTGCATCCTGTGGCATTCGGCTTCAATTACGCTGCTGAAACCTGGAAGCTGTGATGTTTTAAAGCAATCATCCCGTGTTACGCATTACAGCTATTCTGGAATCTCTAGTTTGTTCATAGTTTATGCTATAATTACTGCAAATATATCCCTCATTCCTTAAATTAGGTTGCAGATATTGAAACAAGTTATGTAGGCATCTGATAATTAGCAACAGCTAGTAATAATAAAGTAACAATCATAAAAGAAAGCAAGGAAAATATGTCCTGCTTTCCATCGCAAAATTTTCAGAGAGTCACTGATGTCATTCAAATGTCAGCTTACCATATACCACACACAGCTCTTATGTTTCTTTTTGCACTGTAATCTGATAGGTATTCTGTACATAAATTTCAGATACTAAAACTGCCTCTGTCCTAATACTTGGACATTGTTCCAGTCCCCACACCTTAGTGCCATTTAAGAATGAGAAAATACAAGGTGCCTCTCTGTAATGATAATAATGTATATTTAGTCCCATTTGTGCCTATCTTTCAACTACCCCTTGGTTTAGTTTTTATTTTCTTTTTCCCATATAAATCGCTCTCAGTGCATGAGAACTATGTACTTACTCTAAGCTGAAACATTAAAAGACAAAATAGTTGTGCCTTTATAAATGTGATGAGAGAGGATGGATATCTCCCCAGCAACACTGAAGACTTGAATTTCCTTAACTCCTCCATTATTTTCATAGGGTGCTCTATTTATGGAATCAGCAATCGCCAACAATTTCCATTTTTCTAAGTAGAATAAAATATTAAGATCAGATAATATAAAAAAGGATCAAAACAAACCCCCACGTAACCAAAAGTAAAGTGGATTAGTAGAGAATAAGATCATGTCACACTTACATGATATAATTTAAATTACTCACATCTATAGAATTATAACAGCTATATCATTTATAGTGATGTACTATCCTTATTCTAATAACTCTTCATATGTTTTCAGTTATTCATGCCATGCCCTGTGGGATACACTGATCATGTTTAGATCCTTATATTGGATTATAAAAGAGGGAGGAACTGTATTATAAGAACAGACAGCTGGGGATACAAACATCACAAAGCCACCCCAGGACACCAGACCAACCAATCAGTGCTGGAATAAATTCACACTATGATTTAAAGAAACAAAGAAGGCACGTGCCAGTTTGTATATTCAGAGCTGTGTAGTCAGTTTTATTAGCTCTTCACAGGCACCTGTACAATAACTTCAGCAAATTAAACATCAAAACTTTAAAAAAAAACTAAAAGAAAGAAACTCACTGAAAAGGACATTGCAATAGATGTCAAAGGTGAGCATCAGATGGAAACATACTGACCACAACCACAAATAGTAACTGCTTTCTCAGAAGCTAAACACATCTTAGCAAGTACAGAAAACTCTAGGCTCATAATAAGAACAAAAATAGTTTTGCTAAATGGTTAAATTAGCCCATGGCAATGGAATGATGCCCTGCTTGTGCGATGCCAATGAGGCCTCTAGCAGTGCCTGCTGGGACAGACTCCTCCTGGGGGCTGGGACCACAGGCCAGCTCCCAGAAATGGACCTGGGGTCTGTCACCTCCAAGCTAGAAGAGGCAATGGCCTGATCTATTAGGGAGAAGCACTAATACTCTCCTTAACCTGTAGGATTTAAGGATGTCTTTCTGAAGCTCATTTGCATGTTTAGTTTTGATTCTGTCAAGGATCCACATGCTATAGTGATAGCACATGCTATAACTCTTCCAGAGTTAGATATAAAAACATTTTTCTAACATGAAAAAGCATATTTCAGTAATATGAGGCACAAGCTGACACCAAGATGACTACAATGATCTGGATCCAGGAGTACTTGTCTCCTCTTCTGAAGGCCTGTACATGCACCTGACATCAGCTAAAACCTTAATCGCTTGAATGTTGCCATGAAATGAGAAAAATCTGATGGACAGTGTTCCCAAAAGACAATCCACATGCTGTTAATTGTTTGTTTAAGGTATTTTAATTGAATGGAAAATAATATAAAATTAAAATTTAGGAGTGAGGGAATACATGAGGATGAAAAAAGAAGCAATATTCTTACAACATTCACTTTTCTATATGTGGTCCTTTTCTGTTTTCCTGACAGGAAAAGAAGAAACTATGAAGTTCTTATTTCTTCTCTAGATATTTTAGTGACTTGCTAAATGTCAGTACTATAAGTCACACTGCCTTTTTGATAGTTCATTAATAACGCAAAATTAACCTATATCATAAATTAGTGTTTGGTAACTAGGATGGAAACTGTCATTATAAAATGCAATCAAAATAAATGCTGTGAAGTTGGAAAATTTAATTCATAGTTATAAATGAGTCATGAGTGATTAAAATCAGCTTCTCTGAGAGTTTGTATAGTCAGTTTGGAGCTTGCTTCTGGTAAATTGGAAGAAAGAGAAGACAATGTCCTGCAGTAATTGCATTTCTTCAAAATATGTTGTGTACAAGGACCTCTCTTTGGTCCTTGAGAGATCTTCCAGCTGTGTAGGAAATAGCCAGGCTCACTGAGGGGAACCCTGATCACTGCACAGCTCCTCCCCTGGGAGAAACCTGGTGTCTGGTTGCACACTGGGAGACAGCTATGGGCTCTGTAGTGCCCAACCATACTGAGTAACTCATAAAATTGCATTTTATCTAAAATGATAAACTTTGAGTAGCTGAAGAAAAATCCCCTATTTCTGGAGGCCTTGCCTGGAGGTAAAAGCCAAAGTGATTAAATGGATCAAAGTCTGCTTTGTTAGACTGAGCATATGACCTTGAGGCTCCTATCGAGGACCAATGATTGATAATTATGGGAGTGGAGGTGTTTCATGATGTTCATATTATTTCTCAAGCAGTTATTGCTGCTTGCATCCTTATAGGTGGAGGCATAAAATCAATTGCAGGAGCCAAATCAACATTACGGATAGTACTGATAAGATCTGTTACCCACTCAGAAAATCTTTCAGCTGGGAAACAGAATGTTTTATATCCTCACACCGTTTCACAAATCTTTCCAGACACAATTCCTCCTCTTTCCAGAACTCAGACCATAGGAACCCATTGTGTGGGAGAGGCTTAGGCTTTCTGGTTCTGTGTCTAACAGTGAGTTATCAAATATGACAGAAAGTCTTAAGGAGCCATGAAGTTTTTCCTCTCTGAAAACAGAACCATGTTCTCTTTTTGCCCAAAGGGCATTTGTCTGTTTCTTCCACAAAATAAGTACAATCTTGGGGAAAAAAATAATGAAGAATTCAATAAAGTAAATCACATGCAGCCTTCAAAATTAATTTGGGACAGAGCTTCACTGTAAGCCTGACTGCATGAAAAATAATACATGGAGGAGCCTGGCAACATCCTGGGATTTCACTGATCTTTGAAGGAATACAGAAACACCCACTACTTTCTTTCAAAATGAGGAAGCCATTGAAATTGTATGGGCACATATGGTAACAAGTTTTTTGAAATTCTACTATCTTGGCTTACACTGAGAAATTTGTGAATAAAACTGTTAAAAAGCAATTGACAGAAAAGTTTGGGTTTGCTTCTTGCTGGCTAATTAGAATATGTAGTGTTACCCTGACTCCACAAGGATCCTTCTGGGAAGATGAAATGATAAGTGAAGCTGATATATCATCCAGAGTATTTATCTATGTGAATTCAAGTGTGTGACTATTGACAAGCAGTGGATCCAACACTTATCCAGATTAGTCCAGGTCATCCCCCTCACTGTGTACACATTTGTCTGAATATTTGCAAGGAGGTAATAGATAAGCAATTGGTGCTTGACATCTGTATTGGAGTCTACTCACAAAGATTAAATCTGTGTCTATTTTGGCAGAGTCACTGATTTCTTCCATGCCTAAAATGGCATGACCCAATATCTCCTTGATGTTATCAGGAAATAAACAAAGTCACGTGCATGAGTACTGAAGCCACCACCTGGGTGACAGAGAAGGAGGTAGCAGTTTGGGCATTGCTGCTGTTTGGTTGGTTCAGAAATGCTGTCATTATTTGTTTCCTAAAATAACTGAGTTTGACTTCAGTTGACATGAAGAAAATAACTGGATAACATACCTTTAAATTGTAGAGGCTAATTCCTTCTGCATTAGCCAAATTCACAGAGCAAGTGTTACATATGAAGAATTGGCCTCCCAAGATGTATTGCTAATGGTGGCATTGATTTTATGAATATTCTGGAAGCATGCTGAGGGAAAAGATATGGGTCGAGATTAGGCAAAGAAAAAAACTGTGAAACATATTATTCCTAAAAGATTTGTAACAAACAAATATTTTCTGTAAATCAGCTGATATTGCTTAGAAATATGGAAGGCCTAGAAGTGATTGGGCATGGAAGGGAAGGAAAAAGTAATTCCAGTCATCAAGAGCAGTCCAAGAACATGGGAAGTAACTGAAGAGCAAGAAGTAGATTCTCCTCTACCTCTTCTGAGACTAAAATACTTCCCTGAATTGTTCAGCTGATCTTGTCACAAACATCTTGAGGTTTCATTTTGGGGCTGTCTAAGATTAGAAAAAATCATTGAAAAATCATTGTTCATTGAAAAAAACATTGTTATTCAGAATTTTTGAAATGAATTGTATGCAGACAATCTTCTTGTTACCATCCTTCCTGCTGTAGTAAACACTTAGTTTAGCAGAACCTGGAATTAACTGCTACCATGAGCCAGTCATAAACTGTCTTTCTAGAAATATTATTTAAAATGCATCCTTACATTTTTACGGCAGCCTGTCCACAAAAGAAATCTGGATGGCCAATGCTAAGTTGAAGGTGCATGAATAATACTTTTTCACCCAAAACCATCTAATCAATTTTCCTTGTCCTTTAAAATGAAACCTGAAATTCTGAACTTTAATCTGACTTTGTTAACAGTTAGAAGCCTGTACTAAAAATACTCCCAAGTCACATTTTTAGAACTCAAGTTCCACACTACTTGCTTCACTCTGAGAGCCAGAAAAAGTGCTCAGTAGATTTAAAATTCCTCTGTTCATAGATGTAGAGACCTTACTATGTAGTACTAGGTGTGAGATGTGAAATTGATTCCGTTACACCTCCTGGATGACTCTGAGAATGTTTCAGCAGTCTTTGCCATTTTTAAGAGCTCTTGAACTAACTAAAAATTGTGTCAGGAACTGACACTACTTAACCTGATTCTATGGAAGAACACTTAGGATGTGGCAGGAAGGAGCCTTTTGGTTGTGCTGCTGATCTCTCTCTTCTGGCTGGATCAATGTGGAAGAAAATTTGAAATAATATAGGAAAATTATGTAGTGCTAAAGGTACTTTGATACATAACATAGTTCTAGTGTAAATGAATATAATATAGAGAGACAAGAGTATTTGTTGGATAGCTGTCCTTTGTGTGTATGAAGAGGGGAAGTGTTATTTATACTTTGTGATTTTATTCTGCATGGAAAGAGTAGAGAGGTATACAAACAAAAGCATCGCTAATTGCATCATGGTACAGAAAGGGTGAAATGATTAGCTGTCTCTGCACTGATGACTCACTAACCTTCCTCACGATTATGCCATGGTGACAAGGTTTTCTGGGTCCTCACAACAGAGGTGCTCCTATGCAGACACCGAGGATAGGTTTCAAAGGCTTTTAAACACAGAAGACCTAGATTCTTTTTAAGAAGAAGAAGAAATGTATTCTTTTTGACACCTGTGAGACTGTATACTCTAGCCCTTGAAAAAGTAGTGTTTAAAGTGAAACCCTGAAAGAAGTGGAGAGTTTTTCTTTATATCTAACCTCTGAGTCTGACACCTCCTTTAGACTTTACTTTCACAAAAATAAAGCTTCATCAGTATTTGTGTGTTTTGAAAGCAGATCACAAAATCATGGAGTTATAGGAGATAATTCATCCTCGAAGAATACAGGGACTGAATGTATCCATCAGCATGTTCTATTACAGATGCTTTTTAAAGCCTGTAGTCTGTATTCAGCCACGGTTCCTGCCGATGGTTTCAGTAGTGATGGCGGCACTGATGGTTTCACTGGGCCAGCAAATGCTAAATTCCTTGTCTTTGTTCAATGGATTGAAACAATCAGCACTAGCAAAGGAGGAAATTAACTATATTAATCAAAGGCAGGAAAGAAAGATACAACAATTCTCAAACTGCAGTGTACATTAGGATATTGGAATTGTTTCAGGGCTGTGTTTAGTTATCAGAAAGGACCAAGTTATGGCTAAGTTCACCCCATTCTTCAGAGTCTTGTAAGAAGCAGTTTGGTGGCACCCATGATAAAAATATGACATCTGATTAATGTTACTTGAGAGATCTATTGAATGGATGCTTGAAGAAGAACAAGGGAATATGTTCATCACAAATACAGACTGAGTAGGCATGTCATTGTCATGAAAATGCATTGTAGTCCCATTATTCTGTTCCAATAATGCTGCAGCTCACTTCTAAGCTCACTTCTATAATCATCCACCTATTCTATCACATAACTAGAATAGATGCCATTTCCAGTTCTTTAACTTCCTACAGATTTGTCTGTGTGTGGTTTATTTTCTTTAGTAGTACAAAGATTTAATCATAAAACTTCTTTTTTGAGATGTCTAATAATGGCAGAAAGCTGAGGGGGTGGAGGGAAGTAATCAATGTTTGCATCCTGTGGCATTCGGCTTCAATTACGCTGCTGAAACCTGGAAGCTGTGATGTTTTAAAGCAATCATCCCGTGTTACGCATTACAGCTATTCTGGAATCTCTAGTTTGTTCATAGTTTATGCTATAATTACTGCAAATATATCCCTCATTCCTTAAATTAGGTTGCAGATATTGAAACAAGTTATGTAGGCATCTGATAATTAGCAACAGCTAGTAATAATAAAGTAACAATCATAAAAGAAAGCAAGGAAAATATGTCCTGCTTTCCATCGCAAAATTTTCAGAGAGTCACTGATGTCATTCAAATGTCAGCTTACCATATACCACACACAGCTCTTATGTTTCTTTTTGCACTGTAATCTGATAGGTATTCTGTACATAAATTTCAGATACTAAAACTGCCTCTGTCCTAATACTTGGACATTGTTCCAGTCCCCACACCTTAGTGCCATTTAAGAATGAGAAAATACAAGGTGCCTCTCTGTAATGATAATAATGTATATTTAGTCCCATTTGTGCCTATCTTTCAACTACCCCTTGGTTTAGTTTTTATTTTCTTTTTCCCATATAAATCGCTCTCAGTGCATGAGAACTATGTACTTACTCTAAGCTGAAACATTAAAAGACAAAATAGTTGTGCCTTTATAAATGTGATGAGAGAGGATGGATATCTCCCCAGCAACACTGAAGACTTGAATTTCCTTAACTCCTCCATTATTTTCATAGGGTGCTCTATTTATGGAATCAGCAATCGCCAACAATTTCCATTTTTCTAAGTAGAATAAAATATTAAGATCAGATAATATAAAAAAGGATCAAAACAAACCCCCACGTAACCAAAAGTAAAGTGGATTAGTAGAGAATAAGATCATGTCACACTTACATGATATAATTTAAATTACTCACATCTATAGAATTATAACAGCTATATCATTTATAGTGATGTACTATCCTTATTCTAATAACTCTTCATATGTTTTCAGTTATTCATGCCATGCCCTGTGGGATACACTGATCATGTTTAGATCCTTATATTGGATTATAAAAGAGGGAGGAACTGTATTATAAAGCTGAAAAACAGTTGTTGTTTTTTTTCTCAAAAACTGTTCTTTAGCTTGTAGTCATCTAGTAGCTTATTTGTACTCAGCATTAGCCTCCCAAGACAGCACTGCTCCTACACCCATCCCTTCACATTACTCTACAGACAAAGACAGCAGTGAATTAAATTCCTTCTTGTTTTTTTGTTTGGCTTTTTTAAGCAATGCGGGCTTACTGTTTTGGCTGCCTGCAGACATACCTAGAATACTTGTGAAGGTATGTGGTTTCTTGGCTGTACTGAGAACTTCAGACAGATTGGTTTAAGAGGAAGTACTTTGGAGATATCTGATGAGAAATTGCTCTGTGCTTAACAAATTGCTCTGGACAAGTGAATGAAAGTAAAGAAATGAGATTTCAGGTGATAACCTGAAAACAAAGAGCCAGAAGATTAGAACTGGGATGTGATCAGAAGTTTCTGAATAAAATATCCATGGTATCTTCCTTGAGTTTCTGCCACTGGAGTTATGTTTCAGATGTGTGCTGTACACAAGAACATGTTACTGTCTTCTGCATTCCCACTGCAGTTCCTTCTGTTTGCTATGAGCTAACCAGGTGTTGACATTCAGGTTCTCTTACCATTATTATGATGCACTACCTGAGATCAAGCATTGAACTTGAATTACAGCAACAAGAATCTGGAAATGAAATTCAAAATGAATGTATTTTGGTAACGTTTGTGGCTTTGGAGTTACATTTCTTTTACAAATAAACACATTAAACTTCTTTATTGCTATATGTAAAACTCTCAACAGACAGAGGAGTAGAGGAATTCAGTACATGATTTCAGTGTATCATTTTTGGGGACTTGGACCTGTCCTACATCTTGTGTAGCTACAGACATGGCATTTAATTTGCCTGCTCCTTAACTTCCCACCTGTGACATGGGAATGGAAGGACTCCTATCTCTCTTCAAACTTCTATGATGAGAAATAAATATTGGGGACTACTTAGACGCCATAATAGTGGATACAAAGTAAACACATTACATACAAGATGATGGAATTGTCGCGATTATTGTGAACTGCTATGAACAGATTCAGGGCAATTGGATTGGTGGTCTTGGAAAAAAAAAAGGAATGGGTCTGCGCACGTGTGAGAGAGTAAAGCCCCCGTTCTTCAGTGTGTCAATGCACGCAGTAACCAAGGTAAATTGGCCTGCTTTGCGATGGGAAGGGCTGTAAGCTTTCCGAGGGCAGACCCCGCCGCCG
>NW_005054354.1:881134-924175 GCF_000277835.1 Geospiza fortis | reverse complement strand
GGCTGCCGCCGCCCCGCACGCTGCCCGCGCCGCCGCGGGGAGCGGGAGTCAGTCCGCGTTACCCGGCAGTGTTTAACTTCTGGAGCTGTCCCAAGCGCCGTGGTGAGGACGGAGACCCGTCCGCAGCAATCCTGTCACGGGTTCTTCAAGGCTCCCTTGCAAAACTTAGGAGTACGGGCGTGTTTTGTTGCCTCGTCATGTTTTATCGTAACGCTGCTGCCGAGAAATTGCCAACCCGTAACGCCTAATGTCGTGTCTGTGGTTTTGTTCCTTTGACGCTTGTTTATCGGTATTTCAAACGTCCAGTTTTCTCCCGAGATGCAGAGATTTTCCCATTAGAGGTCTAAAAATAGTTTTATTTGTGCGCTTTTTTATTCGTGTCTTCGTTCACATTCCGCGACTTCCTTAAGTGTTTCCTAGTAGTTGCAAAGCGGCGACGCCTTTCGCCAGCAGAGTTGGCAGCTTCTAGCGGAACATTTGAACTGTCCGTGTATTTCCTGATGGGAAATGCGACAGAGTTTCTTCTACAGTCCGGTGCTTCATTTTGTAATGTAGCTCCCCATTTTATAATGTTGCTGTTTACCTGTAGTACTACCACGATAGAACGGCAGTGCTCTAAACTTAAATTGTCAGACCACTCCCTCTCTTTACTTAGTAAATAAAGTTTGATTTGATGTTTTATCAAGTGTGAATTTCAAAAGAAGGCTGAAGCAGTGAGGAATACATTAAGATTCAATTCTTAATACTGAAACAGTCACCAGGCTGGCATATAAACACTCCGTTGTACTTGCTGTCTCTGCAAGGTTCACAAGCACTGACTGTTGTCGGAGCAGGGGTGTGCTGTAATGTGTCAAAACAATCCAGGACCTTTACTTTACTTTTAAGTTCTTCAGATAGCTGTCACAGTTACAGATGTTAGAGCACTTATGCTGAATTTGACCCAATTCACTTAGTATGGGAGTTCCTTTAATTCCAGGTATCATTTGTGTATACCTGCCATGTTTCACAGTAATCCATCAGATAGTTACATAGAAATGCAGGTACAGAACAGAGTCAGTCGATTCTGACCTTACTTGCAACTAATTTCAGTATATAGTTTACAGCAGCAGTTTCTCTGTAGATGTTGTTAAAAAGCCATGTCAGTTTTGTTAAAACTTTTTCATTTGTCTTGATGTCAAGTGCAGAAGGATGGGAATTTCCATGGAGATTCCTTTCTTCTGTATGTGCTGGATGACACTTTTTGATTACAAAATTACGCTTCAGAGCGGAGTATAACATGAGTGACACTAGGGCAGAGATTAATGGTTAACACGTTTGTGATTCATCTGTAAACACATTCATTGTCTAAAGCTTGTGAAATGTGGTGTTAAATGAAATTGTGAAAGACTGCAAGAGCAAACTGCAAAATTCAGAGAATGCTGAAAATTCTGTAATAATTAGCAGTCGTATATGCCTTCATACCTGGAGAGAAATGCTTTTAACAACAGTTTGGGTCAAGATGTTTTTTTCCTGAATTTTTGAAGAGTTGTAGGACCAATGTTGTCACTAATTTACATCAACAATTGTTTGTTGATAACTGTGAAAGACTGCAAGAGCAAACTGCAAAATTCAGAGAATGCTGAAAATTCTGTAATAATTAGCAGTCGTATATGCCTTCATACCTGGAGAGAAATGCTTTTAACAACAGTTTGGGTCAAGATGTTTTTTTCCTGAATTTTTGAAGAGTTGTAGGACCAATGTTGTCACTAATTTACATCAACAATTGTTTGTTGATAACTATCATTTATTCCTAGATTTTTTTTCTTGGGTTTTTCTTTTTGTTTAGCTTTGGGGTTTTTTGTTGTTGTGGTGTTGCTTTGTGGTTTTTTTGGGCGGGTTGTTTGTGTTTTTGTGGGTTTTTGCTTGTTTTCCTTGGAGGACATGAGGGAAGTTCTTCCAGTTTGTACAGGTAGTGTAACTTGTGGTCAGTGAAGCAGTGCCCACTGTTTGTCCTAAAAAGTAAATTTGTGACTCTTCTTCCCTTTGTTCTGTCTTTCTGTCTTTCTTATTCAGTAAGGGTAGAGTTTCTATTCCTTTAGCTCTCAATTCCATGTGGTTTATTTGTCAGCATTTCCCAATTTGCCTGCATCCTCAAAACTGCCAGTGTTGCCAAAGTATCCAGATTCAGCACTATGCAGATGGCATTGCACTACTTGATATTCTCCAAGTCATCCTGGTTTAGCTTCAGGGTCACATCAGGTAGCCTTTAGGAGAAATGCATCTCATGGGATGAGAAATTCTGTGAAAATTGTAAAATCCAGAAGTGTTTTGGTTGTCAGGCAATGTTCTTTATGACTAAAAGTTTTTTATATCATCCCCATAGCTTTTGAATGCCAGCATTAGCTGTAATTTTAAAAATGCTAGAAAAGCAAGAAATTAATTTAATTCTAGTTATTACTACTCAGTGCCTATCAAATAAAAACTTCACAATTCTTTCCTGACTCTCTAAGATGTAGTTTATCAGGAAGCAGAATCTTTGAGTCAAGAGCCAGCTCTAATCTTGCAGAAGAATTTACATATGTATCCCAGAGCATCCTCTGGTGTTGGTAATTGTCCACTGTTGTCTGGATCAATTGCTGTAGTAGCCATCTCCCTCTGCACTCTGTCTCTTCCTTCATCACATGTGCTGAAGGGCATTTATGATCTGATGAAAATGTTGCTGTCACCTGCCATGCAACCTTTATGTCGCTGCCTGACATAATTTTGCACAATTGTCATGTGGTGAAGGACCAAGACCTTGTCCCTGCAGTCTGTCTGTGAAAGAGTGGAAATAGGCTGCACTCCCTCCTTTTACTCACTATGTTTTCCAGCCCAAAGATTCCCCTTCCTCTGCAGGGGTGTTTGCACTGCATGCTGGTTATAACCCTGTGTCTAGACAGGAGTCTTCTCTTACCAGCTGTGTGTGTAAGCTTGTGGTCTTATGTGAGCTTCAGGTGAGCTTCAGGCCATATACCTGTCATCCTGTTTTCCCTCTGTTGATGTCCTGCACTGATTCCAATCTAGTTAAGTCTTGAAAAACTCCATATTCTGTTCCCATCTTCCCTCTGCTAGTGCTGTTACTATGCGTTGACTGAAGTAGTTTATCTAAGGCTGAGAGCTGCAAGATTGTGGTTATGTATCTTGAAGTTTGTGATCTGTGTAAGCATACAAAATTCAGTGTAGTTTAATGGGTTCGAGGTTTTCTTGTTTTTTTTTTTTTTTTTTTTTTTTTTTTTTTTTTTTTTGGTTTTTTTTTTTTTTTTTTTCTGATCTGTATAATGATGGTTTCTGTTTATCATGGTTACTGGGTGGACAGGCCTAGACTTTTTTCCTGTAGTACCTGATAATTCTGCAACCATTCTGCAGTCTTATGTCAATAAAAAAGTCAAGAGTTTTATTGTATCTCATGTTAATACTTATTTATGGACTTATCAATCAGAATTATCTTATTGAGAGTGGTTTTTTAATATCGGTAGGAAAGTGAAGTTGTAGTTTTATCATTTTGATTTCTAGTAGTGTATCAAAGATGACATGGTTATTGGACAGACGGTTTTAAAATATTGACAGAGTGCAGGGTCACTTTGCTAATTCAGAACGTTTGTTATGATAATGCTGCTTGGAAAGGCTTTATGTTCAATCAGGCAGCGTGTCTTTATTGGTCTGGGTTTATGTTGGATAAACTCTACACTGCCTGTGTTCCCACAACAGGCATCATGTGCATAAAGGCACCATAAACACCTGTCACAGTTAATTCAACAGAAACACAGTTGGTTGTCCATGCCTGTTTTGGATCAGTCCTATGCCACTTCACAATTTGTACAGAATCTAACATATATGAATGAGCCGAATGGAATTAAGCAATCCCTATTCTCAGTAATTGAAATTATTCCATTTCAAGTTTCTTGCACAAACAAAGCATACCACTTCAGAATTTTTCTTTTTGTTTGGTAGTAGAAAGTTGAAAGTCTTAACCAGCCACTTCCAACTGTTTGCAATACTTGAAAGTATGTTTAAGTATATCTCTGACTGCCCTAGGCATTGATCTCTGGCAAGATCATGTCTCTCCAGCCATCATACTTACCTTCTGGGTTTTTTTTAATATTAATAAATTGTTAGAAGTCCCTGTCACAGAAAGATATAACGATAAAAGAGATATTCATAACTAATTATTCAAGCTTGTATTATTCAACTCTGTATAGTAAAAATATAGAATGTGAAATTAATTTTGATTGTAAACCTGGTTTTCATCTACCTGCTTTCTTTGTGTATGTGTTTCTAGATTGGATTAAAAGTGCATGGACTGGTTATGACTGGCAACAGAAGGTTGATCTTATATTGTTTTTTTCTTTGAAATGATACTGCGTAGAGGACCAGCTGGTTTCAGATGAGAAAAAACATAAATGGTTTACAGTGTCCATAGTCATGGAGATGCATTCCTGATAGAGTGCAAGTTTAGTTTTCACCTGTGTGTCTGTATTGTTTGAAATTTAAACGTGCAGCAGTGTGACTAATAGAATTTAAAGCAGATTGTTTGCACTATAGGCTCTGTCTAGCAATAGCTAGTGATGGAAAGATGGATGCTAGTGTCTTTACAAACAGTTCCATGGGTGAGTGTCTTAAGGAGAAATGGGAGTCAGTGTCTTTGAAATGGGTCTTAGTGCCTCTGCCATCCTCAAGCTGCAGAACCCAGACGGTTTGACTCCTGAACTTAAGAGCAATAGACAAATGGGTCAGCACAAAGTCTGTTGCAGAACTCACGTAGCCCAAATTTCTAAACTCTGGAGGAAAATGACGTGTTCAAAGAGGGAATGTGGTAGGTGGTTTGGGAAGGCTGTACCTTCCTAGTACTGCAGCCACTGGGGAAGGGAAGAAGTCAACATGTGGCTGGGATTTTAGGATAAAAGGGGGCTGTGTCCTCTGAAATCTCAAGAGAGAAACTCCATGCTCTTGTGGTCAGGTAGACTCTCTCCCTTTATTCAAATAATGGCATAGGACTCCTCTGTCTCCTTCCTGGACAGTGGCTTTTCATGGAGTGATTTTCCACACACAAGGGACAGGCTGTTTTAACCCACCCCTGAAATGGGTAACTGAAAGTTCTTGATAGATCCCTCGTGGTGGATTAAAGTGAAACAAGACTGAATGACAGTGTGTATACACATGGCTGGTTTATTTCAGAACAGTTGTGTTACATTGGAAAGGAGGTATGTATCTGCTTTGGTTATTATTTATAGAGATATAGTTATATAAAGGTATAAAAATATCACTTAGGAAAATATACAAGGAAAAGAAGGACAGGGTAAGAGTACAAAAGAGGAAAGATATCTACCGTGGATCCAGCACTGAGACTCAATTGTTGCAATTTTGATGTCTTTTGGTCAAAGTTGTGGTCACAGTCTTTATCTGTTGGGGCTGGAGAAGTCCCCCTGTTGTGGTTTGGAATGGGAGGAAATACAGGGAAGCATTTGGGTTGGGAAGAAAAGGTTTAATGGGTTAATATATGTTCAGGTGGGAAGGCCCAGGTGCCTCCCCTGGGAGTGGAGCCTTACACTACGAAATACTGTGGATCATGCACAGTCTGGGGGTGCTTCAGGGGACTTGGAAGATTTGTGGCCCTTTCTAAGACATGACCACTCTTTCTCATAACTGCACAGGTTGAGCCAGTTGTGACTTACCAGAAGGAATTAATACCTTCAGGCTTACCTGTGAGTGTCCTGATACCTCCCCCAGGGGATGGTTTTACACCTGAGTCTCATCAGGAGAGGACATTGGCATGATAAAAAGCATTACCCCACCTTGCAGGATCTGCTTCTTACTGGCCTTTTTGGTTTGGTGTGGTCATCCTCTGGTGGCTGGGTGTGCACCTCCTCTACACCTGGGCTGTTCTTAGAAGACCAGTGGTTTCACCACACACCCAAAAATTATTCTTCTCCCCTTTGTTTAGGGGGTGCCAATCTGGCCTCAGCAAGGCACCTGTTGCTTTTGCAAATCTGATTTTCGAGTCATTAACATTTAACATGTCAGTTCTCATGCAGGCTTCAGGTTTCACACAACCTTGGGAGTGTCAGGACTTGTCAGGTTTTGTCTGAACGTGCCTTTGCCTACATGGAGCTTTGTTTGGTTTTACTTAGCTGCAAGCCCAAACCTGCTCTCTTTTTTTCTAGTTACTGGGTGACTGCTGCTTAGTTAGTTTCCTTTTGGCTTGTCCTTGTATAATTGTGTGGTATAACCATATTTCCTTCAGCAGATAGTAGTAGCAAGTAATTATTGTATGTGTAATGATGTATTTGTGACCCTGACAGAATGGTGCAGTGCAGAGGAGCATTGTAACAGTGTGATAGCAGAGGCTTAGCAAGTGGGGGCACAGGATGGGAGTGTGGCAGCACAGGGTGAAAAGAGGGTGCTCAGGATGTCCCCCTTGCTGGGGACCCCAGTGCTGTGAAGAGGTCACCAGTGGTTGATAAAGAAGTGCACTTTGGGAGCTGGGCAAAACCGAAAGTGATGAAGGAGCAATCTCAAGCAGATGTCATACAGGCTGTATGTGGTGTACAGTAAATGTGGATGTAGAATGGAATTGCAGATGAATGAAGTCAGGGCATGTTAACTCCACTGGGGGTCCTTGGAGTGGGGAGGAAGAAGTCATCAACATCATTTTCCTTCTGAGACCACCTCTTCCTCCCCTGCCACTGCTGAAAACTTCATGGTTGTCCTCAGACAGGAGGTGGGACACTGATGGGTGTCTCACTGTAACACCCTCGCCCAGCTGAAGCCCACTGTCCTAGGCTTCAGAAAGGTGGCATACAGGAAGGCCTGGCAGCAGGAAAAGATCTAGGAAATGTGCAATAACTTTGTGTATTTTTATGAAGACTTTCTGTGGTAGTATTATTTTTTCTCAATTTTTTATCTGCCCATCTGAGCAGCGACTCACCAACCAAAAGTCCTGCACTGGCAGAGAAAGCATGAATATTACACTGATGGTATATATTTCCTTTTAAAATTACTTCTTTGAGGTATACCTTTTAAAAAGTTGTTTCAGAAAAACTACAAAACCAATCTGTAGGTTTTATATGCTGTATTAGATGTGTTATACATTCCTAAAGAAATCAGATCTCACCTAGGGCAGCATATCCATGGATTTGGATGATCTGAGTGAAAGTACCTGGAAAGGAGTGGTGAGTTGACTCTAGATTGAAAAGCTCTTTTGACCACCAGCAGTCATTAGTGCCATTTCCCAGGATACATCACCAGCTCAGAGCCAGAGACTGTTTACCTGCCCAGCCCTAACAACATAAATGTGGATGGTTTGTTCTCTTGGTTTCAAATAGAATTTTGGGTTGGTACTGAAGCAGAGTTCCACCAGTTTGTGATAGTACTAATTGGTCTTTATTTTTTTAATATAAACGGGGGTAGCCTAAGATTATGTTTAGGTCTGTTTCATCTGCACAAATGTATTTTTATAACCCAGTACTTTCCATCTGTTCCACAGAATTCCTGTAAAACTATTGCTGTGTTAGAGTAAATAAACTTGGCAATTCCTTTGGGGTTTTTTTAACCCTCAGGAGCAATCAGCAGTTTTAATAGAGGTTTCATCCTAAAATTGTTTGTGTACATCTAGCCAGAGATGGCTGTGGGTTGTGTTGAAACTCATGGAAGCACTGCTGATCTTACCCTTCTCATTGCTTCTCCCTTTCTGTTTTCCCTTATGGCTTCTGAATCAATATAGCTTGACAATGAAAGTTACTGTGAGGCTGAAAATTATTTGTTTTCTGGTGAATTACTTCTCCAGAGGTTATGAAGAGGTATTGTGAATGTTTTCTTAAGCTTGCACATCAGAGATATGTTTGCTTTCTTTCCGGTTCTTCCCGTGCCCCGAAGAGTGGAGATGGTTTGAACGGAAAGGAACAGGTCACCCTAATTGCCTGTTAGTCAGTAGAGTCACTGTTGTCTCACCTGTGAGCCTATTGTAAGAAAACTAGTTATTTTGACAATAATGTAAAATTCTGAGAAATTGTCTGATCTGCTGTTAGGTCCAGGGCATTTAGAATCTAGAGATCTGGAGGCTAATAGCTGGCTTTGTTGTGCTCTGACAGAATAGAGAAGGAGAGGGTAAATAGCTGTGGAGGGGTGGCTACTTAAGCCGCCACTGAGTAATTTGTGCAATTACTCTGCAGGTAGGTCAAGTGGGCTCTTCACTTGAGTGGGCTCTTTGGATCCTACGTCATCTTAGGACTGATCCTTGCAAGTTCAGTGGTGCCATTAAGGCTGAGGGGTAGTGCCTACTGGGTAATAATACAGTTATGTTACAGTTAGTAGTACAGTGAGTACTATTCTGCACATTAAAATGTGATTAGGATGCTCCTTTCATTATCAGGATCTTCCATGAAAAAGTGATGTGGGCCCATCATTAAGTGAGGGAAACAGGAATGCTTTTATTTAATGAGCTAGGGACAATTCCTTTCCCCATGGATTGATAAAAGTGTGAGAGAAGTATGTGCTTATAATATATAATACAAATATATACTGAAAATGTATATTTTCGAAAAATTATTTTGCATGAGTAACCAACCTCTGTGTTTGCAAACTGCTGAGTGCTTTATTTCACAAGCAAGAAATCTTTGCATGCATTTAAATGTAAGTCTAAAGAGGAAGAGAAACATACAGCCGTAGCACCCAGAGAGATTTTGACAAATTAATCTGAAGTGAACCACATATTTATAATTAAAGATGTCAGAGCTGTCGATAGCAAAGTAACTCTTCTTCCAGTCAATACAGATTTTTAAGTTTTTAAAAATTTTGAAACTAGAAAATCAGATTTTAAGCTGCTTAGTTCTGTAGTTACTGCGGTCTGTTCTTGAAGGCCAGAATTCTCTAATTTCTAACAGGGGAATTGGATTTACTTCTGCTTATCAGCTTGGTTTAACAAAGGCTTAAAAAATGTACAGAGAAGGAAGTTCAGATATTGATCACTAAAATAAAGTAAAATTTGAAGGAAAGTGTATGTGGGCAAGGAGAGTAAATGCTACTTTTAGCATACATCTGACAACATCCACATAGGGCATAGTGGGTGAGAGATTGTAGGAAGCAGTAAAGGCTGTGATGGTTCCTGGTGAGCCACCACTGCTGACTAGATCAGTGAAGCATCTGATTTGTACATGTGTCCTATTTAGGTTAACCAGTACAAGCCACTTGGCATTAGGAGGCATTTCTTTCCTGAGAGGGTGGTCAGGTGCTGGAACAGGCTTCCTAGAGGGGTCGATGCCCCAAGCCTGGCAGTGTTTAGGAGGCATTTGGGCAATGCCCTCAATAATGGGTTGTAACTTTTGGTCAACCCTGAAGTGGTTGGGCCTTTGGACTGGATGATCATTGTAGGCTCCTTCTAACTGAAACATTCTATTCTAAAAAACTTCTTGAGCACTGGACTGTTATTTTCATAAATTTTTATGGAGTTTATGAAACTATGCAAACAAAGCTAAATATGTTTTAACTTTATCTTATTTACTGATCACTTTCTTTCCCACCCTGGGGAAATGGCTCTCACTATACAGAAAAAAATGATCCCAGCATTTCCATATTATTGCCATGGCTCCTATTATTTTTTTTTCCCCCTAGACATCTATGCTGTTCCAACTATTTTGGAAGGTCCACACCAGAATGGGCAGGTGCAGAATGAATTCCTTCAAGATCTGTGCTAGTAGAATAGTGCTTTCTGCACAGATGTTCCCAGACTTCCTTGCTATAGGTGTTTGATATGAATGTTTCTCAAGAAAAAAAGTTCTGTTTTTTTCCCCCTCTCATAATTGATAGAAATTTCTTTTCTATTTGCATTCTTTATCTGCAAGGCTTAATGGACATAGACAAAAAATATACTCTCCAAGTTCATTTAAAATAATAGTCTGTTTCTCTCAATACTTTGGTTAGGAGAAAGAAAAAGAAGTTCCAGATATTTCTGGTTTCTGAGTTTGTGAGCTTTCCTGAGACAAAACAGTTTGCTACCGAAGACAATGCTTTTCTCACTAAAAAAATACACTTTGTATTGCTCAGCATGTTCAGAAAGTGCCATTGAAAATGAAGAGTACAAAGACCACCTAAAGTTCTGGAAATACATTCAGTCTGCTTTCTGTTTTGTGCTACCATTTATTAGATTGTCCTATGCACACTTACTGTGTAGTTTTCTTATATTTAAAGGAGCACTTTGATTGTTATTCCCCTGAAATGAAAACACACAAATGAAATTAAGCAGCCTATTGAGGTGTTAGAGGATTTACTGGCTAAGTCAGACTCTTTTTTTTTTTTTCTATTGGTGCTTTTTCTTTCAAGTTCCTTCTGAAATTGGCTGCATTGCTTGAACAGCTTGCCAAGTTCTTACATTACTATTTTGGTTGGCTCTTTATGGTTTGGACAATCAGGAATGCTGCAAACTCTGATGAAGACTTTGTTTATTTGTAGGAAAGTGTGTGAAGGGTTGAATTGAGGGTGTTGCAAGTTGTACTAGTTCAAAACCACAACTTCATTGCACGAACTGACCTGAAATACACTGTTAAACTTGGGGGTCTACACTTGCAGTCCTATCAGGGATACTGCTTCTGTAGAAATGTTCTCAACTCATTAGATTCTTTATTTTTAGATTCTTTACTATTCTTTAAGAACCTGTAGATTCTCATCTACAGATTCTTACCTTCTTTTTCTTCTGTTCCTATGGTGGCTGCTTTCTGGAGCTGCTGGAAGTATCAGGATAGACTAAGCTTTACAGTACCAGGCCACTCTTTATGTTAGTATGTATGTGGGAAAATAGAGGGGAACAAAACTTAGAAAGGAACACAAAAAGAGTAGGAAATATCTAAAGAGCTCAAAGCACCTTATCTCAGTATAAACATGACTAAAATTCCTTAATCCTAATCTACAGTGACAAGCACTAACATAGCAATTATAAGGTCCCTGTATGGTCATTATACAGAGGAATTAAAATTGTTTGGAATTCTAATGGTGAGTATGGGAAGCCTGTTCCAAAATCTAATGTACTATTTGTTCCATATAAGTCTAATTTTGAGCTTTTAATGCAATTCATTTTGGGATAATCCAGTTCTAGTTACCAGGAATTAGTGGTGTATTAGTAGTGGTTCTAGATATGTATAATTAAGAAGGAATAGGAGGCAATTTTCATTTTGGGTTGGCAATTCCAATATTGCAGAACTTGTGGTACTGTCTTTTAAAGCAGTTTGTAGTGATTGTTATCAACTACTGATTTGAGTTCACTGATTTTCCTGGGTTTCTTAATACTTCCAATTTATATTTGCATGATTTTCGTCAAGGTAGGGTATGGTTTCACTGAGTATAATTGTATGCATAAAAATTACATTTCTGAATGGACTAGAGAAGTTCAGAATAATTAGTGTGTGCAGAATTCAGGTGTATTCACAAGTAGTAATATTAAAAGTAGTGTGTACTTTAGCTAGATTAACTAAAACAGATCTGTCCAATGTTCTTTTCAAGGTATTTTTTTGTTCGTATTGCTTGTTCTGAAGTGTGAACTTGGCAATACCTAAATTTGGAATACAGTATCTTTTCATTGCTGAAGGCTTAATTGGACCACTTAGAACACCTGTATTGAACAAAATATTAATGTGCTTTTCAGCACTGTTCAGTAGCACAAAAATAATGTAATTTAGATCTGAATGAGAGTAGTTAATGGTGACCCTTGAAGAGGCACTACTAGTTATTAAAAATAATCAGCTAAAAGGGATATAAACTGGTTATTTAATCCTTCCTTTTGCTCTGGGGTAGGATCAAAGACCTTTACTAGAAATTGTAGCTATCTGTTCTTGCAGACAATGGATATTTCATATCATGCCTCCCACCTTTAATGGTGAAAGGTGGTAAAACCATGGAATAAAGTTCAACTTCTGTGCCTGTGGTGCAGAAGATTCAATTTATGGTTAAACCTGTTCCTATTTGCTCTGTCTGCATCGAGGTCAGCTTCCATTTGTAGCAGTTTTTCCCTCATAGATACCGTATATATACCTCTGGTTATTTCTGTTTTCTCTGAACTCCAGTGGCTCCCTATCTGTCTTAGATTGCAAGAAATTGGAGCGTCCAAAACATTGTTGCTTGAATTGAGTGTTTGTCAGTATTATGAGGAACAGATGATTAGTCTAAAATAGCATTTTTGTTTGTGTGTTCCAGTATGCCTTTTTCCCAAAGGTACAAGACTCCTGACTTGCAGTCAATTTGTGGTCAACTGTAATGTCTAGGACTATTTTTGACATAACTGCTGTATATCCAGCTCCATGTAGATATGCTGCATTTTTGCTCTTAATTTTAATACCTTCCAAAGTTTATTAGCTCTTTGTTCTTTTCAATGGTATCCTGTTTTTGAAACATTTTTCTAGTCTGTTAAGACAGTTTTTAAAATTTAATTTTTTTTAAATCATGAAATGTTGGTAACTATGCTGAGAATAGTTTCTGGTCAGACCTGATTCTTTAGAATTGTTAATTTAAGTCTGTTCATCTGGAAATGCTTCTCAGCTGGCTGAAGTGTGGATATGATATTGGGACTGCATTCCATAACAAAATTAATGTTTATTCCTAGGTGTGTCCTGTGTATGGATTAGTTCTCTTTACCTTACATGTCCATGACAGATTCTTAGAGATACCTCTTGATGGCTCTGAAATCTCATAGCCAAGCTTTTGTAAAGTCTAAGGTTTTTGGGTTGAGCTGGCAAGTTAATCTCTGGTAGACCTTTGTGATTTAAAGGTATTTCTCTTCCTGATGCCTGTTACATGTAAATATAACATACATGTGGTTGTTTTTTGATTCATGGTATTGGAGTATGTGAGCCACAGTTTGCTCAAATCCAAAATGGATAATAAAATGAAACATAAGGTGACTCCAGTGTTAGTGCTGGCTAAGTCTTGTGTATTAGGAGGGGAGAAGACTGAACTGACTCTTGATTAAAAATGTTAAAAACATACGTGCACTGGTATCTGATTTGCATATTTTGCATTTTTTAATACTTAAAATTATTTTTATCTCTTTTTTTTTTATAGAAATCTTTTGGACAGAGATACATTTTCTAAATCTGATCCAAGTGAGTATATGGTATTTTATTGTTTCTTCTTACTACATATTTTAAATGTGCAAACACTGGAATAAAATTAGGTGAGTGATTTTCTTTAGTGTCAGTTAGGTTTATATTGTCTTTGTGACAATTACTTAGAATAATTAAGTTACACTTGAATAAGGTACACTTCTAAATAATGTTATGTGAACTGAAGATTTAAAGACTGTTATTAATACTGCTTTCCTGAGCTAAATACTCTCTTATTTAGTATTTAACCTAAAGTTTCCTAAAATTTATAAATTCTGGAAAGTTGGGTTGTTGTTTCTTTTTTAGTATCTGTTGGTTTAGATCTTTTTCAAAGCTATTAGGCAAAATACTAAATAAACTAGAAGCATTTGTTGCTGCTAGTACATACTGTCCACTGATTTTAGAGTCAAATGCTGAAAAATAAAATTAGGTTAATTAATCTCTGGGAAACACTATCTTCCCTGATCAAAAATTTTATGATGGATTTTTAGTTAATCTGTGCAGAATTGTAAGCTAGTGACACTCACTTTCCTCATAAACTGAATTATGACAGGATCCCCCAAAACTCTCATGTCTATGAATTTATGATGGGACTTTTGATTTAAAATCCATTACTATCTTCCTGTATTGGATCCTTTATGAAAACTTTAATCAAGGAACTGAGATTACAAAATAGTTCCTTTCTTTTCTGATAATGTTCTTCAAAGGATTTTTGTGTGGTTAATAGACTGGTCCTTGGCTTGTGGTGTCATTTTGTCTCCCCTACAACTCTCCATTTGCTTTCATCCATAAGTTCAATTTCTTTCTTTAAGCCTGGGCATTTCTTCCTTGGGATACCATATATTGTGCTTACTGACACTGGAAATAACCCAAGATACATATACTTGTATCAAGTCACTGGACATGCAGCCATGTCCTGCTATTTGAATACTGAATCATGTAGCAGTATGAAACATTTGAGTACTTTTGTTAGAGTGTATGTTTCCATTCTGCATCGAAAAAAAATCTTGAGAGAGATTCCGCAGTACACTTTTGAAGGGAAAAGTTTCTACTTTCTGGGGAAAAACTACAAGAATTTAAGAGTACCTTTGAAATTTCTAACCTGTAAAGCTTTAAAAAAAAACAAACCAAAAACGCCCAGAAGACATAGGCAATACCATGCCTCTGTATGAAGATCGTTCAGACACAAAACTGAGTGTTTTGCATTTTGATAAAGAATTTTAGTTGGTTAAAAAAATTGGTAAAAAATAGTTGGGGGCTGGATTGGATCTTCAAAGGCCCCTAACAATTCTGTAATTCTGGTAAAAAAGACCCTTAGTTAAACTGTTTTGAAAAATACTCAGTGACCTGTTGCCTGTAATGAATTCAGAGATCTCTCATACTGGCAAAAGTGATAGGTGTCTATAGGTCAAATATTATTAAGGACAAGTGCTTCAAGTTTTTATCAGCTAGGGCACTATGAGGCAAGAGTTGCAGGGTTTGAGTGTGTTTGAGCTCACTGCAGTGTGAGCTGTGTGGGAGAAGGCTGTGAACACCCTGTGACAGTCACAGCTGGTGCCAGTCAGCTCTGGAAACCACGGCAGTAGCACTTGCCTGCCACAGCTTCTGCAGCCAGGGGAGCACACAGTGCCCTGCTCAAACATGTCACAGTAAAAATGGGCCAGCAGTTGCAAGCTAGAGACAGAGCTGCTGGACATGCTGCCAGAGCCACATGTGTGCAGATGGACTGCTGGAGATGCCTTCTGCAGAGGAGATGCTCCATGCAGAGGGCAGTACCTCCAAAGGCTCTGTAGCCTGTGCACAGCCCATGAACGTACAAGTGAGCAAACCACAGTGATCCTGGCAGGTGGGTGACCCCTTCTGGGAAAAACATGAAAACAAAGTGGCAGAAGAACCTAAAGAAATCTTAATATCTGTTTAAAAATGTTTCTGAGAAGTAAACTAGTGGTATGTTTTAATGGATTCAGAGTATATGGAAATATTTTAAAAGTATCATAAACTTGCTTATCAATTTGAGACCCGTTATTTTTGAATTAATGTAAATAGCTTTTTTAAAGCACTCAAATTGGCAGTGTGGTTTAGGGTCTGGTGTCCAGTTGTGAGTACCCAATTATGCTGCCAGTCAGGCCTGTCTGTCACAGGTAAGCAGTATAAAACCATGGAATACAGTAATACTGTCCTTGGTGAAGAGAGAAGGGGGAAACTGTTGACTCTGGAAGTGCTCTTATTGTATTTGCACTCTAGAAATTCCTTGTCAGAGCAGCTCTGATTTTGGGTATTCTCCAAACAGGGTATATCCAGTTTTAGTATTCTGCAGGTTTTAGCCAGTTTAGTTAGTTTGCTTGCACTGTCCTTTAATTGGGCACAGAGATGTGGCCGTACTGTAAAAGGGGTGAGTAGTATAAAACATTCCTGTTCTTCTCTGTTGGGAAGTACCGGACAGCTTTCCTCAGTGTCTATTCACTTGGACAAAGGCCATTCTTAGGCTGCTCTGTATACAGTAGGTTTATTCTATAGCTAAAAAAGTGTCAAAATCAGCATCCTGCCACTGCCACAGGATCCACTTTTACAGCCACTGAATTTGCAGCCATTAGATCTCAGAAGAAAGAACCATGTAGAGTCGTTCTGTATGCTGAGGTCTCATTGCTTTTGCCTAGGCTAGTTGTAATATGCTTTTCAAACTCCAATGTATTTATCTAAGGATCATACTGGTAGGGAAAATCCAATTTATTTTCTTGGTCGTTTTCTCAGAGGGACACACATGAATGTAGCTGACTTCCATGTCAATATAAACAGCCTTCTCCTGAAATTAAAAAGGAACTTGTGATTTTCCTGGTTCTCTTAGGAGATAATGCTTGGCCTTTTATTTAATACTGTAATTGCTTCTCAGTATTCCAGTTCTGACCACTTCCCTGTGATCTAGAATATTCATGCCAAGAGGAATCTGTCACTTTGCCTGCCCAGAGGCGAGTGACTGTAGAGACAGTAGATATAGATGGGACAGGCTTGGATAGCCATTGTTCAGGAAGTATTTCAAACAATACTGAAGCCTCTTACTGACAGTGCTTTCTGCTCAGTGGAGTGAAAGCAAGTCATATATATTGATTTATTGTAGTGTTTGGAGCATTCTGCTCTCCCAGTCTGGAGACTATTTTTTCTAGGAATATTTTTAAATCTATGGGTTTTATTGATTTGGGGATTTTTCCTGCAGAAAGCTGAGCTAAAGCATTGCTTCCTTGATGAGGTAGGGATAAGACCTGCCGAGGAGATACAGATGAATGATTTTGGCACGTTTCTTCTGTCTAATGACGGGCAGAATTGTTTTCTTCCTGTGCTCTGACAACTCAAGCTGAGCCCTGCAGAGCTGTGCTGGCAGCAGCACACTCCTCCTGGGGAGCCCTGTGGCTGCTGAGTATTGATCATCAGCGGAGCCCAGGATGAATGACTGAAAACATAAAAGCTCTTCCCTGGGGAATCTCCCCATGGAGGATAGTAACAATTAGAAGAATCTCTTGGCAGATGGGACAAAGGGACCTTAGGATATCTCTGCCTGGAAGGTATAAAAGCTGGTCAGTGAAGAGTATTGGGGAGCCCTGCTAGAACTGGTACCATGGAAAGATTTAGGTAGCACGGGGAAAAGGTCAGTTTCATTGTGGGTGTCTTCCTTGAAATGGAATGAATATGTTATTGTGCTTGGGAAAACTGGGATGGGCAATGTTGCCCATCAACTACTGTTGATGTAGCAGTAGTTGCCAGACTAAAGGATAAGGATATATTCATTGAAAGGGAGAGGACCAGAGCAGGTAAGGGAGGCCCAGTCTGTTTGGGAAAACAGGAAGCTGCAGGCTATAATAATCTATAATATTTTGGGAACTGTGTCTATAACAGAGTGATAAGTCTTGACATTTCCACCTTCTTTTTCATTACAAGACTTAATTAAATTTACCTTGGATATGACATTGTGGTATCAGTGTCCAGAGTTAAAAATTACTAAATATTAATATTCCTGAGTATAGATGTAGCTGTATCTGCTCTTGGAACAACTCATTTGGCAAAGCCTTCCAAAAGGGTTTCTCAGTTGCTCTTCATCAGTGTGCTGCTGTGAACTTTCTCATTGCTCCCTCAGTTTTTGAGATTATGAGAGAAAAAATATTTTTTTAGCTCTGTCTTGGGATGTGGTTGCATGATATGATGGCTTTTGAAATATTATTTATCCTCCTGTACTCCTTCCTATCCCTCATGACAATGCTGTTAACTGTTTTCTGCTACAAGATGGGTTGCTTTATGGAGCCTTTAATCTCTGGTTTGAGCATTCCAAGTGCTTTAGATCAGCTTTACCATATTTATCTGCATTTCTCCAGTTGCATATGAATTTGACAAAGTTTTTTAGTGATTAATGCAATTAGTGTATCAGGATCTTTACAAAACTCTCTCCAAGAGCCATTTGAGATAGTGAATCTTAATATTGATGGAGAACAGTATCATGGTTGGTTTCCTAAAATTTATGGGTGCATTTTAGAGGAAAGATAAAAAAAATTTAAAAGATTTTCTACATTTACAAAGTATTCATTTTAGAGGAAAGATAGAAAAAAAATTAAAAATTTTCTACATTTACAAAGTATTTATCAGAAAGACTGAAATATATGTCTTGTCTGTAGCTTTCATTAGGGCTGACTTTTTTTGAAATGTCAGTTTGGGATGTACACATGTATGTATCCCTGTCAGACTTGTACCTTTTACTTACAATAAAATGTTGTATGAGGTGACTGCTTATTAGTCTTATTAGACTGCTTATTATTTTCATTATATTTAAAATATTGGACACATCTGCAGCCTAGAAGAGGAGCCCTTATTGCAGTCTACAACTACTGGAGGGTTGTTTAGCCTGAGGAAAAGGAGACTCAGGTGACCTTATCTCTCTGTGCAGCTTCCTGAGAGGGGGTTGTAGTCAGGTGGGGTCTCTTTCTCCAGGCAACAGCTGTCAGAACAAGAGGACACAGTCTCAAGCTGCACCAAGGGAAATATAGGTTGGATATTAGGAAGAAGTTTTTCACAGAATGAGTGATAAAATACTGGAATGGCCTGCCTGGGGAGGTGGTGGAGTCACCATGCCTGGATGTGTTCCAGACAAGACTGGATGTGGCACTCGGTGCCATGGTTTGGTTAAGGTGTTTGGGGCATGGGTTGGACTTGATGATCTTGAAGGTTTCTTCCAACCTGGTCATTCTGTGATTCTGTGATCTTCCACTGATCTTCTCTGTGGTGACCAGTGACAGGACCTGAGGGAATGGCCTCAAGTTGTGTCAGCGGAGGTTTAGGTTGGGCATTATTAAAAAATGTTTTTCCTCAGAGGGTGGTTGGGCTCTGAACAGGCTCCCCAGGGCAGTGGTCACAGCACCAACCCTGACAGAATTCAGGGTTTGGACAATGCTCTCAGGCTCATGGGGCAGCTCTTGGGGTGTCCTGTGCAGGGCCAGGAGCTTGGCTTTAATGGTCCTGATGGATCCCTTCCAGCTGGGTCCCTTCCAGCTCAGGATATTCTATGATTCTACAATTCTGGATGGGTAGTCAGAAGTTCAGTAACCTACAGAACTTTCTTTAGCTGATTTCATAGCTTCTATTTCATTCTGTTTTCTCACAATTTCCCATTTCACTTCATTCTTCATGTAATACACTCCAGCAGCCTACTCCAGAGTGTGTTATAAAAATAGGCTTTTTGGTTTGGATTCACTTTACTATAAACAGTAACCAAAGGTAGGCACATGATTGCCAAGGGTTTATTTAGAGTAAGTGGAGAAAGATGGACATCTCCTGAGAATTATTTTGAATATTTTTTTATAAAAGCTTTTTTTCATCTACAAGACATCTTACTTAAAACATAAAAGTGTTAACTTTTAGCTTCCACATGAGCTAAAATATTGAAATTGCCTTTTTCTGTTTCTCCTCTTATTTGCTACTGCCCAAGGGGATATTTTTTTTTGGTGTGGAGCAAGTGCATTTTAAGTAAGAAAATGTAGTTAGAAGGTTGACTTCATTTCTGCTTTCGTCTCTTGATGATTCTGACTTCACTGAGAACAAAATCAAACCTCTACCTTTGCTGTTCAAGGCTACAGCCTAAAACAGTATTATTTTCACCTTCTTTTGAAAAATAATGATTTGTACAGGAAAAGAACTTGTTGAGGAAAAAAAAGTTGAAATATCTGTATTTCTGTTGTTTAGAAAGGATCTGAAGAGGAGTTTCAGGTAAAAATTACTTTATCATAGTTACCTGCAACTAGTTCAAGACTGTAGAAAGTAAGGTTTATAATGCTCCTTCAGTGCAAATGATCTGTACTTAAAATAGTGTTTAAAAGAGCTGATTATAATCGCTGCACCCCTGTCACCAGTCCTTGTGATAAAAGCTGCAGCTTAATGTGTAGTGAGCGCTGTACTGGAAATAGAAATCTGAGTGACACCTGTGGGATTGTTCTGCTTGGTCTTTCAAAATCAGCTTAGGTCAACAAATTTAATTGATTTTTTTTTTACCAGGCTTTAAAAAAATAAAATACACATATGTGAGATGCTTAAATATATATAAATAATTTGAAGCAGAATTAAGGAAGAAAACCTTAATTCTGAAGTCTTTTTTTTCCCCTTTCTCTGGTTCTGTTTCCCCTGTTTCTTTTCAGTAGAGTCCTCATTTGGGTTTTTTTTACTTTAATTTTCTTCTCTCTTGAAGGAAGTATATTTTAGGGTAATTGTGCATTAGATAATCTAGAAGAGCCTGACCACCCACATTTAAAGAAGACCTGCTTTTATCCAATTTTGTCTTTAAAGACTGTCAAGTGCTTTGCTGGAGGTCAGGCATAAGTGCCACCTCCCATTTTAGAAGCACTCCATTTATTAGCTGATTTCTGCAACAGCTAGACCACATGATCACCAGTCTGGTTAGGCTTGTTGACAGCTGAGGGAAAACATTACTATTTGATTGTCCTAGTTACTATTTTCCACAGCACAAGAGACTACAAAATTAGTTCACTTAATTTAAGGATTTGTTAAAGTTTGAAAATAACCAAACTTTTTTTTTTCCTTTCACAGTCTGTGTTTTGTACACACAAGCAATTGGAAACAAGGAATGGAGAGAGGTAAGCTGCATACTCACAGATGTATAAACCTTTTGGGTATATTTAAGGCGGGCCATTTGTCCTAGCAGAAGAGGGCATTGCCTCTTGAATGCCATGCTAGGCTTATGGGGGTCCTGTGTACTAGCAAACATTTAAAATATAGTCACATTGATCTCAATTTCCATATCTCTATCACACATTTCCATCAAAAAAGAAAACAAAATAGAGAAAACACGAGTTTCCCATTTTACAGTCTCCCTCAGATAAATTAAGCCAGACTTGGCTGTCAGTTTGGATAGGGTTTGTGGCTCTCAAGAGAGGAAGGCATTCAAACAGGACTGAGCTGTGGTGATGGTCAGGGTCAGCAGAACTGGTCTGTAGCTGTGGTAAAGATCTACCTTTGAATTTTTTTTTAATTAAAATATTTTCAGCTTGTCAGGGGCTGAGGCACCTTCTATAAACATTAAGAAGGAAAAGGCATTTTCCAAAAGCTCAGAGAGGGGAGTGTTGAAGAGAGAGCTGAACTGAAGTGAAATAGAAGATGGAGAGTGCAAAAATGATACATTTGCAATAGAAGGATTGTGTTCTAATATTTAAAGCTGTCTGAAATAAACAATATATGCAAGGTTTTGCTTGCTGTTGTGATTGGTTGGAGTTTTTCTTTGGTACGGATTTCTTCAGGAAACAGTGGATTTTTGTTACTGATTCAAACTTTTGTGGATTTTTATTGGCTTTGGGAGATGATGTTGAAGTTTAGGTCATAGAATACAAGGTGTGTACCACTCTGTGTTGAAATATGAGGTCTTCTGCCACTCTGTCTTCATCCACAGGTCTATTCATGTGAATGCAGTCATTTTCTTTCATGGCAACTGTTTAAGAGATTTTTACAGGCTGTCATATATCTCACATATTCCTGGTATTGGCAGTCTAATTATACTTCCTTACAGCATATAGCTTAAACTTACAGTTTTCTTTTACAGTTTGGAAGAACAGAAGTAATTGATAATACTTTAAATCCAGATTTTGTAAGAAAATTTATAATGGACTACTTCTTTGAAGAAAGAGAGAATCTGCGATTTGATTTGTAAGTTAACAATCTTTTACTCTAATGCTGCAGCCTCTGTAAGCATGTAAAGTTTTGTCCAGCATAAAATTTACTTGAAGGAAGATGGTATCTATTGACATAGGATAAATTAATGTAATACACAGTTGATTTAGCATTGCATCCTCAGAAAGAAATGTGTAACTTAATAATGACCGAGTTTTAAGAAATTGGCAGATGTTAACTAGTCAAAGTACAATTATGCTTACAATTATTACTTTCAGGAAATAGAAATGAAAAGATTTAAAACGTTTAAATATTCTTGCAACACAGCCAGCAAAACAGGTACAGATAAACTATCCAGGAATAAAATACTGCACAAGTAGTACAGAGCCAAAATTTTCTTTACTATGCATCTAAATATACTAAATTTTAAGATTTTAAGACAACAGCAGTTTGTTTGAGAAGTAGATGGCTTTTGACATTTTTCCAGATATGCTCATTTCGTTCCACTGGTGGAATTGTTTTGACTTTCACTTCATTCTTTTGAAAACAGAACTGAGAGTCCAGTTACCAGGTCATGTCACCATTGCATGTCATCTCTTATATTTCAGTCCTTTCTGATTATTTCAGTCTTTGTGATAATCAAGGTTGTCTTGTTTTTTTTTAATTTTCATCCTCTTTTTTATTAGCAGTTCTTTCTTAACCTTTCCCTAGGAGAGAGTATGAATAACCCTCATAGATAATTAAGTTTTTGCTGCAGTTTTGCATCACACTATGCATTGTGGCCACAAATTTTCTTTGTATGTCCTTTTTTAGTTGAAAACCCCTTTTCCTATTTCTTTTCACTTCCTTTGTAAGATGTACTAGACCACCTATTTCAAGGAATGAAAGGAAATACTAAAGCCAGGAAGATTACAGGGTGCTTTGAGGTGGCTGGGTACAAATCACAGTGGAAGCCTGATGCAGACTTTATTTGTAGTTTTAAAAGTTAGGTTTAATATCATTCAATCTGTGGAGTATAACTATTGTGGGTTATTTAAAATAAGTTTTAAGTCAGAGCTAATCAATTTGTGGAATAAAGGATTCTTCTCCAAGTATAAAGCAGTGCTGAAGTAGCCACAGAGTGGGGGCTCTGTGGAAATCTGTGTCTGTTTGCCTCCTGCTTCTCATAGGATGCAGGGTGTGGGGAGGGGGCAGTGCAGCAGAAATGAGAAGTGAAAGAAATGAACTGAAAAAGAGAAAGGTCAGTCTACAGAAAGAGAGGGGAATCTGTAAAGACCTTCTGGATAAATGTTGTCTGGAAAGGACTTGGACCTGGAAGGGAAAACACAGTCCCCTGTTTAACTCTTTATGTAGTCAGAGAAATGGACTCCTGTCTGTTTATGAAAAGCTGTAAATATCACATGTTCTCTGTGCTCATCAGAAAGACCTGACTGCTTTCTCCTGCTGTCCTGGGTTACCTGGACCCAAGTGTGTTCTGAACTCAAAGCTGAATAGCTGTTGCTGTCTTTGCCTGCAAGTGACCATATAGCCGTACTGTGTGAATTTACTGTAGAGGCCTGTACCAGTGATGGATGAAAAATTAAATATCTTAGAACTCTGAATTAGAAATGTGAGTCTCACATAGCCACTCATGGATTAAATCCGAATTCTGAAGCCTTAGAAAGCTTCCTATATTCAGTTCCTTGGCAAAATTGTGTACTACTGTTGGCCAAGTTGTTATTTTTCAAAGAAATTCCTTCTGTGATTCATATATTGTGGAGGGGGGAAAAAATCAAGTGGCAAGTATATCTTTGATATTTGGTGCATCAATAAATGAGCATGACCTCCCCCAAAATGTACAGCCACAACGTCACAGGCACCTTTCTGCTCACTGCTGGTACTCAGGAAGTGATTTTGCCAGTGAAGCCATTCTTTGTTTTACTTCTGTAGCTATCCCTCCGGTCAATTTATAAGTTGTGTTTTTCTGTTCAATTTCACCAAACACCTTGCTTTTAAGCGGAGATTTTAGCTCATGTTAATGGTATTTGTAGGAATTTCTTTTCTTTATGAACATGTTTCTAAGGCTTTGACTGTGCTGCACCACGTCCAGCTGTGTTATGGTATTCCTGCCATCCTGACTTGTGATCTGGTCCATGATGCGTCCCAGCACCAGCTGTGGCAGCACAGCCAGAGGGATGGCATTCCTATTACTTGGATTATCTGATAAAGATGGAAGACTATTGAAGTATAGAGATTAGTAATCCTGTATGAGTTTCTTACATTATTTTTTTTCCAATGTCTCTTAAATTCAGAGAGTAACTTATTTTAACTCTTGACTTGATTATGGAAGGGAAGCTATGATATTTTCTAGCTGGAGAAAGGCCAAGATTATGATAAACTCAAAAGAATAAGTAAAACTCTTGCTAAAAGCAGGTTAGTTTATTGTTAGTTATTTCTATTTGCTTATTCAAATGACTGAAAAATTACCTAAGAAAATAATTTACAAGTTAGTTTGTTTTCTAGGGTTAATTTTTAATTTTTGTTCTGCTTTTTGCCATCTTTTGCTGTTCAAAAAGGAATATCAGAAGAATTTCTCTTTAAAGCTTGCACTTTGTTGAAAATGATTTAGTTTCAAATAACTAGTGAACCAAAGTCTTTTATATGATGACTCAGTTTGTCTTCTTTACTGGGGAACTTCCATTCACAAGTTTGTTTGTGTAAATTTCACACATGGCAATAGGTGAAAGAATTGTTTTGTTTTTGTTTCTTTACATAATTGTCCTCAGATATGTCATCTGGCAACTCTGATATAAATTTTCTTTATTTTTTTCCTAAGCTATGATGTTGACTCGAAGAGTCCTAACCTGTCAAAACATGTAAGTTCCTCCTCACTATTATAATTCCTTGTGTTAAATTGCTTATTTCTTAAGTTTGTTTCTTTTCTTTTGACTTCAAGTAACATCAGGTACACAGAGACAAATACAGTGATTGGCTATGAGCGAAAACACATAAGTGTAATGAGTATAATGTTAATGGGACATTTCTCTTGCAAAGGGCATATTTGAGCATGCATGTATACCTTTTCAGATATGTAATATGCTGCAATTAGTTGATACTTTTTTGGGTCCTAAAATTGAAGCATGTTTTTATTGTGTCTCAGTGTTAGAAGAAACCTTCAAGACAGCATCAATATAAAAGTGGGAGTGATGAAATAGTAACTTTAACATTTAGAGATGCAAGAGTAGAATTCAGAGGCTTCTCAGTGAATTTTTTTAAAAATAAATACAGGGAGGCTTTGGTAAGAGAACCTTTGAGAACCTGGAGCAAAGGAAAAGAGGATAGTAGAAGGAATACTGTGTGTGTGCTTCACAGTGAAAAGATGAGACTTAGCCATTGATGTGCAATTACATCCTCACTATAGTGATTGTGTAGTGCCTTAGAATTACTTCTATGAGTGTAACCTACTGTTATGTGAAATAGGTGGTAGTGAGTCTGTTTATGATTCACTGTTGTATAGTTATTACTAAGATGTGGTGTTCAGCAGAATCTGTTCTTCAGTAGGGAACAGCTCAGATAAATGGGAAACTAAATTTCATTGTGTGAAATACGGATTCTGAGTTTTTATGTTTTTGCTTTTCAGGATTTTTTGGGACAGATGTTTTGCACACTGGGAGAAATAGTGGGATCACAGGGGAGCAGACTGGAAAAATCAATTGTGTAAGTATTCTGGAATGTTGGATGAATGCATACTGCTGCATGAGGCTAGAGTTGTGGGGCTTTTTTGCTGTGAGATACCTTGATATACAGAATTGACAGATATGGCTTTTAAGACAGAGTAAATAGTTACATGCAATAGAAATCTTTCTTTATATAGGCTATGATATTTTAGGTTTAATTTTGGACAATTAGCAAATGAATTTACTAATCCATATTTTTGTCAACTTTGTTACATCTTGCATTAGAAATAGCATGAGTGTACTAATCTAAAAAATGTTTCTGTTTTAGTTTGCAAATTAGCACATCATGAAACTTTAATTACCTTTTGTTAAGCATTTGAGTTCCTGCAAAAAACCTTCCCGAAGAAGCAGTGAAGAATCAGCTGACCAGATTATCAGATTGCTAATACGATCATACAAAATTATTAACATCAGCAAATATTGTGGTTATTAGACAACAGTATTTTGTGATTCTCCTCTTAATCCCGTTCTGGATATTAAACTTTAAAAACACGTCTAGGAAATAACCTTGAGGACTGGTACAGTAAGTGTCATAATAGAGAAGTTGTGTTAGGCTGTGTGATTAAAAAGGTTGTCTGTGAACAAACGAGAAGAGTGTCCCTGTGGTAGGTGGGGGAGCCCAAATACTTGCCCTGGCTGCTTTCAGACCCATCCAGGAGAGTCATCAGCTTGTGGAAACCCATCTCCACACGCTCAAAGAATCACAGAGGTACAAGGCACAGGCAGGGGAGCTCCAGTAACACAATAAGGGAACAACCCCTGCCCAGCTCCAGGGCTGTCCCAGGAGAGCCAGAGCCCCAGCACTGGGGAGTGGCAGCACACAGCAGGTCACTGCTTGGTCTGGACATGTTTTAGTTCTTGATGGCTGCACAGTTTGAGCACAGAAATACTGTCTTGTCAGTTGGGACAAGAGGTTGGCCCTATTTTCTTCTACTAAAACAACAGCTCACTGACTTTTCACTGTGTAGGCCTGGCTCATGCCAGCTGCCACAGCAAATTGCACTGCCACAGCTCCATGGGCTGGGCTGAGTGATTGCCAGTTGATTCTGCTGCAAGCCTGTGGTCACTTGGTCAGAGAAAGTGCTAACTTTGAAGACACTTATACTTAGTAAGATGAATCTTGCCTGACTTTTTAAAAGTCTTCAAATTTGTTTCTGTGCACAATTAGTCAATTATTCAGCACAGTACGCTTCTTTTTTTCTGAGAAAATGTCTGAAATTTATTTTGAACATGTAGATTAAAAGGCATGCATTCAGCAATTAAGCATTTGGTACAGGTTAAATGAAGTCTGAAATGAGTAACAGGTGAAGTTTAAAGTTTGAATTATCTATTAGAAAAGAAAATATATCAGTGAAGATTCTGTGGGGGAGAGGTCTTCACAGACCTCTTGGCCTGTGTAAAATATTTTCTCATGGGTAAATAAGCATTTCTCAGTTCTTGGTTCTGATACTGTCTTGTATGGTAGTTACGAAGTGGACCCAACGTGTGGGGAGACACGTGTTAATGAGAGAATGTTTGACTTCTTATTAGTTCTTCATAGTGTCCCTGTTTATTCTGTCGTTGCTGCTTTTGACAGTGCTGTGACTTGACAACTGTCTGAGTGATTGTCCATTCTGGACTCTCTGAAGTCTGGGTGTCTAGGAGACATTTCTGTTATTCATGAAATTTTGCAATGCATTTAAAGATTGTTTGCTTTGTAGATGTATGTTTAATGTCTCTTAATAGTCAAACAATGAGAATTGAATTGGCAATGTTGCGTGTCTTCCCTTCTTAGGGATATTTACTGCTTTGAGTTTACGGTTCTCTTTATGAAGTCAAGTCTGTGTTCTCACAGCCTGAATGCTCTTTATGATCTATGAGTTAAGAGAGCTTTATCTTCTCACCATATTTCTGAAGTCCATTAACATTTTCCCTCTTCAGTTCTCTGCCAATGGATTATAAAGAGAATGCTTGGTGCTGTTTTAGTCCCAATCAGCTACCCCACAGAAGTAGCACTTTTTATACTTAAGCAGTTTGAGAAGCTTGAATTCCATTCTCTGATTGGCATTCAAGTAAGCTCTGATGTTCCTTCAAAATGAAAATTAGAAAGACTTGCAGCTTATTATTCTCTAGAAGAAGCTCTATCTACTTTAGGCATTTGAAAAGTCTGACACAGTTGAGGATTCCATGGCTGCTGTGAGCTGTCCAGCTTCAAGTCAGATTGTGTATCATCAGGGAAGGTTCCCTGAGGAAGTCTGCAGTGAAAGGGTAGTCTTGTCCTTCCTCAGAGTTAAACATCTCAAGCCTAGAGGGTCACCATTGCTGTGGTCATGCAGGAAGGCTGAAACACACCTTGCACTAATCTTCATGGCAAGTACAAAAGTGAAGGTACACAATTCGCATTTTTCTTTGGCTACATGGTGTGCATGCCTTGCAGTTTCATTGGTGTTACAAGCACCAGTGGATTACGCCTCTGAGGCATGAACCCGACAGTATTTCTTCTTGGCAATTGTGAGATTGTCCCCTGAACCTCCCTCTCTGTTTCTGAAACCATTACTTGGGACTTGGGAATTTTATGCAGTCTGTCACAGGAGAGTCTGGCTCCCAGTATTGTAGTGTGGTAGCCTGTTATCCTTGTGACAGTGAGCATTTTTTGTTCAAGAACATACTTTAGTGTTGCACTTTATTTTACAGACTGGCCAGATACAGATGTGAACATTTATTTTGGATAATTCCTATTGGAAAATAATTCTAGTAATTCAAAGAAGGTGAAATGGATAATGTGACATTTTAATAGTAACGTTTGTTCTCTTTACCTCTTGGGTTACTAGACTCATTAAATGCCTTCTCAAGACAAGCTCCATGTGTAGGATTTACTCTGCCTGGCCTCTTGTGTTCCAGCTGTACTGGCATGAAAGGATAATGTGCAGATTCCTCTACTTCCCAAAATGGTGTGGTTTCCTTTTTCTCTCAAGTGTGTCACCTGCTCAGACATCATCCAGAATTAGATCTCTGAACATTCTGTCTTCTTGAGAGAAGATGCTGGCCACATTTCTAACTCTGAGCAATGGTTTTTTTCAGGATCTGCTAAGTGCATTCCTGTAGGGATTTCCTTTGATGAGGAGATAGGGCCACTGCAAAGCTTAATGAGCATTCTAGGCTAGTTATTCACATCTGAGTGCCATTGCCTGCTAATGAGGCTCTATTGGAGCCAGCTGGCCTATTATGTGAAGTTCTTTTTCCTGTCATTTTGCTGTGAACATAACTGATAGAAAAATACCTGAACTTCCTATATTTGTCCTGTCCTTTTATCTGTGGGTGTGACTATCAGAGGGCCAGGCTCTGCAAATTCAGGGATAAGCCTGTAAATTTTTGAGTGACCTGAAAGATGTTCCATCCTCTGCCTCATTGCAATTCCAGCTTGCAAAATTGGAGGCTCTTTTTTACCTCTCAGGTTTGAATTTCCACATAAATGGCCATCTTTTACACAGGGTCTATAAAGGTCCTCCTTTCAGTCCTTGTTAAAGCCCAAGTATTCCTCAGAGTGTCCTTTTAAACTTCTCTTGGTGCTGCAGATGTGGTGTTTCAATTGTGGAATCATTTATTCTGAGGAGACAATAATTATTTCTCAAAACTGTATCCTATACAGACATGCAGGTATTGTTGAAAACCTTTCTTTGATGATGGTTGTCTGTTCTGTGCCTCTAACAATGCTCCTCTACCTGCTCCTTCAAATACTGTCCAAAAAGAGGTGATCACTGTAGAGAAGCCTACAGGTTCTGGACTCTCACTGCATGTACATTTTCACATTTTATTTTCCTTTATTTAGTTTCACATTTAGACTGGCACATTTTCTGTATCTGAGTTTCAGATAACCAGCCCTGAATGGTGGAGCTGACTGCAGTTATGCAATGCAGATTACAATTAATATCTCTCTCTCCCTCTCTTTATATATCTCTATCTCTCTATCTCATTATTACCCCACAAACCCTGATCTGTAACTCTTTCCAGAGAAACCTTGAGAAACTGGTTGCCCAAACATAAATTTTCTATTGTAATTTCAATGCTATAGAACCAGTTCCAGGGTTCACTACCATCCATCCCTTAGAGCTAAGGAAGATGAGCAATGGCACTGCATTCTGGATTTAAACAGGTGGAACTCTTACATGCTTGTCTTTAACATAGTATTGGTCAGTATTTCTATGCCAATTGGAAAGACTGGTCTGTAATGATGAATCTCAAAGTAATTTTTTTTTTCAGACTTGAAGTTTCGACCAGCTTGAAACTATTTTATTATTTTCTTACAGGGCATTATTGTTAGTTAAAGTTTGTCCCATTTGCCTGATCTGTGACCACTGAAGTTTTTCTCAGGGTGCTTACTTTACACTTAAGGATTTTTTTTCTTAATGAATGATTTTTTAGGGAATTGTAAGAGACCAAACTCTTTAGTGTTTGTGCAAATGGTCCAGTACTGTTTTCATACATGCAGACTTAAGCATACAAAGTTTGTACTTAATAGCATCAAAAACTGTACAAGTCATTTGGCAGAGTTTTAGTCCCTGAATAATGAGAATTTGATCTGAAGAGAAATTCTGTGCTAATCTTGATGAAGTATTTCACCTCTTTATGAACCATCATGTTAATATTGTCCTTCTTTTATAAGGCCTGTGGCCTTCTCTGTTGAGTGTGTCCCCATCCAAAAGGCTGCTGGCACTGAATACTATCAGATTGTGTGTGGGTTTTCTGTTTCTCTGCTGCTTTTTATGCTGAGGAACTGTTTTGGGATTTCTGGGGTTGCAGCCTGTGTTTTTAATTGCTGTCTGGGCGAATAGTAATTTCTTTTGCAACTCCTGTATCAGATATGGTGGTGAGATTATTACATGTCTTCGTAGACATTTCAGAGTAAATGTTGTAAAATAATGCTGGTGTTTACTTTTAACTATATTTGAGGTATTTTTTTTTAAGTAAGGTTTGTAATAGGATGTTTTTCACAAATCAGTTGTAGAGTCATCTCTTAAAGGAAACATCAGTGGGAGGGTGGATAGTAGAATTGTGATACTATTTCAACCTATTGAAACTTTGAATGCTGTTTCCTTTACAATCAAAACTGATTTGTTTCTTGGTAGTTAGAATAAATATGCAACTCATTATCAATTCACTTAGGATAAACCAACTTTTTTACACAGGACGAGTGGCAGAAGAGGGAAACTGAATTGCATGCCATCAGCTTAGTGACTTGAAAACTTACCTTGTGCTCTCCTTGTCAATTGTAATTTTCATACATGATTGGAACAACACATGATATTAAGGAACTAAGGTGATGTGGTTGTGTATTTTGCAGAGGAATTCCTGGGAAGAAGTGTGGAACAGTCATAGTAACAGCAGAGGAACTAGGGTGTTGCAGAGTAAGTGTACTCATTGCTTTCCAAAAATAACATGAAAATTATTTTGTGATTTTACACTGCACTGAATTGTTAATAGTATAAGTTATTAATTTGCATTTTGTGATTTATGTAAGAAGTTAGAATACTGTTTTCCTTTAAGTTGCTCTTAGTTTCAGAGAGAAGAAGCAGAAAGAGTTCCTTTAAGTTGCTCTTAGTTTCAGAGGGAAGAAGCAGAAGCCAATGCTCAATATCTCTTGCATTCTCTCTAATGCTACTTCATGTCCTCACTCTCTCACAGTCTCTTGCAATGTCTCAGCCGCTGTCACATACTTGATCTTCTGGATTTTTGTACTTTATGTAAATTTTTACAGCTCATATTCAGAATGTCAATGAGTTTTGGAATCACTGAACTGCTGAGGTTGGAAAAGACCTTGGAAGATTATCTAGTCCAAGACTCCTGCTCCTCTTTGGGCAGGTTACTCAGGGCTCTCTGTGCAATTGGGTTTTGAGTCCAAACAATCTCCACAATTTCTCTGTAAAAGCTTTTCAGGACATTCAGAGTAAAAAGGTTTTTCCTTATATTTAAGTGAAATTTCTCACGTTTTAAGTATGTACATATTGCCACATTTTCTTCCACTGGGTGCCACTAACCATAGGCTGTTTATTCCCTAGTGTCATGTACTTACACAAATTGATAAACCTTCTGTTTTCTAGGCTAAATAATTTCAGCTATCTCTGCCTTTGCCCAGATGAGAGATGGTTCAATTCCTTAATCATTTTAGTGATGCTTTTGGTGGAATTGCTTCAGCATGTTTGTGTCTTCCCTGTACTGGGGAGCCTAGAACAGTGCTTCAGGAATGAACAGTACTTCAGGAGTGGCCTCATCAAAGCTGAGTCTCTCCCTTCAACTTTCTGTCAGCACTCTTCCCTTCCTAATGTAGCCCAGCAGGCTGTTGGCCTTTGCTGCCATTGATCCGCTTGGTGTCCACCAAGCCCTTTCAGTCCTGTTCTGCCAAGCTACCAAGGTTTGGCCTGCAGCCTGTGCTGCTGCACAGGGATTTTCCCCTTCAGGTGCAGTACCTGCATTTTGCTCTGTTGAACCCCATGAGGTTCATATTGGTTCGTTTTTCCAGCCTGTACAGATGTCTCTGAATGACAGCACAACCATCAGTTGTATAAATTGATATTTCTAGTTTTGTACTGTTTGCAAACTTGCAGTGGGTCTACTCTGTTCATCATCCAGGTTGTTAATGAAGATGTTCAGCATTCTTGGCCCATTTTTGATGCCTTGGGTACACTGCTAGTGACTGGGCCCAGGTGGACTTTGTGCCATTCAATATGACCCTTTGTAGCCCAGCAGTTCAGTCATTTTTCAGTGTCTCTCACTGTCCAGTTTTCTAGTCTGTAATTTGTTAATTTGTGAGTAAGGATTTGTGGGAGACACTGTATAAGGCCATGCTAAAGTGAAGAATAAGCAACATCCACTAGGCTCCTCTCATCCAGTCAGCCACTCATTTTGTGAGGAAAGGCTTTCAGTGGATCAGGCATGAATTTCCCCTTTGTAAATCCTTTCTGATGTCTCTTAGCCACCTTCTTTTTCATGTGTTTGCATATGTTTTCCAGGATTTTTTGCTCTCTCATCATCTCAGGGTTTGAGATAAAACTGGCTTGGATCCTCTTGCCCTTTCTCAAAGACAGGAGAACTTCCCCTGAACATCATAACTTTACAGAGGTAACTAAAAGTGGCCCCACAGTAATGTTGGCCGACTCCATCAGCACTCTCAGGTGCCTCCTACCAAGTCCCATGGACTTCTTTGTGTCTGGTCTGTTTTAAATGTTCCTTTCCTGCTCCTCCTCTGCCAAGCACAAGTTATTCTTGTTCCAGACTTTCTCAGGTCTGGGTTTCAGGTTTCCAAGAGTCTTGAAGGCAAATCCTAGCAGTAAGATAGAAAGCTATGAAAAAGACACAGGAAAGCTATGAGAAACATGGACCTTGCAGTGTCCTTTGTCACCTGGTCTCCTGCCCCACTCAGTGGTGAGCCCACATTTTCTATCATCATCCTCTTGTTGCTGTTGCACCTCCAGATCTGTTCATCTGCAGTCTTCCAGCAGGCCTTGCCCCAGTTAGCTGGTAAATCTGCAAGTTTATCTTTGCATTTATCATCCTTTTCTCATTCTTGACTTTGCCCAAAGAGAGGACATGTGTGACTTCCAGTTGGCCTGATCACAGCGAAGAAACTTGTCTCCTTATTTGTTGTCAGGTTGGATGTACTTGGTACCTTTCAGGCTCATTTTCTTGAAGAATCCAGACTCTTAAGAGCCAGCAGCCATTTGCTTGACAGGCAGTAGGAACAGGCAACAACAGGTCTAAGTCACTGAAGGAATGAGGCTGAATCATGTCTGACTGGAATTTTAAAAATTACTTTTAATATACTTTCCTTGCCTGTGCATCTACTTCTTTCAGAATGCAGTTTTGGATGTCAGGAAATCCTTGAAAAATCCTGAGCCATTTTAGCATAGAAAATTGTTCCTGTTCTGGTGTCCCTACAAAGGAATTCTTGGTTCCAGCCATTCAAACTGCACTATGAAGACATTGCACAAATGTGGATGTGTAGAGAGCATTTAGAAGACAGATACCCCCCTTTATTTTGTTTTCTATTTGCATAGTTTAGTCTTTTTTTTTTTTTAGTGTAGTGGAGTGCATGCTGTCTGTAATTTTTCTTTATTACCCATTTCAGGATTCAGTTTTAATGCAATTTTGTGCAAACAAACTAGACAAGAAAGACTTCTTTGGGAAATCTGATCCTTTCCTTGTATTTCATCGAAGCAATGAAGATGGCAGGTAGGTGCCTGTTAGGTATTTTTGCTGCTAACCATTAGGCAACTTAATTATTTACAGATAATATAGTTCTCATTTTTTTTATACTTTCCAGATTAAGCTGTGTTTGTTTTATAATGTTTGTTGGATTGCAGTTTGTCATGTTAGGCAGTAAATAAAACTATTACAACAAATTGATCAAACACTGCAATTGAGGGTTTTAAGAGGTAAATGTCTCATAAATATAGAGCACTATGACAATTAATTGTAATAAAATAGCTAAATAGTGTTACTTTTGTGAAGATATAGTATGCATTTAAATTAAATAGAATTCTCAAAGAAAATTGTAGATGCAAAATATGCTAATGTTTAGAAATGGTGTTTAGATAAAAATGTTATATGATGCAAATTTAAATTAGGAAGTATCTTTTATCTTTTTGACATAGTTCTAGGAAATTGAATTTTAAAAGCCCTGAAATAGAATTTATATTTTTTACAAATGGCTGTTTGCTACATTAATGCTTTAATTTGTTAAAGTAGACTAATCTCTTCTGTTCCACTGCTAAGCCTTGACATGCACTGGTCAACACAACACTCTGCCTTTGTGGGGATCTACTAGCAGGTTAAGATTTCTTGGAAACTGAAAGTCCTCACATCTAACATGTACCAAACCAAACCAAGTATCATCATACATGATGCTGCTTTTCTCTGTAGCTTAACTGGAGCAGTTGTTAACATAAATCTGTTAATGGGCATGTGTGCATCTATTACCTGCTTTTTTTCTCTTGGAGGCAGATGATAGGAACAGTTTCCTGAGTAAACACTGCCTATATAAAACTGCAAGCCTGGAGGAGTTATGGCTCCTTTGTGAGTGGCATTAAGGTCACTTGGGAAATTTCTCTGGGTATCACTGGGAGTGCTGGTACTTGCAGCCTGAAAGTGTAGGTGTTTGGGGTGCAAGGAGGACATTCCCTCGAAGGATAACTTTAGTTGCAACTGGATGAGGAATTTCAGTAATGACTTCACCAGTGACCTTGTCCTTGCTTTCTTTTGAACAATTCAGTCCCCAAGATGGGGGTTCAAAAGAGGTATTTTAATTTTGCATCATTTAGAGAAAGCAGAATGTGCTAAAAAAGTTTATGAGAGAAGGTGATCATTGAATCTTAGAGAGGCTTACATGTTTTACCTAAGACAGCCCTGGTTAAAAATTCATGGACATAAAATGGGGAATAAAAATCTGAAAGCCATTATTCCCTTGGCTCAGTTTCTTAATCTCTAAGCAAGAGTCAGATCCTCACAAGATTGCTGTCTTTCTGGATCTGTGACTAATTCCTGCATGTACAAGGTCTGTTTAAACTAGTGGGATGGAAACTGCTCTTCCCTGAAATCCTCACTGAATGGTTGTAGTTTCTGTTGAAGTTCGGGTAAAACCATTTTAGATTAAGAGTTGTTTAGCAGTTTAGTCTGTAATCTCTCTCCAGCAGGCCTCTTCAGTTTTGCCTTCCTTCTGATTTCACCATATTTCTCTTTTATTATCTTACCTTATATTTTATATGCACATTGTATGTATGAATGATTACAGCTCTTTTCATTCCGTCTTTGATGATGCAAAAGAAAAAGTAAATAAATACAAAATGTATCTTAATTAATTTTTTGTATTAATTGCAGTTTTACAATCTGCCACAAAACAGAAGTTGTGAAAAATACATTGAATCCAGTGTGGCAGGCATTCAAGATTTCTGTCAGAGCACTCTGTAATGGAGACTATGACCGGTAAGATGTGGCTTAAGTTTTTTAGCATATACATATTTTTTTTCTCCCTAATTTGTGTGTTCTTTATTTAGTCAACATTTTGAAAAGATAATAGGTGTTCAAAACCATTCATCACGTTAAAGAATTTAGAAAAATAAAGCAAATATGCTAAATCTGTGGGAAATGCTAGTGGTGGTTTCTGGAAAAAGCTCTTTGCTCTCTATGGTGTGAATTAGAAACAGAAAGAAAAGACTAATTTAAAGCATGATCTCTGTGACAAGTGTACACAAATATTTTTTAATGTTTCAATGAAAAACAATGATGATCTGTTTCCCTTGGGTGACAATGCAATGTCAGAGGGTGCTAATAAATGAAAGCCTTTAAAATGCATAGTAGATGGGAAACACAGAAAGTAGTCATCTTCAGATTTGAAGTTTTCAGTGGTGCCATGCAAAAGGATCTATCTTTAGGTGGTAATAATAACATGTTTTTAACCAACATTTTACCACTAATAACAAACAAATTAGTTCAGTGGAAATGGGTATTTTGAGACTCCTTAAAAATGGCCATGTTGGTTACTCTTTCACTAGATGCAATAAAAACAAAGCAATTTTGTAATGAGAATATTCAAATAGAATTTTTTACTTGCATTTGGGTTAATGTGCATAATGCATAAGCAAAATAGTATTCATTAAGCTAGTTTCTGAACACTGCACTGTTTATCATATTAAAGAAAAAAGTTTTCATATTAAGTAGAAAAGATGTTGTGGTGCAGGCATATTGAAATAACTCCAGCATTCCAAATTAAGGGAACTTGAAAGTATAATAGTACTCCTCAAATTATTTTTGTGTATCTGCTGTTGACCTGCTTTCAACATGATGTGCTCAGTGAATAAAGGCTCCATGGAACTTCATGGTCCTGCATACAACAATCATGTTTCAAATTAAGAAGTAGTCCTTAGCTCTCAGGTTAATTCAAATTAACCTGCTGATAGTCCAGAAAGAACTTAAGAGGTTTGGGGTTTTTTAGTTAGAAAACCCTTCTTTCTAAAGGTAAGGATTGATTCCTAACATCCACGTGGTAATACATAAAAACACAAACCCCAGAGGTCTCTTTCAGATAGTGATAGTTTCACAGATATCGTTTTGGTGCTCTGGGTTCTGTGATAGATGTGAAAGGTGGGAATAATGTCATTAGTAAAAATACGTCAAAATACCAGTTTATTCTGCTATTGGGGAGACTAAATGTTCAGCTAGTGCATGCTTCTGAGTGAACTCTGTCCACATTTTCATTATGGAATGACCAGGGTTTGATTATTTTTTCTCAAACTATGCAATTATACAGTGTTTTCAGACATCACAGGAATGGCATTTCAGTACTGCAATAGTACTTAGTGTCTAATGTGTCTTTGGTCTTGTTTTCTCCTAGTATGAGCTTTCAAAAAGCACTTGGAGTTATTTTCTGCATAAAAGTTTTAAAACAGACATACCCATCTCTAACCTTGATTATTTTTAAATGAAAGGGGTTTTTTAATATTAAACTAGGAAACCCATCCTCTAAACTGTGTCCTTTAAGGTAAAGGTTAAGTTTCAGTACGGGAAGATTGAAAAGGTCTTTTAATATCTCGCATATCATGTAAAATAGATAAAAGTCAAGATCCGTAATTAATCCTTTAATATGAAATAAATTTCATATTAAAGAGAGGAGCTTTATTCAAGGATGAATTGCTCTTACTGCAGTTACCTGTCTGAAGATCCTTCTCAGGAATTTATCTTGATAGTCTTAATAATTTATTTTGATAATCTGAGTTTTCTCACTGAGATGATTTTGCTATTTGGACACAGATTTGTAAGACTATTCAAAACTTAAATCCCACTAAACCTTACATAAATCTTAACTTAGTGGTGTGTCTGTCTGTCATAACAGGTTTTGAAATGGAAGTAAAATAATGCTTGTCTAGGGAAAAAACACTGTGATATTGCCTTTTTTTGCTGAATTCCTCCGAAGGTGAAAGTAGTTTCCTTTGAAGGTTGAAATACTTGGTAGGATAAGAGGTTTGGAGTTGTTTTTCACTTTAATCAGTTTTCATTGTAAGGTAACTTAAGTCCAACCTGAATTATGCAAGAGCTATAAAATATAACAAATGGTGTAGTTAAGAGCCTTTAAATTTGAGTTGAAAAGAGGTACATCCAGACAAAGCGAGTCCTTCTTTTCATATTTTGGAATATCATAAAAAATATGAACAACATCCAGGTGTGAATTGCTTGATATTATATTGTAGATAATATCAGCTGTTGCTCAGCTTTATCCCCAAAGAGTCCCTTCTTAGTAAAGAAAATGAATCAATATATATTTGACTGTATGGAATTGGAAGAATAAGGAACTGCTTCCATGAAAGCAAATTACAAAGTAATTGCTTAGATTCTTGTCCCCTCTATTAATAAGACAGCCCTGATGACTTCACTTCATGTGAAACTGTTCTGAAGAATAAAAGTAAGTTACATTGTTGCTTAAAATATGGGAGGTGTTATTTTTCTATCCCATGTTCAGTTGATTTTAGACCAAATAGGATTCGCTGCTAGTGGTAGTTGAATTTGCTTACATATGTGCACTTTCTGTGGTAAAAGGAGATGAACAAAGCTGTATACTATCTGTATCCTCATTGAACTTTCCTCTTTCATCAAGGATGTTGATGATAATATGCTCTGTAGTATTTGCATTTTAAGAAATCCACTCTTAAAGTATGTGAAATATGATTGATCTTTACTTGGAAAATGTCTGGGTTTTGCTTTTTATCTGTTTCCCAGTCATCCCTGAAGCAAGGTTACAGCTGCCCTCAAGGGTTCACTTTACTCATAAGGAAACAGTTCTTAAAAAATTTATAATACTTTAAGGTTTAAAGAATCATTTATTTTAAAAACTGCAGAAAATTCAGAGCGTCAGCAAGTAAAAATATGTTGGTCAAACTTCCAATGTGTTTAATTATTTCCTTAGTTTCCAATGTATTTAGCTATTGATTTATGAAGAAGTGTGGTGTAACCTGACAGGCTGTTTGCTGCCCCATGAGAAATCACTGAAAAATTCTGCTTTTTGGATTTGGCTCAATTAATGCACCCCTATGATATTAATCTTAAAGGCAATCTGGGTATATATTTAGCATTTTAATAGGGTTGTGTTGTTGGTTTGTTTTTTTATTTTAGGACAATTAAAGTAGAAGTGTATGACTGGGATAGAGATGGAAGGTAAGACATTATTTCTGTAAAACTTAAGGGTTATTCCTGCATGTATATACACATTGCAAAACATATAAATATTTAGTGTTCAGCATAATATTAGAGAAAGTTAGTTATTTGTCAATACTTAGAGGTACAGGTACTGGAAAAATTCTGCTCTGGTGCAGCTCTGTGTTTTGCAGTTGTGGTAAATACTGATGCATTAGCCTATTTCAAACCTGCTGTGTGTATGTTCATCCATGGAACATGATAAAATGCACATGTCTGCTGTGGCTACTCATGGTGGCCTAAATATTGGAATGTAGAAGCCACCTATTCCTTGCCTTAATTTCACATTGGGTCTGAATGTTCATTTCCATGTCTGTCTTCATCAAAATGTTATTGTAGACTCTGGAGTTGGAAGACCTGAGTGTTGTATAACCCCCTTGAAAGAGGACAGTGGAATATATGTGGAATTTCTATTGCTAAATTCAGGAGGGATATCCGTTATTCTTAAGAGCTGTGAACTCCACTGTACTGGCTGTACATTTCTTTCTGAAGAAATGAGCCTTTCAAATTGCCTTTATTTTGACAGACAAGGTACAATTATCATTTAACACAGTGGATTGATACCTCTTGTTATTTAAAAGTGTTTGAGCTTATATCTTCATACTTTGATTAGAAACTGTATTCATGAATCTTGATAGTAGAACTGAAATTTAATACAGTAATATGTTTATTTCCATTTATCTTTAAGTTGGTCTGTCTTAATTATTTCCTATTAATCATAATTTATATTTTAAAATATATGGATATGTGCTTCCGTTTTGATTTTTAAAAGCATATTATTTATTCAGCAGTAATGTCTCTAATACAACCAAAGAAATTTGCTTCTAGTATTATAGATAATGATATTGTGTTTCTCTGGCAATGTCTTGTAATCATAGTAGGCAAATTTATCCTGTGCTACTGTTCATTAACTTGCTGACAAGATCCAAAAGCCTATTCAGCCCTCTTGTGTTATAATTTTGTCTTTTTTGGTTTTCCATCATGAAGCCTGTTGATTTACAAGCATTCTTATCTCACATTTACCCTCTATGAATACCTGCCAGTGTAAATTCATCCTTCTTGATTAGATATTCACTGGAGAGAAATAACATATATACATAACATATTCTAGCAATTAAAATAAGTGTATTTAAATTTAAAAAGCCATACTAGCAAAAAATCATTGCATCCCTATTAGAATTTCTATTAACATTCTTTTTTCAATGAGATTTGGCAAATCCTTAAAAATTTTATATGTTTGTGTATAAACCACATTTTTTGAAAATAAGCTAGCAATGAAAAGTTAAATTGTATTGCCACATTAATAAAAAGCAAGGATTATATTTTATCAAGGTATCAAACCCCATGTGTTGTCTCACTTTATCCAAAATCTGTAAGATTAACAGGAAAAGGAAGAAATCTGACAAATAACACTAAGTAACTGCCAGTCTGATTGAAATCTGGAACATTCTGTGCATTTTAGGCAATCATCAGCCTCTCCAGTCTCAAATAGTTTCAGATATTATCTGTGTTTGCTCACATCACAATCTGAATACCTATAAACTTAATATCTAAAAAACAAAAAAATGAAGGATACCATTTACGTGTTTTCCTTCTTATTCTAATGGAATGATTTTTTGCTGCTTTTTGCTTTCTGTCTATTTTGAATTTAGAAGCACACAGAGCACTGACATCTTTAATGTAAAATTCCTCTGAAAGATGACACAGAACTCATCTCATGTGACTTTAGACAATGCAAAAATCAGACGAGTAGATTGAAATAATCATTTGAGCTATTTCAGAGGCTTACAGGGGAAAATGGTCTGATTGAATCCATCCTACCTGGAATAAATTGCCAGCTGCTGGTGCCTATAAACCTACAGGGTGATCATAGCCAAACCTAAGTGCCTAATTTAACTCTGACATTGCCAAGTATATCTGAAATGAATCCCATTCAAGAGTTACTCTGACAATTTTTTGTACAACTCTGCTGTTCCTCAGTTTATATTAACTTCCATTTGTGATGGACAGTTTTTATGAGCTGTTGTTACACCAGCTGGACACTTCACCACGCTGAATCTGTTTGCTCCAGAGATGTGCAGACTGGGCTGGACCAATCTTTGAAAGATTGCCTTGTCTCCAGATAGCAAATCAAGTTATTCTGAATATTACAGGCTGTTCTGCAATCAGGAAGACAAAATTACAGTTATATACTTGATTTCTGAATCATGGCTTGACTGGATTTTGACTTCCTGAGTCTTGACTGAGAAGTTTTTTTCCCTTTTCCCCATTCTGTGTTACCTGTGCTTTGGCAAGTAGCACCATGGTGCTTTGGGTTGAACTTCTTTCATGTTCCTAAACTACATTCTTGGAGTAATTGTGATGTAATATCTTGATCATATTGTTGTCATCAAATAGCTCTTATTATTTTCAAATATCACACAAAACTTCTCGACAAAAAGTAATACATGCCCTTGATAACATTAACACTATTAATTACTAAACATCCTTTGTGTCAAACCAGTTTTTGCATAAAAATTGTCAAAATATGAACAACTTGTTCTGATCCCTTTTATTGCTTCTAAGAGCTGTGACAAACCCCAAAATATTTAATGCTATAAGAAGTCACAAAAGTTGGTTTTGTTACTTGGCCAGTGGTTTGACAGTCACATTTTTAGGTTTTTTTTATTGAATGTCCTTATATATGAAGCAGACAGGTCTAGCAGAAGGAAAAATACAAGATAGTGCACAACTTCATATCAGCAATACTATGATGTTTTTAGTTCTCTCTAAAAGGTTTCTCATTTAATTTCAGAAAAAACATCACTTTGTATACATGTTGCAAAAGTCATTTCACAGTCTTGACATCTATGAGCTGTTACATAGAAAAAGGGGGGATTGACTTAGAAAGCTGTAAATATTGTCATGCTAAGCTGCGCCACAGAAGCATTAATCTGAGAATATCAATACTGTAGGAGAGATTTTAAATTTCAGATTCTAAGCTCTTCCACCTTATTTTTTGTCCTTCATCTTCCTTCTCCAGCTAGGTAGTTGATTTTTAAATTCTTGCATTTTCTCCTTATTCATTGACATGCTTCTGATTATGATTGTCCTTTCCTCTATTGGCTTTTTTTCGTTAGATAATAAAAAAAAATTCAAAGTTAATACAGTTTTGAAAGTGATTTTCAGTACTTCAAAACGCAGGGCTAAAAGTGGAAAACCTAGGGAGATGGACTTTAAGATATTTTAGTGGAAAACATAGGGAAATGGGCTTTAAGATAATTTTGTGTGCTAAGACTCTGGTTCAGTGTTCTCATATGCCACTCATGGATGAAAATTTAGGAAAATTTGGTGTTGGGCAGGCAAAGAGAATAAGTACTTTGGATTCTCAATCCAGAGACTAATAAGGAGATCGCTTTGCTGAAGTGTGATGATTATTATTAGAATATTTTCTTAATGACTTATACATCTGGCAATGGCACATTTTGTCCAGCAGGCACTCAGCCTTCAGAGCCAGCCTGGTGGTGGCATGTCCATCCCCCTTGAGTGCCCAGTGCAAAGATCCTGGCTGGTGCTCTTGCAAGTGCAGAGGCTCTGAGACTGGTTATGTGTGCCCAAACCTTTGCAACATGATTCATCAGAGGAATCACATCTTTCTAGCTCATGTTTCGATATAGCCATAGGGAAAGGAGCCTTTCCAGTGTCTCTTAGAATTACAGGAGCAATTATTTTTAAGCACTACACATTCTTTTGCTCCCCAGGGATAGTCCTGTCTGGCATGGCTCATGTTTCCTGTTTGCTGTAGCATGTTTGTAGGTAGTCACTGAACTATTGTTTGGATTTCTGCCTTAAATATACAACCTGATTTGAAAATGAAAGGTTAGAACTGTTAGGAAAGGGAAAAGTTCTATTTTAAGCAATATATATTTTTCTCCAGTGCCATGGTTACCCAAGGTTAAATACAAATACACCTTGTGGGTGCTTCCTCTGTTCCCTGCTCAAATAGTCCTTGCAGTGTGGGGAGCAGTTAAGCAGAGATATACCTCCAAAATACATTTCTTAAGAGAAGTCTTTGTTTTGGAAGCAATTTGATGATCTCCCAGCTGAAAGGGGAGTGTTTCATGTGAGGTGGTCCCTTTTGAATCTGGGTAATGAGGAATATCTTTAACATAGAGTATTTCTCAAGCTTTCTTACAGTATGCTTTGCTTATTTTGTATCAGCATGAGGACTGAACCTTTTATTTGTTTAATTTACATATTTTGTGAATTCATGCTGATTTCAGAAAATGAGTTTTATATTTGAGGGTTTTTTTGTTTAATTTCATTTTGAATAAAGCAAGAAAGAAATTTCATGTTGCTATGGATTGTTTCCATTTTTCATCTTGCAACATTCAGATTTATTTAAATTTGCTTTTAATATTTATAGCTTAATTAAAACTGAGCTGAATTTTTTAAAAACAAGTTTTGCAAGTCACAAAGTCATAAAACTTTGCATTTCTGTTGTGGTTTACCATTGGAGGGAAGGTAAAACAGCTTCATAGCTCACCAGATGTGGAGGCAGAGTGTAGAGGAAATACAATGCCTTCTTAGGGCACAGCTGGGAAATCTGGAGCAGCAGTGGGGAAAGTTCAGCTGGGCAGAGCAGAGAATGGGAGAGAACTTGTGACTTCTGGGAGCTGTGTAGTTGGGGCTGAGCCCTGCAGCCCTCCCATCCCAGGTGCCTCTGAGGTACAAACCTGCAGCTCAGTCACATCTGGCAGCCCTGTGGGCTCTGTGCCCCAGCTCCTGAGCCTGGGCACCTTCCTCAGGGTGCTTCCCATGCCACAACCCCCTCTGGCACCCTGCTCACAGTGCTCCTGGGCAGTGTGCCGGCCCCTGCT
>NW_005054354.1:873013-881124 GCF_000277835.1 Geospiza fortis | reverse complement strand
TCCAAGAGCAGGAATAGAACTTAGAAAGGAGAAGCTGGATAACCTCTGCTTTATTGTTAGGTTGAGATCTGCTTTCCAATAATACCATAAGCTGAGTAGCCTCAGTGGATTGCTTTTCTCTTCCCAGATGGGAAGACAGAGGCACATTTACCCCAACCACCCAAGTATCTATAAACTTAGCCATAGCCTTCCCCCTGTGACTTGCCACCCTCTTAACAAGGGTGAAGTAAGCTTTGGGTTTTCCTCTTACAAGTTCAATGTCATGTTAGACTGATTGGGAGGACTGGTTTTTTCTGGTTTAAGTTACTTCTTTCCTGCTTTCAGTAACTCCCTTTCTCTCACATAGCCTCATACACAGTTCAGAGTCTGTAGTACCAGTGGTCATCCACTGAGGAAATGGTGACAGTTTTTGGCAGCCTGCTCTGTTTTTTCTGGTTCTGTAAACTTACGTTGGGGTCAGTCACTGATTTACATCGTAGTCCTCATTGTGCAGCTAAGTTAAGCAAAAGACATCAAAATGATTTAAGCTAATCCTTTCCAACTCTAAATTTGCATTACACAAAACAGAGGGAGTAAAAAAGATTTTTAAGCAAATTATATCTGTTGCCATCACTTGTTTCTTGGGTGTCAGTTCATATTGGGTGTGTGTCTCTTTTGCATTAATAGATAAAATGCATGTTTAAATTCCTAAATGTTGTGCATTTGATTTAAAATCTTATTTTTCAAACAGCCATGATTTCATTGGAGAATTCACAACAAGTTACAGAGAGCTGTCGAGAGGGCAGTCTCAGTTCAATGTTTATGAGGTAAGTATTATGAGTATTTACTCACTCTCAGGAAATAAATGAGAAAACAGCAATGGAAAACACTGAAAGCAATGGAAAGCTATTATTGCCACTAATGAGAAGGCATATGTGTGGCTATAACCCTTTTTTTTTTTTTGCTTCTGTATGGTGTGCAGGTCTTTGGTATTCCTTAAGGTATCCTTTAATTGGTCTCAGACTACTGCCATTAAACTTCAGTATTTTCATAGTCCTAATACAGGTGGTAGCAAATACAATGGTGTAGGTAAGCACTAAAGAAGTCAGGGAAGGAAGGTGCTCCAGTTACATGCTGCACTTTTATTTTGAAGACGAGGAAAGGTGCTGCTGCGCAGAGCAGGACAAAGATAACTGAAAGCCATGGCTTTTGTCTCATTTAGATCTGAGATCAACCCCAGAGTTACAGTAAGTTATAGTGGTTTCCTGTGAATAGTGTCATAACACAGATTACTGTGTGCAGTGAAAATGTCCTCTCCTGTTGTATCACTGACACAAATCCTACCCTACCAGGAGTATTCTGTCATAACATCTTAGGTAATTTTTCAGTTTCTTAAATATAGTGTCAGTATCATACTCCCAGGGACAGTGTACGTTTCCTGAGCAGCTCCTGTTTGCCTCCCCACACTGCAATCCTCCATACTTGGGTACTGCTTCTACTGAATTAGTCTGTACAGTATCAGAGCACAAGGTACTGGGCAAATTCTCTTTTAAACATTTTACTTTTACAAACTAGCCCAAGGCAAGTAGAGAAGTTTGAGTGAGTGTCCCTTATTTAAAGATGAGGAACCTTGCTAGAACCACCTCTTTGCAATTGAGCTTTTTTTAATAGGTTCATTATAAGTCATGTAGCTTTCTAGGTTCCTGCTGGGATGTAAAATTTTCAGAGGCTAAAAAATGTTGTTTAATTGTTAAAGTTATCTGAATTTTGAAAAAAAAGAACCCCATGTAAATATTATAATCATTATAATACTGTGAATTATACGAGAGAAACAAGCTGTCATTTAATTCATCTTTGCTTCCAAGTATATGCCTTGTTTCCCATGATATTTCACTCCAAGCTCTAGTGCAGTTTCTTGCAATTCCTAAGAAGCCAATTGCCAAGTTACCTGAAGCAGAAAGTTCAAATGAATCTTCTCTTTGGCATTTAATGACTGCTGGCAAGCAATATGCTGCTAATTCAGGCCTGACCATTGAATTCTGGAGAGCAGTGAATGCACTGCCACAGGGCAGACAGGCTGCCTGTTGCCTTCATCTTCCTCTTCTGGGCAGGTGTCAGCAGGAGTCACTTTCTGGCTAAAATTTAGGTTCAATAAGAACTGCTTCATTGTTAATTGCCACCATTACACAGGCTTAGTCTGTTGCTCATCAGACACTGTTAAATGGAGGGACAGGAGTTACTTGGGATTTTTTCAAGTGTTAATGGGTGTATATGTGTGTAAAGGAGTGAAAGCTTGGCAGAATATTTACTGTATAACATCAGTGTGGCATACTGGGGGAACAGGGACTCACTTGTTTAGCATGTTTGGGAAGACTTCAAATCATAGTTGTTTCTCTCTGCCTTACATTTCACAGCTGTTCTGTGTTGTGCAAGGAACAGGATCTTTAAACGTAATCTCATTTTGGTTGGGGGAGAAAATCTTTGGAAGATAAGTATTACTACTAGTTTGCCCATTTTCAGGCAAAATTCTTTAAATATTTTATACCAGATAAGTGACTAAGATTTCAATTGGGAATGTTTTCATTCCTTATCATTTGCAGAACATCTGTGAGTAGTTTACAGTAAAACTTGGCAGTAAGCCATAAGGCATTGAATTTCCTAGATATGTAGGAGATATTTGAATGACCTAATTAACAAAATAATGCTTTGCTTCTGATTCCATGTGCATTTCTGGAAAAGCAGGAGTACATTTCCATGTGTATGTAACAAAACTGAGACTTGCCTTTTGTAGGTATTCAGGAGAGAGAAAAGAATTATTGGTGGCTACAGTGAGAAATTTCATGGCCATGAGTTCCAGACATTCAAGAAAACTATTTAATGCCTTGTAGTCTAGCTCCATAAAGAATCTTGGGAGTGCACTGAGGCCCCCCCAAACTCCTGTGTGCCAGTCAGGTGGTGATCTTCAACATTTTCCTGAAATTACCTATTTCATGAAACTTGATCTTCCTGTCAGCAGATCCTGTCATTGCACCAAGTACAGAAATTGGGAGTAGAACAACTCTGGTGTTTCTCTGGTGCTGTGAGGAGCAGATGGAAAAAGATTAACTAGATTGTGAAGAGATATGCATTGTGAGGTGACAAAGTAGTGACACCATACACTGAAACACTGTGATCAGGAATGCAGAACCATGCAGAATTTTGGGAAAATTCAGAGTGTTTCAATGAGCTCTCAGATATAATGAACTTTCTGACCTCTGTTGCCCCTATCCCTTATTTGTCAAATATGAGTATCAGCACTGGCTCCCTGGCAAGTACCGTGAAGGTAAATTCACTGGTTTTCAACATGCACTGAAAATAGAGTACTTTCTGCATTGAAAATACCTTACACTTATCTTTATATTGGATCATACTGCTTTAATGCTTGTACCTGTGTTTCTAGGTAATAAATCCAAAGAAAAAAGGAAAAAAGAAAAAGTATGTTAATTCTGGAACAGTAAGTAAATGTATTTTATGTTACTGGATGTTTTTCTTCTTGCTTCAAAGAGAGTGTAGTAGACTTGTTATTTAACAGGATTAGAATAGAACTTTCTGTTAAGACCACAATAAACTATTTACTTTTACACAGCATTTATTTTCAGATGTTTTTTAATTTGAAGGGTTTGATATAAAATTTGTCCAAATGTGCTGTCAAGTCGCCAGTGGTTTTCAAAATAAGTTCTACCAAAATTTCAGTCAAATAATTGAAACTATTGGACTGAAAACACTTTTTAATTTTTGTCTGAAACATACCTGCACTTTTACAAATAAATTTTCTTTTAAAATATATCTGCTGAGTTAGCATTGTTAAAAGCTGGTATGCTTATCATGGCAAAATCAAAAAGAGTCAACAATTTTTATTACCAACGGGTGTTTGTAAATTTATTTTGAAAGATCTGTTAGTATTGTTTGGAATGAGAATTTCTCTTGTTTGATTTGCATTGCCTGTTCTGCTCTCATGTTTATAAACCATTTGGTAGCAATGCAATTATTTCCATTTAGCACTTGCTCAGCTTTGATGTCCTGGCATCCATGTTGTTCACACCATCATTTACAAAAAAGTGAAGATAAATTTTGAGGATTGGAATCGTGGAAAACCTAATGAGTTATGAGAGATGTTTTTTGTAAACATATCCACCATGTGGGTTTTTTCCACATGAACAGTTCCACTCTTGAGTAGGGCTCAGTAGGGCTATTTTCATGCTGAAAAGTAGCCTTGGAGGAATGTTTTGACATTCTTACATTCTTGTCTTAAGTCTGTTTACCAGTGAGAAAATAAACACTTCTTCTTCTACCTTTGCTTTAAATTATGAAAAATTGGCAAAAGCAGCTTACCTGCTAAAATTTACCATACAATATCTAATTCACTAGGTAATTTATTCTTTGCTAACATATTCCTTTTACTAAAATCCATCATGTTAAAATCAAGTTGCAAGTCTATTGCATTAAATTAGTGAGTGAGAAACTAATGTAAAGTGGTTGTTTTCAATCAGTGCTAAATTTTAGGTATGAAATCTGGCATAGGGTACAGAAGGGCAAAAAAATGTATTTTCACATTCAATTTTCATGTTAATTTTGGTTTAGAATACTTTACCATCTTCACAAGTATCTGTCTTCATTTGAAAAAACATATTTTACTCATATTTGAACAGACAAAATCAACTGTGTCTCGTTCTTTACTTCCAATTACAAAATTTACTTCCAATATCAAAATTTCCAATAAATGGTTAGCAATTTTCTTTCCTTTTTCCTTCTTTACCTTTTCTTTTGTTTTTCCTTCTCTTCTGTTGGTTTTGTAAATTTTTTTGATATCAAGTCATCTCTGTCCCCATTTGCCCTTCCTTCTAGTAGTCCTTCAGGCTTCCCTTCTGCTTCTCCACATGGTCACTTTCTTATGTGTTCGCCTGCAGTTTTGTTTTTCTCATCCTCATAATTTACCCAAGATATCCCACAAATTTTTAAATTTTCAAGCCAGGCACCAGGACCATAATTTTCATTAATAGGAAGTAGAGTTCTGGAGAACTTAAAAGTGGATATAAATAATTGACTGTTACCTCACTACTGCCTTTAAGGACTATGTACATACAGTGCATATCTCAATTTGTTATTGCTTAAGGGGTCATTTTGAATTCAGGCAATCAAATTACATACTAGGCAGAAGTGTTTCAGAATACATGGTTAGTTTTAAACAAAGCCTAATAGTGAAATAAAAAATTCCCTGCATAAAACTTGAAGCAGTGATAGTCGTTGCCTATATGTAAGTACTGCAGCCACTTTGGGAGTTGTTTGTTTCCAGTTTTTGACTTTTAAAATCAGATGCAGTGAAAATATTTGCTTAAATTAATTAGGAACGAGAGAACCAGCTGTAAGAGCAGATAAACCATTAATATTACTGTGTCCAGTGGGAAAATGCATAGAAATTTTGGTCTTTTTTGCAAGGCTATGCTACTGATAGCCTGGTAGAACATTGTTATGGTCTTCTGTTCTCAGCTGGAAGGGTAATTTGGTGATTTTAAGTTTAGCTGATCACTCAGTCACACAGAACTGTGACAAAGGAAGTTGGATAGAAGACAGAATTACTACATGTAATCTCATTCTAAGTTTACAACATAGAAGTATTTTCAATTTTTATATTTTGTTGCCGATGGACACAAAATTTTGTGATAGATTTCCGCTCCCTTTTTATTCCTTGTATGTTTATTCATGGATTTGCTCTAAGTTGTTACTTAAGCGGTTTTCACTGCCTGCCTGCTGCACATATAATGAGAGAATTTGTGTAAATAAAATTAAAATTTTAATTCTTTGCTTCATAAATATTGCACAATATATGATGATCTTGAATGCTGGATCTTTTCCACTTGAGCTTATACCTCTGTGACTTGATTGCTGAGAATGCCAGTAACACCTTTAGATTACTCTGTGTTTTGGATCTCTGTCATTTCTGAATGATAAAATCTGGGACTGCTGAAATTTCTTACCATTGTATTTTTTTATATATACAGATATATATGTATACATATACATACATATGTATACACATACTACTTTAATTTTTTTGTATATTTCCTATATGTGTTTACTTTACTAAGTTTTTGCATTCTAGGCTTGCATCAATACTCAATACCACATTTAATGTGAGATGACTAATTACATAAATAATTGTAATTGAGTTCTTTAAACAGTGTTGAAGTGCTCATAGAGTAGATGCATTATCATATACCCTGTAATATTCAATTGTAGGTGTAGTACACAGAAATCAGAAAACATGTATGTGGTAACCTGCTCTGGAGTGCAATCTTCTGCCCCTTACCTTCTCCTTAAATAAAAAAAACAGAAGCCAATTATAGACTTCTCAACCTGTCTCTTCCCTTTCAAGAGCTGCATACTGAAATTATTTAATATCTTTTTTAATCTTCTTTTTTCCCTTAATACTGTAGGAAATTACGTCCTAAGGACAGAGCTCGAAAAACATTGTGCTTATGTCTCTACTTGTTCACCTGGGAAACACACAATTCATGTCTGACTCTCTTTTATTTGCTTTCAGGTAACATTGCTTTCCTTCCTAATTGAAACAGAAGTTTCATTCCTTGACTATATTAAAGGCGGGTATGTGATTAGCAACAAACCTTTCTTGTTTTCAAATTTGTTTATGGCTCTCAGTAGCATCTGTAAGGAGCTGGATTATTTCCTCATTTTAGGGGCTGTACTTTCCTACATAAAGCATGCAGATAGTTACTAAGTTAAGTTATGGGACTTTGCTCATACTGTTGGAATTGGACTTAAACTAAAACACTGAGAAAAAGTGACTTCTGATCAGCCAGAGAAAATTTGATTAAACAAAATGGAATTATCTATATATTATTAAATTATTAAAATGCTGCCTATTTCTTCCAATTATACTGAGATTTGGTGTATTTAATATTGGCATTTATTTAGACCTTTTCCCCTTCAAAGGCATTTTTTCAATATTAATTAAAATTTTTAGCACGTTCGATTTCTCATTTATCATCATTTTTTTCTAAAGAGAAGTAGAGACAGAAGTGTCAAATGTCTTACCCCAGAACGTACCTGGAAAGGGACCAAATCTGAAAAATTCCTGGCTCTTAACATCGCTGCCAGAACACTATACTTCTCTAAAATAATGGAAATTTGTTATGCATTCCTAGGCAATTATTTTTGGATTTTTGAGGCATAAAGTCTGTGTATGCATCCACATCAAGAGCATTGATTACCTGTGAAGAAACAAGTTGCATTTTTTGGGTTTTTTTTTAAATCTTCAACCAGAGTTCAACAGAAATAAAAATCTGTGCTGTGTTTTGACAGTACTATTATAGGGCTTTACCTGTGGTCCCAACAGTGGCAGCCCTACATTCTTGCTGGGGACTTGGACAGAAGCTGAAAATGGCCATCCATCCATGTTCACCAGAAATTTCTATTGATTGAAGTCTGTGTATGCACAAATGCATGAAGAAATAGTCTTGCCTCTAGTGCAGCTGTTTCCTTTGAAGTGTGCTGTACAAATATGCCATGACCATCCTATTCCCCATTCATTCAAAATTCATCTCTGCAGAAGGAGCATGTATAAGGAACTGAGGAGTTGAGGTTTGAGTCTAAATTTGAAAAGAAAATTAAATAGGGGCTGCTTATGTAATATTTCCAGGGTGGTCTATCACATTCCTCACTGAGATGTTACAATACAAGTGTATTTCATTAACTGCAAGTCAGAGAAGACTTGAAATATTAATAAATTCAACTTAAACTTTTTTTCTGTTCTTTTGACAAGAGTAATATCATTCAGTAGAATGCTCTTTGTTTAAAAGTATGAGCAGTGATACTTATTTAATTATTTTATATAGAATCTTTTTTAGTGTTTCATACAATTATTTCTATGTACATGCCAGTGAAAACTGTAGAAGTACTTGTGTAAAATCTTGACTTTCTTTCTGCAACATATGCAGTTACGTAAACATGACATGAGGCTCATGTCAGGAGGCTCAGACTCAATTATTTTCTAGGCTTCTCCCTTCCTTTGTTTGTCTCATTTAATATGACTACATATCAGTTAAAGTCCAGTTGACAAATATTTGAAGGAAAGG
>NW_005054354.1:841039-873003 GCF_000277835.1 Geospiza fortis | reverse complement strand
AATCAGTCTGTTGTCCTATCATGTCCTCCAAATCCAGGTTTTTTTTAAGTTCCCTGTTTTTCTTCCATTTAGATAGGCAGGAGGTAGAAAGCACTGATTCTGCAATAGGCACAATTGCATATTTGCTCTTCCATAAATGGGTGCTAATAAAATACTTAATGTTCAAAACTTCCATTGTAATTCGAGGTGTTTAGAATTAATGGAGATGTCATGGAAATCTTGACAGCTTTAACAAATTATAATTACAGTGTTTATTTATGGGGTTATTTTTATGTATTTATGTTTTGAGTCTGCATGTGTTTAATTGGGATATTCCATTACCACTATCATCTATATGACTCCTGTTTTCTTAAAGAGCTTTGGAGAATGAAATAGAGGTTTGTCCATAAACTCAGATTTTGCTTTACTCAGTAAGACTGGATTTTATAGCAGTATGGCAGAAAAGAGAAGGATGTCTCTTTTGCATCTGAATATTACATCAAATAGCACCTCCTAAATAGCTGACTTTTTTTTACATCTTGATACTTAATCACATGTTTTGCCACACAGACTTTCCCACATTTAAAGTAAGTATGTTGTGCTAAAAATAATGTATATTTCAAAATCACATTTCTCCTGCTGCTTAATACAGCCCCCAGTTAGTAACATATTCCCTCCAAATATATGAATAAGTTCAGCCATGTAAGGGATACAATCTTGGAAGGGAATGCAATTGAACTTAGAGGAAAGACTATCAACCCTAGTTTAGTGTCTACTCTTTTTTTTTTGTCTGGAAGAAAGACCAGAATCCACAAAACTCCAAGACTTAGTGGACAGAAAAGAGATTTCAGTGCAAATGTTTCTCACTGGTTTGACTTATTGGAAAAGGTAGTGAGCTAGTTGTTTGTAAATCAGTAAAATTCAGGAACTCAATCCTTTTGCAACTGAAATATCTGGTCATCTCTTCTGTCCCAGACTAGTGGAAAATAAGAGGAAATGTTTTCCTCCATCATGTTAAAAGCGTTACCTTCATCCAGGTCTTTAGAAATGAACACCCATACATTTTTTAGATTCAAAAGGATTTGGTCACATATTTTTAGCTGAACTGTATTGAATCATTGATGGTCAAAAGGGAAATTCAGATCTCCTTTCATGACAGCTGTTTTAATCCAGGCAGTACACTCTCCACTGTAATGGGAGGCATATTGGCTGTTCACAGGAGGCCTGGCATGAGAAAGTTACAAAGCAAGGGCTGCCATAGCAAAGTATTTTAGAAGCTTTGCCATGTGTTTCTTGTATCCTTGGAGACTATCAAGGAGTAATAAAACCATGTAAGAGGAAGATCTTGAAGAGACTTTATCAGAAAAATCTTCTGTATGTTGTTACAGCATTTGGCTCAACAAGCATCTGCAAAGGAGAAATTATAAGTGACACTGGGGGTTTAGATGCCATGGAGAGGATGCAGCCTCTTAGAATTAGTTACTCTGACAGCTCTGTTGTACAGTTCTGTGCAGTAAATGGTCCTCAAACCTTCCACTGCTCCCCCCTGCTGACAGACCAGCTGGTTGTCATTCTGAAGCCACAGGGAATCCATGATTCCTTCCAATGTACTGCTTAAAAAACCATAATCAAACCTAGTCAAAAACTACATTCAGGCTTAATTTGTTCCCTTATGTATGTCAGTACTGATGGAACTTATATTAAAAGATGACAGGTTTCACTTTGCTCTCTCTGTGGCTGTGAGGTGAGGATTACTGTTCCTTTAAAGATACTTTTTTCATTTCTTGTAGTGTATAGGAAGATAGGGTAAAATCATCTGTCACTTTCAAGTAGATCATGTATTTCTATGCCAACTAAATTATAGCAAAGTAGTGTTGATCTATGCAGCACTGAATCCATAAGGCACATTGCTTTGTTTTGGTATTCCACCTCAGTTGGGAGAGGACCTTTTACGTGGCCAGGGTTAAAATGTGTCCAAAGGAAAATCAGTATTACTGTTAAAAGGAATTAATAACATTTATGGTAGTTGAGGTCTTACTAATTATTTGTTTAGGATTTTTAATAAACAATGAAAAAAAGAATGATGGAGTCAAGTAACTGTTTTCAGTGTGTTAATAGGTTTGTGTTGTGTAGCCCTTGGCTTGAACCTTATATAAGAGTATTTTCAGTGTTTATTTCCTCTATTAGAAAGTCAGTGTCCTACAGTTTGTCCACAGATGATGTTACCATCTCTTGTTTATTTCTCTCCATAGCAGTACTACTATTAATAAGATTTGTGTTTGCTTTTTCTGCAGAACCCAAATCAATTTCACAGTTGCTATTGATTTCACAGCCTCCAATGGTAAGAATAAAAATAAACATCTTATTTATGTGTGTTTGTGCTGTGCTCAGTTTTAAGTGCACATATGTGTGTGTTTGTAACAGTATTCAGCTGGCGCCACCTGCACTCAGGATTCCATTTTGCTGAGCAACAGAAGAGAGGCCAATTCCTGTCTAGGAAAGCAGGACAAACAGAACAGATAAAAGTTGGAAAAGCTACATATAAAATTTAATAGCCAGAAGCCGTTTGCAAATATCTGTGTAATTTTTGATTATTACTATTGTTGTTTAGTTTTTTTGAACTGCTGGGAGAAAACTTACAAGAACCCATTGAGAAGGACCAAATAGTTCCAGGGAGAGTGAGGCTGAAGTGGGGCTAAGCAGAGATAAGTTGTGATCCTCCTCCAAAGCTGCTTTCAGAATGCCATAATACTTTTGTAAATTTCGTCTTAAAAATGTATAAATTGCACAAATCTACAAGTTTCTTGCTGCCCTTTCAATGCTGAAATACAGCTACTTCTGCTAAAATGTATTTAGAACTACTAAAAATCTGCTACTTTTAAAATTTATTTGGAACACTGCATTTTTACCTGATACAACTTCTTATTTTTAAGAGAGAAAATTCATGTGATGAAGTGATTTAGTTTTAAAGTAAATCTGATCCTTGCTTCAACAGGTAACCCTTTACAGCCAACTTCACTGCACTACATGAACCCCTATCAGCTGAATGCCTATGGCATGGCACTGAGAGCTGTTGGGGAAATAATTCAGGACTATGATAGTGATAAAATGTTCCCAGCTCTAGGTTTTGGAGCTAGACTCCCTCCAGATGGAAGAGTATCACATGAATTTGCACTGGTAAGTAAATAAATAATATACTTTTAAAATTTCTTTACTACAACAATTTTGGGAGTTAAGGTTGTAGTCTTAAGCAGTTACTGGACAAGTAAAGAACAAGAGAATGTGCTAAGTCTTCTGTGCTTACTCTAAATAGTTGTTTGGAAACTTTTCATCATACTGAAGTTACTTCACTTGAAGTTATGGAGAGAAATCTGGAGTCAAGAAGTCCCTGCAGGCCAAAAATCGTAATAAAGAAAAGTAATAAGCTTTAACCTCAGCTGTAGCAGCTTGAGAAACAGATGCTTTAAAGGCTTCAGACTGAAGCTAATATCTCTAAAGAAGCAAACAAATCATGCTCCAAGATAAAATTTCATTATTATTCTTACTATTCTGTCTCATTTTCTGGGATCTCTGTCTTTACAGGTTGCTAGTTCAGAGACACAGGGATATCTAAGTGGACTAAAAGATGAGTTGATAAGAACAAGTCTGAGATTCCTCCATGGGTCGGTTAAATTACAAACCTAAAATCTACCAGGATTTGCCAGAAGGGTGATGCTTGTGATTGGTGTTGGTTTATCTACTTGCTTATTTTGAGGTTTTTGTTCTTCTCAGGGTAGGATAAATGTGTCAGAATTATAGCAAATGTAGGTGTACCAGGGGAGTTCTAATCAGTCAGCATCAAAGACATGGCAGCAGATTGGTGACTGTGGACGTGTATTTCTTCTGTCAGCCTGTGCTAGAAAAGAGTGCAACATATCTTACCTCAGGGAAATGTTTTCCACATAGATGTAATTTAAAACAGGTGCAATTACAAATACCCATTTAAATTGCAGACTTTGGACTTTGTATAGCAAATCCAAATATATTGATACATCTGAGTTTTAAGGCTATTTCTAAAATTAATTCAGTTACTTTATGAGCCATCATGATACTTTTACAGAAGAAAAAGCACCACATACATACATACATATATACATGCATACATACACATACATACATATACACATGCATACATACACATACATACATATACATATATATATGTGTGTGTGTGTGTATTTCCTTCCTCCATATGTAAACATATATAGGTGTCTCCCATGTAATGCTTAGCAGCGTTTTCAGCTCTCTCTTTTAATGTTTTAGACAAATTCTGTTCAAAATCCTCTTTGGTTGTCTAGATTCTCAGGCAGGTACACTTTACCTCAGAATGAGGTACTGGCACACTAAGCCAATGAGGTGTTGGCATATGAAGGAGAGTAGGATGATTTGAACAATCATTGATCATTTTCCTGGCCTGACATGGGTCTGGAATTCTGCTTTTGTGTTTGTATTGCCATCTGTTAATAGGTATCCTCATTAAAGAGTCATTATGGAGATAGGTAGTAAAATGCCTACCGTAAGAATTTACAGTACCAACCATTTTGTGGGCTCCCAAAGAGGAAATTCCTTTCTTCTTTTGCTTATACCAGGTCAAAAATAATTTTTTCAATGCAGAAATATTGGGGCAAAACAATGGAAAGTTTATTGTTTACCTTACACACTTCTAAGTGTATGAACTCAGGATCTGGCTACCATTTCTTTTTCTCATATATTTAAAAGAATAAAACATTGAGCCTGAACTGTGCTCCTAAACATGCTTCCAGGTTTACATCTGACCTGTAATTCATACCTTAAATCCACACAGGGAAATGCCTGTTACTGTTGTACATATGAAGGAGTGTTTAATTACACTAAAGGTGGTGTTTATGTCTAGAAGCCAGCCCTAGTGATCCAGACTGCTGGGGCTGGCAGAACCTCCTCACCTCAGCAGGTAACACTCACAAGCAGACTTGGCACATACACTGGGCATTTGTAGTACACTCTCTGAATAGATCGTAGAATGCTTAGCTCTTTGCCTTTTACATATCTACACTGGGCAGTGTTCATTAACCTGTGTAGTTTTTACTTCATAATTAGTTATACTGATTAATCATCTCTTGTTTTTGTTAGAATGGAAACCCTCAAAATCCATACTGCCATGGAATTGATGGTGTAATGGAGGCATATTACAGGAGTCTAAAATCTGTACAGCTTTATGGACCAACAAACTTTGCTCCTGTAATTAATCATGTAGCCAGGTAAGCATCACAGCAGGTGCTGTGCAGAAACTTCTTTGTGTCAGAACAACTGCTGCATATAAAAGGCTGACAGTTACAGAGAAAGGTATTTATTGACAGTTGTTTTGTTTATTCAGTCCCAAAATTAAGTACCTTGTGACTTTGAGTAGGTTTGAAGACCATATGCTGGTATTATGCAGAATTTAATTGCTGATTAAAAAGAAATACAAGTGATCCATTTGACCAGCCTGAGTCAAAATCTTAGCAGAAATCATAAGAAAATAAAATTTTTGTCATGTTCCTTTTTTGTCCTTTAGAGCACAGAATTATTACTTCACAGAAAATATATGCATCTGTCAAAATTTTTTATAAGTTCTGAGTTTTTTTATAAAAGTTTTTTTTATATGTGTAGTTTCTCTAATCTCTGAATGTCCCAAATGTCAGCAAAATCTTGCAGGTCTCTCTGTGCCAACAATTCCCAGCTGGTAGTGGCACTTTCAAGGCAGTGATACAGCTGTCACCACTGGGGAGCCATGGTGCTGTTATGCAACACCTCATCTAACTCCTCACAGTAAAAACCTCCCTGTGTTTAGAGAAAGTTTCTTAAGAAGGATAATGTTGCCTTATTTTGGCAGACAAGATCTTGACTTATAATCTTGAGCTCAAGACCTTGGCAGTATAATACCTCCATGAATTTATATAGGAAAGGGATATGGCTTAGGTGATTTGCTGAACAGATTTTATTTTATTTATAGACACAAAGAACTACTGGTTACAAAATAAAGAAGTAGGGATGTGTAAATCATTGTACTGGTAATGTTTTGTTTATAAGCTTGCAAAATGGCTAATTTTAACAGCAAGAGATATTTATGTACTATCTGGTTTGCTGTTGTTGGTTCTACAGACCAGCAGAAAATAGTTTGCAAATTCTGTGGGGCAGAGAATTTTCTGTGCCCCCTAGCATGGCTAGATAGCTGATTTCAGCTATTTATCATTAGGGTTAGTTGTTTTGTATTCAGATCATACCATTAAAATGATGTACATGTATTTTACATTGCTTGTCATCTGAGAGTATCTGTCTCCTTTAATCTTTCCTTTGACATGATCCCTTCAGTAGCAGTTTTCCATATATATGGCACTCAGTGTCTGCATTGGCCACATTATCTGGAAATCTAACCCAATAATTTTTCTGGCTCTTTCTTTTTCTTCAGAACTGGTCATAGCAGCTGAGATACCTGATCCAGAACTTGGCAATTTATCTCAAGCCTGCTGTTAATTGCAAAAATTGAAATTTTGGATCCAGTTTTATCAAAGTATTGGCATAAAATTAGTTCTTTTTCTCACCAGTTGTTTTTCAGGAATATTTGCCAACATTTGCAGACTAACAGAAGACTGTCCACCAGTATTAGTAGTCCTTCCACTGAACTTCTGTCTAAATATCAAGTTGTTGCAGACTTTGGGAGCTCTTCCTAGTAGTAAATCATACTACATTATAGTGGGAAAGCTGAGTGTCTTCACAAGGATTTCTACTGCATGATCCCTGGAGCAATCTGTGTATCAGTCCAGTTCTCAGTAACACCATTTTCCTTCAAGGTTCAATTTCTTGATTATTCTGGTGACTCTCATAGACATGGTACTGCCCTGCAGTTACTCTTTGACCCTACTTTCATCCTCAAAGAAGTTTGTTCTTTCCACATCCCTCCTACTTAAAAGAGTGCCTCTGATGAAATCTCTGTAACCAATGTCAGATATTACTGTCCTGTTGTGATCTTGTTATTCTTTGGAAACTCTTTAGGCAGACAATAAGGCAGATAATGATTTTTTTATCCTTTCCCCAGTTAAAGAGTTATCTAAACTACACCAGATTCAACTTAGTGTTATCTCCCATCTCCCTTCCTCATGTAAGATCTTTCTTGCAAAAGGCTTTGGAGCATTTTAATCTGTGAAAAATTTGAAATAACCGGATTTCTGTTCCATTTCTTCAGTGTAGGTATGTAGACAGTGTCAAGTGCTCAGGGAGGATAATTTTTATTTTACTCTCTCATCATACCTTGTCAATGCAATCATCATTGGAAAGTTTATAAGTAGTGTGGAAAAGTGAGATAAAAGAAGTCTCTGGTTGGCAGTAAAAATGTGTTCTGTGGTAGGTCTTGCTAATCTCAATATTTAATTATCAGTCCCTACTGCCTGCATGCAAATAGGTGATATCCAACAGGTTCACTGCTTGTATGGCTTTTTTACCCATCTGGATCCTGGGGAGAGGGTGGAAGATGCTGATGTTCTGTAAATCAGTTGTGGCTTTCTCCAAACTCTTATAAATGTTGTGACTGCAGCACTGTATTTATCAGAAGTAGTTGCTTGCCAATGCACTGTGTTATCATCAGAGAATCTTGCAAGCATATGTAAGCATTGTGGCCATCATTGAACATGCTCTGCTCAGTGAGCCAGGCCTTTCATATTCAGTGACCAATAAAATAGTGAGTTATTTCACAGTCATATCAGGTATTTGGCCATGTATTGAAAAGCATTCCTGAGGCAACTAATTTTTTTCTTTTACTGCTCTCTCTACAACTCACTGCACAAGGTTCTACTTCTTGACTTCTTCACAGCACCAAGAGTCTTCATAAAAGTAGGAACTGTAGAGGCTGTGAAGCAGCAAACAGCTTCCCACAAAAAAAAGTTAAAAAGTTCTTCTGTTCAGGCCATAGAATTTAGTGAGGCTTTTTGGGTTCACTCTCTTTCAGGACTTTGCAAAGAGTAGTTGCTTCTTGGGTCCTTTGACTGAGGTGGGAATGGCACTGGGTGTCACTGGGTGTATTTTATCTTGCATTCCTGTACAGCACAAGAAAAAGCTTGAGTCTTGCAGGAAAGGACATCTGTGGGTGGTCAGAAATTAATATTGAGGCCAGGGTTGCAGGGTGCATGTTCAGGCCTTTTACAAACCTGCATATAAATGTGAACTATAAATCTGCAATCATGGTCAACAGTAAGTAACCTGGATTTGTAAAAAAAAGAATAGAAAAATATGCAATGTGTTGATTCCTGTTAAGTTTTATTTGTGCTATAAACACAACCATTCAGTATTCATGTATACCCTTCATAGGCAGCTATGTATCCCATAAGTAATACCTATTAAACAATTTAGGCTAACATCTCATCATTTTATGAGGCACATTCTGTCCCTGCTCCTTTTGGTAGTGGTGCAGTTCCCATTTTCGCTGATGCAACACATGCAGATTGTCAGTCTTGTATTAGTTATATTTTTTCAATGTTCTCATTTAAAAGTATAAAGTCTGGCTTAGATATGAGTGTCTTTACTTTTGAAATTCACTGTGTTTTTTAGTCCTTGGTAGTCAAATTTTGCAATTCCAGCTTGTTTTCATATTAATTCCTTTTATAAAGGTTTTTTTACTATTATAATATTGGTTTCTCTTCCCTTAGATATGCTGCTTCAGTAAAAGATGGCTCCCAGTATTTTGTTCTTCTCATTATTACAGATGGAGTTATATCTGATATGGCTCAGACAAAAGAATCCATAGTGAATGTAAGTTTCATTGAAAGTGTTGAAATAATGTTTGTAGAAATTCATTTTTTAGGCAATAAAGTAAGTGGATTAATAGTTCAGGCACTAGATTTGTTCCATGAGTACCCATTTTTACCAAATAGGAGAAGTTTATTATGCATAAAGATGAAAAGAAAGCAAAAGTCAACTTGACCTAATTAGTATTTTGTGGTGATACTCTTCTGTCTAGCCCTGTATGTTTGTATGATTTTACTCATCTATTTCTTGCCTCCTCCTTCCTCATGCACATCCCACCATGCAGCTTTTCATAGTAAACTCTTTTCTTTCTCATAATTGCTGACAGTGTTGATCCCCAGACTTTTTTAAAACTGCCCCCATCTTTCTGATCCTGAATGGCAAGCATACCAATTTTCTGATTTCCCTCAAAACAGTCCCCTAAAACTCTGTAAGTTCCTTATTTAATAGTTTCTGCATTTTCTGTTTTACTTTCTGCATTATTTTCAGTATTTTTCTCTTCCAAACTGCCATGGGTATAGGTAATATTCTGTATTATGAGCAGGTTCTATTGTGCTTTTGCCTGTGGGAAATTTCAGATAAAAGTACTCACAGAAACACTCCTAGACATGTTTGGAAAAGATCTCTACCAGTAGTTTTTAACATACCACAGTGGAACTAGTTAACAGCAGAGTGGTGAGTTGAAAAACCTACATTAAAGTAATTTAGCATCACGTCCAAGTGAATAGTGCAGAATTAGGTGGCACAGTTTTGAAGACCCACTTTTAGTACCTCCTGTAGAGATTTGATGCTCTTTAAGTTTGTGGGGTGCACATGAAAATTCCGCCCCAGTGTTCTGCCTCTCCCTGGGGACCAAGATGCCCTCAGTCCCAGCCTGCAGCACATACACAGAGTCTGTGTCATAGTAAGCTTGGAAATTCATTCTCCAGCCCAGACTAGAAGGTTGAAACATAATTTCTTTTAGATGAGCTGCTTTTAGGTGACAAAAAGACTCAGTGGAGAAAAAAAGAGCAGCTCTTGGTTGTGACTCACCCTTCCATTTGAAGTCTGTGCATAAGAGACCAGCGAGTGCAGTTGGCTGATACCTTGTAAGATTAATTCCTTTGCCACCAAGACATACAGAAAACCCTTGTTTTCAGTAATAGTTCATTTCAACAAATAATGGCTGTTAGTCTGCAACTGTCTGGAAACACAGCAGATGTGGTGTTAGCTTGGAATAAGTGGAAGTTTGATAATATTTGCTGTCTGGGGTTTTTATGAAGTTGCCTTCATTTTTCTGCGTATTTCTTGAAGTGTGAGCACAGTATACCATGCCAGAACTAATTAAATGCTATTCAATAGCAGGTTTTTCAGTCTTAATAATATCCATAATACTAAAAAGGGCAATGATGTCCAATGCAACTTGATGTGTATAAAACTCAGAGTATATTTCAATTTGAACATTAATTGTGCTTTTAGGCATCTTTCTCATTACAGCATATATGTCAGACACGTTCTGTTTTACCAGACTGTTTAAAGGTTATGCTGTCATTCAGGAAATGCCAAGACTTAGGTTTATATGCAAAAGTTTAACTCTTTGTCTTTATGCTGTCCTTGCCACTTACTATTTCATATTTCATTGTATCACATAATTCAGTGTCTGTGTGAGTAGGAATCTCTTTAAAGGATACTTTCTTTACAATCAAAAAATAACATTCTAGAAAGCAGAAGGTTCTGTAGTAAGAGAAGGTGTACATCTATGATTTTTTTTTACAGAAGCAGTGTATGCTCCTGTTTAATGTTTAAGATGATTGTAGGCATTTTACAGTTTATCACAATATCTCAATAAGCAACAGAGTTACCAGAATTATCTCAGTAAGTTGTCAACCCTGACATTTGCTGAATGTTCTTTGGTTTTAGTTGATACCTTCTTCATCAGAGGCAGATTCACATTATTTCTATGAACTGATGCTACTATCAGGACAGGAGAGTCCAATATTTAAGATAGTGTCTTGGTAATTTTAAAGATTTTACAGAGTTTATTCAGAGACAGGCAGATACCTTTGAATGAATAAGATAAAGTAAAATTAAAAATCTTACCACAGGCCAATTCTATATCTTGCTTGTCTGTGGCATGGATGATTGACTAGAGTAAAATTTCATTAATGGGATAAATGTAATATACATATTGCTCAAATAGATTATTTCTTTCCTTTTAAAAACTGGCGTAAGATCAATGTACAAAATAGTATCCCATAGATGCAAGCAGCTATGTAAAATCAAGAAACAGCAAAGCACATTTAAATAAATGTCAGACTGTTATTAGGTACGTATTTGCAATTACTGTCAGTTTACAAAAGTTTCTAGGAGAAATTTGTCCTTTTAGTTGTCATATTAATATTAAATGCTAACATCGTTTCTTGTCTTTAATTAGCATCCTATATGATTCAAAGAATTGGTAATGAAAAAATAAAATACCATGTGCCTTTCTATCTTTGTTCAAGATGTTTTATACCACTTAAGCAGACAGTTTACTCCACTCAACTTTTTTAGGGGGAAAAAATTGTTCTTTAAAACATAATTTCTGCATGGTTTTTGTTCACTTTGTTCTCAGATCTCCTATTATTGACAGAGGTTATGTAATGCATTAAATCTCTTTTTCTTCTTTTGAAGGCTTCAAAGCTTCCAATGTCCATAATTATAGTGGGGGTAGGACCAGCAGAGTTTGATGGTAAGTGTTCTAGTGTTTTTTCTAATTTTTTTTTAGATTTGCTTACAATTTAGTAATATGTAGCTTTTCAAACAAATATTGGTCTTTAAAAGAACATTATATGAAGCGAGGAGTGAGTGCTGCTGGCATTTCCAGCTGGATTGATTGATTGATAACTCGGTGTGATTACAAGCTACCATGTGGAGCTGTGTAGCCCCTCAGGCTCTCTGTTCAAGTCAGAGCCATATGGGGGCTCAGCATTTACAGTAAAGTAAACTATACTCAAGAAATGTTCCATTTCTTCAACACAAATATTTAGATGCCTTGTGAAGTGTCAGTTGAGTGGAAATATTGATCTTACTGCAGTAATAGAATCTTGAGAAAAATAAATACATTTGAGGTGATCTGGATTAAACAGGGTTTCACTTGGTGACAGGAGTGAGCCCTACTGTGCAGCAGCATTGACAGAATATTACAGCAGGAGAGAAATTACCAGGTTATTTATATATTCTTTCTATGATATTCTGGAACACCATTCTCTGTTGTAATAACTAAGCTGCTTCCATTATTTGTATTAATTTATTAAGTAGGTATCAGTGCCCTATGAAGTGTAGGCATTGTGTGTGTCTGTTCCTCAAAGTCCTAAATAATTTCTTTTAATTCTAGTACATCTGGTTAGACAGTTTGCCTTCTGTTGTACATTAAATATACTTAGTACTACTGCCACAGATGTTTAGTGTTCACTAATGACTGTACATGTTAATTTTTGTACAAGTACTCTAAATGTAGGGAAAAAGAGGAAAAAACAAGACAAAAATTATTTATTTGAAATTTATTTTCTTTTATTACAAGCATTATTCTTATGCTACATGGCAAGTGGTATAGTAGTCATAATTTTAAGTATCTTACTCCATGAAGAAATTGTCCAGGTGAACACTTACACTTCAAGTGATTGTATGCCACAATCAGTGAGAAAGGACAGTTTATATTCATAAATGCATATGATGGGAATTTGTAAACTTCATTTTTACTCCTGAGAATTCCAGTGTAGTCCTGTGTTACTTACCATTCTCCGACCCCTCCATTGCATTTTCCCTTTCTCCCTGTTTGTCTAGTCCTTGGATTTGCCCAGGCTCCCTTTCTCAGTCAGGACATGTTCTTGGGGTGTCCTCCCTCCCCCTTTCCTGAAGCTGGGATTCTGTTTGTACTGCAGGATGCAGTTTCCATCTTTGGAGCCACAATCCTGGTGTGTACTGCCTCAGTGAGATTCACCATGAGGTGTATGCCAAGTCTGTGGTCCCTCAGTGCCCAAGAGGACAGAGGAATTACTTCCATTTACAGAAATTCCTTCTGGAATAAACAGAAATTCCTTCTGGAATAAACAACAGACTCCATGTCTGCTGTGCCTGCAGGAGGGTGATGTTCAGGGTGTCTGCACATTCAAGTGCCCCTGGAGCTTCAGTTCTGCCCTAGAGAGACCAAGCTGCTCCTCTTCAGATCTCCCTGTTCCCTACATCTCCCAGCCCCTGAGCAAAACCAGAGGGGTTCTTAAAACTTTGAAATTTGGGTAGATGACACATACATTTGGCAGAGCTTCACTAAAGGATGTGGGGATGACTGTAACAGGTCACAACAGAAGCATTTCTGCCCAGTGTTCTGTATCTGACATTGCCATGAGTAGTTCCCTAGAGAATGTTAAGAACAGACTAAGCAAATTTGATATTTCCCTGAATACTGGTTTTAGGTTGGAGTTTCCTGGGCAGGATGTGCTTCATGTCTGTTATGGAAATTTTTAGTGAACTCCTTCAAACACTTGTTCAGTGTCCTGGTTTGAACACATGTACATTTTTGCAACAGCATCATCAGGCAACATGCTCTGCAGACCTACTGATTGCTTTGTTTGAGCAAATATACTCTGTTAGCTTGGCTCCTGATGCTGTCATTTATACTTTCTAGTTCTTGCTTCAGAAGAACTAGTGTTTGAAGTGCTAGTTTCGGTGAATTTAGCCCAGTTTGTAAACCCCTGAGAAGCTGAGGTGCAGGGCTTTGGTTTTCATAGCACACACTGAAAGAAGGTTTGTAGAACTGCAGATCCAACATCTCAGCAATAATCTGAGCTCCCAAATCCATCCATTTCAACACTGACAAGAGAGCAGGTACATCTTTCCACCTAGAATAGCTTCCAGGTATCTGGACAACAGAGCTTACCTGTATCCTGCTCAGAAGATACAAGAAGAATTACCCAATAAATTTAATAATTTTTTTAAGCACTCCTCATTCCCTAGCATTAGAATATACTGCTTTTTCAATGTGACTGTGAGTTATTACCTCTCTGTGCTGTATCCTCTGATATCTTCTGTAACAATAGCTGCTGAAGATGAATTTTTCTGCACCTCTGAAAATATATATATATTGCCTTACAAAACCAGATGTACTTGCTGTTTTGAGAGATGAAAGGATAAAAACTTTGTCATACTCTGCTCTTTTCTGAAGGTGACAATAAAGTTAAAAGTATGTATTGTCACCATGAAAAAGTGCAAAACAGCTACAAAACATGATGTATTTTCTGATGCAAATGATCTTAACAGAGTTATCTAAAGAGGAATTGTTGGTTTTTTATTGCTCAAAAGTGTAAGTTGTCTGAACTTTTTCTCAGTAGGATGATTTTATTGTGTACCTGAACTCATAACGTTTTTTTGTTTATTTTTTTAAGCCATGGAAGAACTGGATGGGGATGTAGTGAGGATTTCTTCAAGAGGAAGATTTGCAGAAAGAGACATTGTGCAGGTGGGAGAGAAAATATATTATCATAGAGAGATTTTACTGTTCCTCTTTGTTTTGAATTCTCATTTCTATCTATATTCCTACCTTTCATTTTGCCTTAGCACTGGCATACTTTATCTTGAGGTGTTTATAACAAGCTCAGAAACTCTCTGTGACAGCTCTAAGCCTTTTTATAACACACAAGAGGAGATCTGCATTTGTTAGGAAATGACCCCTAACTGGCAGGGCATTGTTATAAAGTCTTGGTGCTATACAGCCATGGAGAAGAGTTAGCTACTGAAAATTTGGAGAAACATGATGTTTCTAGAAAAAATGGGTACTGGCTAAAAGTAAATCTTATATGGACGCCATATTTCCTGGTAGTGCCTGAACACATTTATAAAATAGAGTATTTAAGTTGGAAGGGACTTAGAGCAGACATCTAGTGCAACTGCATGGCCATTTAAGTACAGGGCTAACTAAAAGTTAGAACTTGTTAATAAGGACATTTTCCAAATGCCTCTTAAACACTGACAGATTCAAACCTCACCTTAGAACTGCCATTTCTTCTTCTTCCTTTATTCCTCCTATTTGTCAGACTTCATGCTGTTCACTTATTTTTCCTCTTATTTGTTCGCACTTATTTCTGTTCAAGACAGGTTGGATTTTTATATTGTTGTTTAATAGAATATATATAGAGGGAAAATAAGTGAGCCATATCAATAGCTCATACTGCATGACAATTAAGGACAGATAGCAGCTGATGAATTTTGGGATATGTTTATTTGTTTCCATTTATATCTGCAGGAACTGAAACTTCAAAATGTTTAATGTTACAAATGCTGATATGTGAATGTTTAAGGATTGATTGATAACTGCTGGTGGATGTAATATTTCAGTCCAAGGATGTGTTCAAAACATGAGTTTGACACCTGATTTTATAGTTTGGTTTTATTAGAATAGAAAAATAAAGAAAGCTACATAAATATATGGAAATGAAAATTATCAGAACTCTTTTTTTCAGTCTTCTTCAGTCTTTTTGCATGCTGCATTAAAATTCTCTCTATTTTTTTTTCTAAATGGGGATCAGAAATGAGCCTAAGATAGAAATTAAATTACCCTCATACTCTCTATGGATATACATTAAAGAAAGTCATGGATTCCTGAATTCTAATAGTTGAGAAAGGTATTTTTTTCATTTTTGCAACATATAGAGATAACAGCTGATGAGAAAGTGAGATACCAAAACTCTTAGAAGAGTAAAACATGCTGGCTTCTTTGGTCATTGCTGTCAGATAGTTTTGAAGGTAGCGATGATGTAAGACAGCTAACAGGAGATAAGAAATAGTTTCTCATTTTGTCAAAGTCTTTGAAGTGTTCCTTGGTGTCCGCATTGGGCTGGAGAGGGCCTGTCTGTAATGTGTTGTTCTGTAAATGTCAGTGCTTTCAGCAGAGCAGTGTGTGGGGTGGAACCCAGGCTCATATTTCTGCAAAGCCCTGTGTGCCATCTCAGATTTTTTAAAGCTAATTCAGGTATCTTCTGGCGAGCATTACACTTGCCCAACAGCCCAAAAAGCTTTAAAGAGCATAAATGGACAGAGTTCTAACATATTATAAACAAGATTTGTGAAAATGCTTTGCTTTGAGGTTACTAACCTGTGCTGAAAAGAAAAAGGCAGTGAATACCCTTTTGTATTTCTTTGGAATTCATTGCATATCAGAATTGTAATAAAATATTTATTATTAATATATTTTAATCAGAATGTTGCCCCATGCCATATTGAACTACCCAAACACAGTATTATTTTGTGCTCTTTTTCTGTCTAAATGCTAACAAATATTGACTTTATAGACTAACTAAATAAATAAAAAGGGATTCTGTCAAACTGTCTAAATTTGGTTTGACCTTTATTTTGTATCTAGCAGGCTGAAACTGATTTGCCTTTATAAAACTAACTACTCAAATTAAAAAGTGGGGTTTTTGTGTATTAGGTTAATTAAAATTAACTAGTGAAATTACCTATTAATTCTAATTGTGAATTACCTATTAATTCTAGTATTACCTATTAATTCTAGTATTACTGTTAATTCTAGTATTGCCTATTAATTCTAATTACCTATTAATTCTAGTATTGTGAAATATTTTGATTAAATTAGTACAGGAAAAGTTTGTCTGTTAACAGTGAGTCCACTGTATGTGTTATATTTACTACTGGCTGCAGCTCATGTAGAGGCATGTTCTTCACTATCTCCTCCTCACTAGTATGGATACATGTTGTGGGACTCTGTACTACATATGTACCAGTTCTTCCTCAGTTTTGTTTAATTTCTGCTCCTTTCCTGTCCTTTTGCTATTTAAGACATTTTAGGAGAATATTTACTTATAGTGATGCACCTGTTGTTTCTCCTAAGAATTTTGCATATCAGCCTTTTTAATTAAACTCTTAAATTACAGAAAAGCACTTGGCATTCCATCAGTTTCTCTTTGGTTTCTCTTATGCCTTTCATTCTATTCCTCTGCCATCTCCATGCTAGCTGTCCCTGTACATCTCTAGGTTTGCTTTCCTGTCTATAGTTCCTGCAGCTGCTCTGGCATCTCTGCAGTGTGGGGAGAGGAGAAGAGCTACATCAGGCCATCTGTGTTGTATAACTGCATTTCAGCAATTACACTGTTGCCATGTCCCCACTTTGTTACAGAGCAGTGGTCTGAGATTTCATGTCTGCAGACTAATGGGTAAGGGGATCTCTTAGGTTGGGATACATGTTCTTCAATCCAGACTGCATGTCCTTTTTACACAAGGAAAAAAAATCAAGGAGCCTGGATTGTTTCCTTTTGGTATGCCAGTAGCACAAGATTCCCATTAAGTATTACAAAATCCAAGCCAGTGCTGGGCAAGTAAATGGTTTAAGTGTTGAACATCTGAATATCACATAACAAGTTCTTTTTTGATCCAGTCATTTTTACTTAGCTTCTTTATGCATTTGTTAATATCATATTAAAAGTGTTCAGGTGGTTCAGAGTTCTACTAGGTATAATGCAAAATGGTCAAAAATTATAAAGTCATCCTTCCTGTTTTGTTCACTTCAGAGGTCAAAAAAATCTACTCAGCAAGTGCCAGAGTGGAGGGAGTCTGGTGGGTGGCTGCAGGAGCAGGGAATGGAAGCTGAGAATGGCTTTCTGAGACAAAATTACCTTCTTGCATGGAAGGGGTTGAGAGATAACCCTAATACATCAGTGAAGCACATCATCAGCAACCTGAACTAGCCATGGCTCATGTGAAAGGGTTCACCCAAGTGAAAGTGTTACACTATTTCTATTAGAAGGCAGATCTATAAAAATTGAGATACAATGTGTATTTATAAAATATATGACATAAAATGCAATGTATGTATATGTACATTAAAACTGTGTAAGGTAACATGTTTATGTACTCTTACCCCTAGGCTGAGCTTTCTTATTTTATGTTGTAAGATACATTCTGTGTCTGAGTGAACATCTCTTGTTTTGTAGTTTGTGCCATTCCGAGATTACATTGACAGAAGTGGAAACCACGTGTTGAGCATGGCAAGACTGGCTAAAGATGTGCTGGCTGAAATCCCAGAGCAGTTTCTGTCCTACATGAGAGTCAGAGGAATAAAGCCATCACCTGCACCACCCCCCTACACACCCCCAATTCACGTGTTGCAGACTCAGATATGACTGCTCTGAAGTGTTTAGCATTTACCACAAATCTCTGGATGCAGCAGTAGCTTCTGATAACATTTTGGAGCTAGAAAAATTCTCTTCACATACCAAAATTCTCCTATTAGTTGCATGAGCAACTGGAAAGCTTTTAAATGCTAGGGGCAAAATGTTGATGTTCTGGGACTTTTTTTTTTAGTCCAAACACCCTACTTTTTTGATGTATTTATTGGAGGGGGGAAAGCACAAGTCAGGTTTTCAACTCAGAAGATTGGGCCCTCTCTGAATACTGTGTGTATATAAATGTATAGGAATGCTATTACTCTGTATCAATGTTTACATGTTACTATTTTTAAATTTCAGTACTTTTATAACTATTCTTAAGAATAAAAGTTTGGAATATTGGCTCACATGTCTTCTAGCTTGCAATAGTTTGTCACAAGATAACAAGGGAAGCAATATCTCTTTGAATGTTTGTCCAGACAAATACAAATGAAAGCTAAGGACAAATATATCAATGTGTTTTAAACTAACTGAAGTGCTTCAATCAGTTCTCAGTATCCATTCATCTCATGTATTGAAAATTTCAACTCTTAAATGTGAATAACATAATAGCATCTGACTTATAACTGGCTCCAGACTGAGGGGGAGGTATGTGTATTTTTTCAGAAATTCTCCAATTTCTGAGTTTATCTAAGTTTACAGTTTTTTAAACTAACTACTGAAACAAATTAGAATAGTTACTTGCTATAATTAATTAAAGAAAATTACCTCAATCCAGAACCATCAGAGTATTGTAGTTGACTCACTGAGCTCATTAAATCATACAATACATTCCTTAAAGCACTGGAAATTTTGCATCAGAAATGTCTTTTGAAGTGATTACAGCAGATGTTTTATAATGGATCATTTTAAACTCCAAAAATTTTAAATCTTAACTTTTTTTTTTGTCTAGATTGCCCATTCAAAGGGATATTGGGCTTAATAATATTTGGGTTTAATATTGTCATTTAATCACATTTCCATTCAGGGTGCATGAATAATAAAGTTAATTAACTGGTTTTAAAATTGCACAACTATGTTGCTTTGTTCACAATTTTGTGTACGGAACTACCCAAAAAAATTTATTATATGCCTGTTGATATATAATTATAAAATGGTTTTGCATGTATATTTTGTACAAAATACACAGTTTTGTGAGTTTGTGTCAGATACATTTTATTTAGAACTAATGGCCTTAAATTTCACGGAACTCCTGAAATGATTGTGAATTGCCTTCAGATACTGTTTAAACTGAACATTTCTTTTTTTGTGTCACAGTTGTAATTGTCTTGTATACGTAACTTTTTTCTTTGCATATAACCTGTTTACTAATTCTGTTTCTTACTACTGTATGTTGTAATGTACAGTATAAAACTAAGGTGCATTTTTTAAGCATGAGAAGTTTTTTGCCAGAAAACATATCTTCAATATTAATGGCATAACTATGTAAATGCAGAATCTTCCATTTTTAAATATATTTAACTTCCTTTAACTATTTCATGTGGGAAATTACGTTTTCCAAATAATAATTCTGTTAACAAAAACAAAAAAAAAATCTTTTTTTGGTAAAAAAAAAATCTTGTTTTATTTTTATTTTGAAACAGTTTTTACATAAATATGGACTTTAATTTTCTCACCAAAATATGTATTTCTTAGTGGATTGATGTTGCATGAGTGAAATTTGATACTTGGCAACTACAAATTTTGATGAAAGTGCATCATAAAGAGTAAGTTTAAATCTAATATTGGTGGTGGTGTTCTTCTTTCATCTTCTAAGTTTATTTTTTGCATGAACAGTGTTGGCACTTTTGAAAAAACTGAAGTAATACTATGTTTCTCTTGTTTCATTTGATTAGACAAATCTTTCTGCTGATATTTGTGCTGGTTCCCAGTGAGCCATGTATTCAACATATCACTGGAAGACCAGCAAACAAACTTACACAGCTGAGAGTAATTTGTTAGCTCTGGTTTAGCCAGTACCTTTATTAGTTTAATCTCAAAACTAATCTAGCAGTTCATTTAACAAATGAAAGAACTTTTAAAGAAAGGTGTTACTTCATCAAAGTTATTTTGTCTGTCCAGCCTAAGCACCAGTCTGTTCTATTCCACACTGTCGGGGTTTTTTTCTTCTGTTTAGTATTGGGTTCTAAATATAACATATTTAATGGAAAGAAATAGTTGTGATAAGTGGACTGAGAACTCTAGTGGCAAAGGGCTCTTTCCAGACCTGTGAGAGTCCCTGTCTCTATGCTTGGCATCTTGAATCTGTAACATGGGAGAATCATTACATAATCTCACATACTAACTCTCATTCCGGTTTTTTTGGGATGAGAATTAAAGCTCGGAGCTTGAATTTCTCCAAAAAATCACCTACAGCCATTTTTACTCCTGGCTTTATTCTCAAGAAGAATGGAACACAAAATTCTTATTCCTTCCCAAGAAATGCTAGCTGCTATCAAAATTTACTCGTTTGCCACGCCTGAAGAGTAGCAGAGAGTATTTGTGTTTACAAAAGGTAGAAGGTGACACATTATGTGACAAATGAACTGTCCTGAGAGAAACTGTTGGCCTTGACAAAACCTCTCTTCCACTGGTATTCCATCTTGGAATAGATATTTTCTTCATAATACATGCAGAAAATTTTCTGGCACAGATTTCCCTCAAATGAGGAAATTCACTCTTGAATTAGACTCCGCTGGCTCATGGAGTCTAAGTCAAGAGTGACTCCTAGGTTTGATTCAGACTAGTGAGGAATTGATGCTAATCTGGAAGAAGAAACTGGTTTGATCTTGGTTAGAAAATAGAATTTTGTCATTTTAGGCCAAGATGGAAAGTTATACAGTAGAATTTACATGGACTTAAATCAGCTCAGTGGTCTACAAAAAGAGTTTGCTGTGTGGTGCCACAGGGACGTGTCTCTAGGAGATGAAGAGGATTCAGGAGGGTTTAGGGATTCTCTAAGAAGTTGCATTTGGGAAAGCTGGAAATTCTCACCTAAGTAGGAGCAGATGAAATTCACTCCAGGATACTTAATAAAATGGTTGAAACAAACAGAATGATAAATTATTTATCATCTTTAAGAACTAATAAAAGGACACATAATGAGAAGTCACACCAGTGCAATGGGAAACCTGGGAGCATAGTAAGAGGCCATTATAATTGCTCTAGAAGTTCTTTAAAAAGAAAAATCAGCAAGAATAGAAAGAATATGTAGCTATGTATAAATGTGAAAGCAAGATATGTGTAAAAAAGAACAGAAAAACTCAAAAAATTTTATGACTGTAAAAGCTTAATGAAACCTCTGCTAGAAAGGGAAGGAAAGTTAAATCAATTATTTAACAAAAGGATGAATGTTTAGTCCATTAGGGAAAACCTAAATACTCAGTGTGGTTTTTTCCTTCAAGCTTCACAGAAGAGGGATAATCATTGAATTAAATAGTCAATTAAAAATTCAGACTAAGGGTTACCTCTACCAATAAAATTTTGCTACTACTACACAGTTTTGAAACAATTTTCTTAAAAAGCAATATAATGAGCTTTAGGATAAAAAAGAGAAACAGCTGCTTTAAGAAGACATTTTAAAAGCAAAGCAGGATACTGGCCTTGTTTGAAGTGTTGTGAAGCACTATAAAGCTGGTCAGATTGTTCAGAAAAATGCTATCAGTCTTCCATCATCAAACTCAAGAAATAGAACAATTGCTGTTCCCTAGGGACCTGTCTTGCTTTTGATATTACTCAGCCATTTCCATTGATGAAGCCATATATAATATTTTGTTATTAAATTATTGGATTATATCAACTGGAGATAATTTAATCACTTCCAAAAATTGAATTAAAACTTGAAATTATTTTTATGAATTAGAAAAAATGCCTAAAAGAGAGGAGCAAATTCAATCAGGACAAATAGGTAAGAGTACTGGAGTAACAAAAATCCCCTGCACAGTTACAGCACTTTTTGGCTGTGCAGCAATTCCTTAGAACAGTGTCTGAGGCTGTAGTGGGTCACAAAACAGAGAGAGAGAGGAAGGTGTCATAAGTAAAACATTGAATAATGGCCACCTGAGATAATCCACGTTCTCACATTAATAAGGCTTTGGCTCATGTACTGGGTGCAGTTTTGAGACTTCAGATATCACATGGATCAACTGGAAGGACTCTCAGAGGGGCACTGAGGACTGCCAGAACAATTTGGGTAAATGATCAGAGAGGATTTCTGCGGGGTGCCCTCCCCACCAGAGGTCATCTCTAACTCTGAGCTCCCAAAACAAGGATGATGCATGAGAGCAGGACTAGCCCTACTGAGTGGATGTGTGGGGAAGCAGGTGGGTGTCACTGCAGCAGAAACATTTTCAGAAGGACAGACTGTGTCCGTTCCCATTGCTGGGTTGCGGTTTCATACTGTTCATTTTTTTCATGTGAAATGTCCTCCATTTTTAAACTGGCTTGTAGCACTTGTACACATTTTCTGCAGTGCTCCATGGTGGATTTTTGCTTCTTTGCCACTGAGTTGGTAGGGTATGGTTTCAGGTGCTCCTTCCAGCCAGCATTATGCATTGCCATGAGTGTGCAAGGGACTGTGGATGGCTGGTATTTTCAAGCTGGCCATCTAAAGAAAGGACGTAGAGTACTTCAGTTTGGAGCATGTGCCTGCAGCTGAACACTTGACAATAATAAATTTCATCACTGGAATTTTTATTTAATGATTTTATTTTGCAAACCATCGAAGGCATTGAAGTGACTGAGTGTTCTTACAGATATCCCATCCTGCAGAAGGTGCACAGGTGCTGTGAGACACCTGCCCAGGAACCATGCAGTGTGGATCCTGTGCCACATGTGGTGGGAGAACCTTCCCAAACCCCTACAGGCTGTGCCCGTGCACTGAACAATTCCATCACTCCTGCACTGCTTTGTTTCCCAGGGAGCAAAAATCCTGCCCAGCTCTGAGAAGAACAAGATTGCAGTAATGACTGAGGGGCCTGTATGTCCCTGTGCCACAGGCTGCTCTGTGGTTTGCTTTGCTTCAGGCTGAACATGAAATCAAAGCAGTTGACTGGATGTGCACAGTGATTAGCACTGGATGCTGTGTTTTAAACTGAGTGGGCCATCAGCACACAATCACCAGCCAGAGAGAATTCAAGGAGAAGAAAATTGTCTCTCTTCCATGAGCAAAGGGCTACTGCAGACTGTGGAGAAGATTGAAATACTTCCCTGGGTACAAGGCAGAAAGGCCCTGGAAGGACAGGAGTGACCAGGCAGCCTTGGTGGATGGCTTTCTGTGAGCAGGAGAGAATGGAAAATACCAATAGGTGCTCAAACCTGGAGGAAAGGAAGAGTCCAGCATGAGTCTCTCATGACAGTTTCTGGCAATTGTCATTAACACAGTAAACAAAGGAGTCAGAGGCTACATTTTTAGAGTGAATGAAAGTATTAGTTCACCAGGATTGCAGGCTGGGAAGCCTGAATAAATTAAAAAATTGTTTTGATGAGTTGGAGGGAAGGTCAGGGAAAAATGGTGGAAAATATTACATTCAGGAGGGAGATAAATAAGCACAAATGGAATGAAAATAAATACACTTTCATAAGCAGCAGTTTGGTACTAAATAATTTGTGGATTACAGCTAAACTGCAAACAGAATATGAATCAAATTGTGATACTGTTGCATAAAAAGCAAAGATCACCCAGGAAGATGGTGACAGCAGGTGTGTTCATATTACAAGAGAGAGAATAATTTCTCCAGGCTAAGCTGAGCTGAAGCCTGAGCTGTGTCTGGTCCATGGGGTCACACTTTAGGAACAAAGACAATTTTGAAAGAGTCCAGGAGAGAAAAAAAGCAGATGGTTTTTAACCTGTGAGGAAAAAAGTAAAGCACTTCGGTGTGTTCGTATGCAGATTACCAGAAGGAGTATGGTAACTGTGTCTGTGTAAGGGGTGCTGTTCTCAAAGGCCAGCAGTGATGGGTGATGTTGCTGTCTTTGGCAGCAGGGGTGGCTTCCATGGGCAGACAGAAAAACCTCCCAAACTGTCTGGAGGCCCCTTCCAGTGCATCTCAGGGAAATGTCTTAGAAATTTGTTTAGATCACACTGGAGAGTTGCTAGGGATTCCCTCATTGTGCAGCCTCCTTCTGAACAGGGAAATAATACATTAAATGGTTAAATATCCTCCTGAAGCCCCCTTCGTCACTCCTACAAAGGTAGGTGGCCTAATTAAGAAAGAAGAAAGGATAAAGCAGAGGATAAAGACTGGAGTGATGGGGGATTAGGAAGGCACCAGGAGGGCTGAAGAAAGCCCTGGTGAGATCTTGTCTGAAATACATGTGTGCTTCCAGTCACCTGTTTCCAAAGTATGGCTCAAGAGCCTCATGAAGACAGAGACCCTTAGGAGACTTGCATCCAGTGGGCAGGTGAGGTAACCAGCCCCTGTGTGACCAAAGGCTATGAGGAGGGAAAAGTCAAGTCTCGTGGTGAAGGTCAGGCGAGGAGCAGGATGTGCCAAGCAAATTGGTATAAGTGGACAGCAAGATGGGAGTCCCCACCTGTACACCTGAGGTTTTGCAACAAGGTGTTGGAACAGCAGGAAAACCGTCCCATTGATAATTAAGCACAGTCAATTCTACAGTCATGACACCTTGGCTTGATGTACTCAGTCAACTGATCTTACCAACCAAAACCCAGCAACACCCAGAAATATTCCCTATGATTCCTTTAAAAGGAACAAAACACAATATGCTCTCAGCTCCTCGAGATTCATAGCACTAGGCTGTACTGAAACATGCAGTTCCTTCAGTAACAAAAACTGGTATTTGCCTCAGATCCCTGGTTCACTCACTGACAGCAGGCAAATCTTTGCATAAAAGAATTGAGGAATCTTTAAAGGATGTTGGAATAAAGCTATTGTTAGATTAACATTATCAGATGCTTTTAAATCTGTGTTTTTCCTGTTTATCATGTTAAAATTCAGAAATAAATGCCCCCTTTGTATGGAGGGGAAATCACTTTACCATGCAAGCTGTAATTGCTCTCCCTCACTGACATTCTGTTGAGCTCATGGTTTTCTCCTCCAGTTGGAGCTGCAGACATTCACTCTTTTGTTGTAACCATGAAAATATCTGATAACAAGAACCCCTCTGGTTTTAAACATGAGTTATCCTCCTTTTCTCCTATCCAGACCTCCTCAAAACTTGTCTCTTTTCTATAACATAACCCTATACAAATCTCAGCAAATGCCACTGTGGTAGCCCTTCAAAAAGCCTAAAATAAAACTGCTTTCTAGCATTTTACTCAGCGATTCAATCATGAGAACTGACACTATGGAGAAATTACACCTGCTAATGAAATTGGCTATTTACCTGTTGCTAAGTGCCCTCCAGCACAGGACAAGGTTTTACAGCATATAAAACCCCAAACCTACATTTCAGTTGTAGACACACCACAGTTGCTTCTGAAGTAGCTTTTCCCATCTTGCTAAGCCTCTAAAAAAAATGCAGGCAGGAAGAAAGTGATGCCACTGTGAGTGTGAAAAACCACTGAATCGCAGCATTTCATTACTGGAGAAATGCTGTCAGCTGCACTGCAACATTTCCCACTGTCCTGGAAGAATTAGCAAGAGAAGAAATGTGTTTGAGCACGCACCCACCATATTAGTGAGGGTTTTTTTCTGGCACTGTTGGGTGCCATGGTACAGAAGACTGTAAATGCTCGTTCATGCGTACACTGTGTCATTATCAATAGATTTGTCTATTACCTGTCATTGCAAGGAAGTACCAGGCCTCCAAAAACTCTTTTTTCACAATGGCAAAACCAACTGAAATGTTGCTTTATTTAAAATCTGTTAGACTGAATAGGAAAAAGGGGATGTTTAAAGTATCTCTGTACTTTGTGGGTAAGTGCTCCCCTCCTGAGTAGGTCGGAGCTGCAATATGGGCTTTTCTCTCCAGGAGCTGCTGGCTTTTGCTGTGTGCTGGACTTTTGCTGCATGCTCTAAGAGGTGCAGCAGGGCAGCCAGGGCACCCAGCTGCTGGGTGGCTGTGCCTCAGGCCAGCATGCTCGACCCCCAAGGGTAGCAGCAGGCAGATTTGATTGTAAGTGAGCACTGCAAAGCTGCATTGCTTACAGGGCAGGCAGGGCCCCTGTGCTGCAGCTCATCAGGCCTAAGCAGCCAGAGAGCTCTTCTGGTTGCTGCTCCCTTCTCACTCTTATTAAATTACAGACCATCTAAATTGTGATTACTCTAAAGAAAACTAAATGATCTTGTCCTCCAGGTGCCTCATTATGGCATCTGTTAGAAATAAGGCAGTGGCAGGTGGAGGAAGCTCCAGACATCTCCATCGCTTTCTAAAATTTGCGTGAATTTCATTAGGAGTGGGAGTGCAGGGGTTTGGCCATGCACTGCTTTGCCTTCCCTGCTGGCTTGTGCCTGTGCCCAGGCAGATGTCACAAGAGTTAGGGAGGGAGAAGTCCCTGCATGATTTGAAAACTCTCCCACCTGTTTGTTTTAAGTTTGTGTGCTGTTTAACCTCAAATCTGAGCTTCAGCAGAGACTCAAAGCAGGAGCACCTCCCTCTGTTCCCTTTCTTCCCACTGCCATGCTTTCCATCCCTCCACCCTCGTGGCTTGTCCAGCACCTTCTGTTGCACACAGGGCTGCAGTGAGAGAGCACTGCAGTGACAGCCACCCCTGTTTCATCATGACACCCCCCTGAGCCCCACAGGCAGGTGCTGAGGGAGCAAACCCCAGTGGGGGCTTGGTGGGGAAGGGCAGGGCTGGCAGTGACCTCCTCTAAGACTCCCATCTGGGGCCCTGTGCTGCCTCTGCCCTGGTCCTTAGGGCTGGTTCAGTAGCCCTTCTCCTGGAGTTTAGGGCTTTTCTAAAGATTGAACCATTGTGTATGTCCATCATCGGGACAATCTGCTCTGGAAAGAAGTAATAGCCCTCTTTACCCAGAGCAGCCAGCTGTACCTGAAGTCAGACTCAGCAGGAGTGTGTGACACATGGCTGTTCAAAGCCACAAAAGGAGCCGCTACTTCTGGGAGCACATTTGTTTCCTCCAGTGTTCCCATCTGGCAGAGGCAGAAGAGTTGATGTCTGAAGACCTGTGTTCCAGGTGCCAGCAGAGCCCCCCAGCCAGGGAGACAGGGCAGGTCTTGCTCTGGCAGTGGGCACAGTCAGCCTGGGAGATAAGAGGGCATAAGCTGTGGCCTCACAGATTATTGTTTTAAACAAAGTCCTGAAAGGGATCTCTGACCTCTCAGCCCCGTCCTGAGAGCAAGAAATCTGTGCTGCAGCAGATGAACAGGGGCTCTTGCCAGGTAGGATATGTGGTGGAGTATTGGATGAGTCAGGCATGGAGATATTTCTCATTTACACCTGTGTGGCTGCTGACAAACCTTCAGTTAACCTAAGCAAAACCTGAGCAAAATGTAGGCAGAATCACAGCTTTGATGCTTTTTGGAATGCAGTTTTTTTTCACAAGGAAATCACCATTTTCCCAGCTGCTGGTAGGAGTTGACAGGAAAAGCAAGAATAACCCCCTGTCCTATCACATCAAAGAGTGGGAAGCAAATTTCATAAAGATCAAAGATGTGAAATGGGTAAAATTCAATAACTTAGATCTTACCTGCTGTCAGAATCACTAGGCTGGCGTTTGCTCTCACAAGGAACTGAATAAAAAACCAACAAAACCAGCACAAAAAGAAGGCATTTGCCAAATAGGTGCTTTCAATTAAGAGATCATATAGTAATGATAACCATGAGAAACTGTCTTGTGATGAGCCTCCTTTCTTGGGTTCTCTGCTGGAAGTCCATCCTTGCACAGGCTGTCCTAGGATACAGCTGTCTGCAGAGCTGGCAGCCTCAACTGATGACCAATTATCACTGGAGGGTCCGGGAGTGATTGCAGAGTCTTGGTCTGCAATGAATTCTCAAGGTTTAAATTCAAGCACTTGGCACTTGAAGTAATGCCATGATAGTGCTCTGTGAAGCTGATGAAAATCTTTCAAGTCAAGTGTTGGCTGTGATGCCAGAAAAGGTAGTCTTGGAGGGTTTCATCTGTTGTCGTGGGCTCTAGTGGAAGAAGAAGGACAGAGCAGAGGTCTGGCACCTGTGTGTGCATAAGCATTCATCCTGGGCTTAGAGGAGAAGGGGATTTGCAAACACAGTCACACTGCCAAAAGGACACAGCTATTCCTCTCATGTATTTCCCAGGGGAGAGGGCAGTCCCAGAGAACTGCACTGGCTGCTGGAGCAGTATTGGGTTGGTGGCTGCGGCTGTGTGGTCAGGGAATGGTGGCAGGGGCACCGTGGCAGGGATGTGGGGAATGGGTAGAGGAACAAGCACAGCACAGGATGGGTGTGCAGCCCTGCCACCACTGTCACCATGGGGCACAACAACACGGGTGACATACTGGACAACCCTGGAGATGCCACTGCCCAGCAGGCCTGGCCTGTGGAAGAGCAATGGCCACAAGGAGCTCACTGAAGGAGATCCCATGGAAAGATCAGAAATTCTCTGCAGTGAAGGAAAGGAACTGAGCAAAGTGCTGGTTCCCAAGAGGAAGAGCAAAGCTGTGAAGAGAATATTGAAGGGATAAAACTGATGAGTTGTCACTGACCTAAAACCTGCAGTGGGGAAGCTGCTGTAACACTGGGTCCTTCTGCAGCCTGGTTTCCAGCCAGGTATGTGTTCCTCCTGCAAGGGCAGGAGACACCTGGCTGAGAAGCAGATGGTTTGGGAAGACCAAAGAGCTGTTCTAGCGGATTCGAATTTCGTGCATTTTATTATATTTTTTCTATCTTTCAGCATAATTGTGCTTTGCTGGAATCAATACTAACCTCAAAGAAAAGAAGTGTTTGTGTATTGACTACATATGTTAGTTTATATATTTAGACTTTATATATTTATCTATAAAAATAAATAGGGATAAACTGTTCTAATAAGTGCATTTTAAGTTGTCCAAGGTTGGTGGAAGGGTCAGTAAGTGAGCAGTTGGTTTTTATCAAATTGATCATGTCCATGCCACTACTTTTTTATAACCAGATCTGAAAGGAAGATTGTGTACAAAATATTTTCCCTGGCAGCATTGCTTGCTCCTGCCTAGGAGCCACAAGGCTGCAGTCCTCTTATGGAACAAGTCTCATCATTTTCTTAATTAGGAATAAATAAATTTAAAAAAAGACAAAAGAGCCTTCTTTCATCTGATTAAGTAGATAATAAAAACACAGGCTACCCTTAAAGCACAATTGCTGATTAAACCCTTTGATGAGGAATAAACAGGCTGAAGAAAATTTTAATACATAAACATGGGACTGATCTACTAAACAGCGAAAAATCTATCCCTAATTGGGAAGATTCTGCACAAGGGAAATCAGAGACCAAAGGGGAAAATACATCATTTCTGTAAACAGCAATTTGCACCAGGACCATGTGGCTGGAGGCAGGCAGCTTGGGCTGAGGATGTGTCTGCAGTGCACCCCAGGCACCAGGAGCAAGCCTGGAGGAGCCCTGCACTGCCAGGGCAGCTGGTGTGGGCAGGGGGCTCTTCCAGGCCTGCAGCCCAGAGTTTGGGCAGCAGGGGAGGGGAAAGGAGAGCTCAGCATTTTCACTGCCCAGCAGTGGAGCTGCCAGCAGCATCCTACTCTTCATCCACAGGGATGACTTGCTAGGGTCAAGACTGGTTTTATAATATTCGGAGAAGGTCAGGTGGCAGCATAAAAATCATTTAGATTTCAGTCAGAAAAGAGACCTCCTTCACTAATTTGTCCCTGAGTGTAGCATTTGTTTGTGGCAAGTGTGATGTGACTAAGCCTTACAAACCAAAGATCTCAGCAGTGTTTATCTGCTTGCAGTACACTGCATTGCCACTTGCCCAGAAGTATTAAATAGGTTTGCATGCACCAGCAAGCTCTTTGCCCTACTCCTGATAGTTCTGTTTGATTCCCAAGCTCCAATGCTCAACCCTATCCTGCTTCCAGGTCCTGCTGTTCCATTTTTAAGCATGAGTGTGGCAGATGTCACTGGCAGCAGCAGCTGCTGTCCTGGTACAGCTGTCAGCAGCTGCAGCACTGAGAGGCTCCTGAGTGCAGGGCTGAACCCTGGTCTGCACCAGCAATACCATGAATCACATTGGACAGTGGTGAATTTGAGGGCAGTCTTGGCAGCCTCCTGGCCAGAGGGGTGCAGAACAAAACCTCCCTATGGTTACATAACAAGACTTAGCTCTCACGTAGCTGACTGCAAGACAGTGTGACATGTTTCCAAGTGCTGGGACAACAGCATTAGTTTTTCCTTCAATTACTAAACATATTTTTTATTTATTCTTTCAATGAATGAACTTCAATAGCAAAAGTCTTAGACGATGTGGGATAACTGAAGATATAAGTCCAAACCAATGACTTTGCAAATATATTCCAAAGCCTATCTGCAAGGACATTAGCCAGGACAGATCAGCTGGGAAGACTTTATTTTTCATCTGTGAAACAGCTAATACCCACAAAGAAAGCACTGTCTTGTTCTTCTCTGGATATTGCATCTCCTAATTAGTGTAATCCATTTAGTCTGCTCTGTTTGATTTTTCACCCACAGAGGCTGTGAAGCTTCTGCTCTTAAACTTGTACTTGCAGTTACCTCCCCTGGGTAGCAGTGAGGCCTCTGAACCACACAGACTTCTCTTGGTAGGAGCTGGGAATGGCAAGAAGAGCGCTGTAAACACTGCCTGCTTCCTGTCAGGAGAAAAGGGTGATGGGGCAATCCTCACTGAGAGCAGGCGGGTGCTAAGGCAGAGCAGGGCTCAGACACAGGATGTGGCTCTAAATACATAACTTAAAATGACCGCATTTCTTACATGTCCTGGCTACTCTGTGCTTTGGAGTTTCTACTTTTCCCTCAGTGAAGCAGTGGAGGAAGAACTGCTACCATTTCCATTTGGGCCTGTGCCTTTGTGGCACATCCTCCCTGGTGTGGGAGGCAGAGCCCTTCCCATTTGGAGGTACAAGGACAAAAATCAGTTGATGTTGTAAGAGCTTTCTATATGAGAGAAGTTTGTTTTTTCCATGACTTCTATTCCTGGTCTCTGAATGTTGTCTTTCTTCACTATTCATGTTGCCTTCACTTTTTGTATGTGTCCCTCTTGTGCTTCATCTTACAGTCATGTCCTATTTTCAGCTCACAGCTCTTCCAGCTCTTTATTCCTGTCTCCTTTATCAGTTCATCCCCAGGAAAAACAAAATCTGAGGTAGAATCTCACTTTTAGGGCTGTTCAGGTGGGTTAAAAATATTTCAACTAGAGGAAGCAATCTGAATAGTTTCAGAGGCTCACAGGCTGTGGGGAAGTGAGCTGGCAACGCAGAGCAGTTCAGGAACTGCTGGCATGACTCAGAGCTCAGCTCTAGATCAGCACTACCCTGACCACAACCATCCAGACCAGGGACCATCCTTCAGACCAACCCAAACCCTACATGTGCTGCAGAGAGGAGAGAAGGTCTCCTTTGAACAGTCAGCCTCTCTCTTGGCAGCATTCTCAACTGGGTATTACCTTGAGGAATCTGATGTAAGCTGAGCTGGGCACTGGAGCAGCTGTGATCCAGGGACCCCTTCCATCACAGAGCCCTCTGTGAAAACATGAGCTTGAGGAAATGGAGTCTGTGGAGGTGAGTGTCAGGAAGGGAGTGGCTTGATCTACATCCTCAGCAGCAATCTCCTGGTGCATTCAACTCTGTGTTCCTTGCTGAATACACAGGGCCATGCTGCTTTAGAAAAAACAGAGCAAGGATGATAGGAGAGTATTTGCTTCAGCACAATGATGGGGTCCCACTGAGAGTAGCCTCTGGATTGACTTCCAAGAAATAACTGGGATATTTCATCATTTCAGTGTCATCCTGGCAGTCATTGATGCTTGTGGAGATGGACCTCTGTCTGGGCACCCTGGCTGCTCATAGTTTCTCACCTGTGTGGGCTGCATGGCAGCCAGGGCTGCTGAGGTTCCATCTGTGCCAAAACACTTGGGATGCCTTGTTCTCCTGCT
>NW_005054354.1:774740-841023 GCF_000277835.1 Geospiza fortis | reverse complement strand
TAGGGCTGAACAGCGGTGTGTGCTACAACAGGACCACAAACCTCTCACACACCATAGCAGCAGCATCCCCATTTTCCAGGCTGGGGGAAGGATCTGCTCCCAAACTCTCTTCTGTGCATTTGAGAAATCTGCTTGACAGCATCTCAGAGGCAGGGAGAAGCATTGAACGGGGTAATACATGGAGATTGCTCTATGCATATCAGCCAAATACAAGAAACCCTAATGGGGTACATTCTCCAAATTCCCTCCCCTGGAAGCTCTTCACAGGGTAGTTGAGCCTGCCAAATGTGGCTCTGACACCACCATGACATGCATGAGGTCTGGGCTGGGGATGGTTTGAGATAACAGTGTCATGACTGTCTGGAGCAATCTTCAGTGATGAATGTCTCTTTTGCTGCAGCTGGGAAAGCCAAGTGGTTTCAAGGAATACCTGTTCAGTTATGTCACACCTGGAGATCATGGACCTCTGCTGACTCCTGGGTTCCTGCAGCCCTTGTCAAAGGCCACACACTAAGCACTGGGTAAATTGAGCCCTGGACTGGGACCAGCTTGCTATCTTCAAAGACCACATTCAGACCTCATGCCTGTCTTCTCTGCTATACTGAAACTGTGCATTTCATCCAGTGAATGCCAAAGGAAGAAATTCAGTATTACTTTTGCATCATGCATGGGAAAACTCACATATATTATCATGTATGATTTGGAGTTTTAATGGGGATCAAAAGCATGTCAAGACAGCGAATCTGGGGTGCACACACGTCGAAAAGTATAATTCCTTGTATATTGAGGAGAAAGAGATGCAATATAGCAGATAGAGCAAGTTGTACTTTACTGCCTTGCTCATTTGGTTTCACAGAGAATCCTCAATCCCTAGATTGAGTTAGATTATTTTTAACTGTTTTGAGAATGAATTTCAGATACACAACTCCTCTTTCCTTGAAAATCCTTAATACTTGCCAACAAGTGGTCAAATGTTTTTAACACAGTTACAGAGGTAATAGTTGCATTAGTTGTTTAGAAGGTGACTTTGGAAAAATACTGAGAGTAAATGGCTCCAGCAGGAACACTTTGAACATTTCAGCTATTTTACTTCAGCTTCATGATTTCTATTTTGTAAAAAACTGCTATTAAAAATGGCCTTTTGTTCTTTTGCTTTTTTTGTTCCTTCCTTGTCAGGTTTGCTCAGATTACAAGTCAAAACAAAGCTTTTTCTTCTGTTCCATGGTGTAGATTTACTGTCAGAGAAAAATTTGCCTTCCTTTTGTTATAAATGCTACAATAGACAACAGGCAGATGGTAATAAACCATGTTGAATTTCCAATATCTTGCTGGTGGTGCAAGAGCCACAGCTCTGTCTACAGAACCAGGGGTCCCCCAGGAATGGAAAGGTTTCAGGTGGGACACTGCTGTGCTGGGTTTGGCCATTGCCATATATTTCAGGTGGACAGCTGGTTCTTGGCTCATTTGTTGAGCCTCATGGGCTGGGCCAGGTTTAATCTCACTGTCAGCTAAGGACTTAGGAATTACCTTTTCTTCACCAGTCATATTAGACATTGAAAGGATACATTGCTGTGCTTGACTGCCTCGAAGAGCAGTGTTTGTGTGGTAGCAGGAGCTCTTCCCAGCTCCTGGCTGCAGAGATGATGATGACTCTACCAACAGCGGCTCCCGGAGGATATTTGCCTAAGCTCCAGCTGGAGCAGGGGGGTTTTTTCTTGTCTTCTTTCCACCTGTATAACTGTCTGTCAGGAGTTCCTATAAGACACATTACTGTTGTAGTAAAAAGGCTCAATGATCTGCATTTAACATAGGTCAGAGAAATTCTCATAACATTCTAAGACAACCTCAACAGGTAAAGGCTGAAGTGTCCTGTATTTTTCAGAAGACAGATTAAAAATCCTCACACAAAGAAGAAGAGCTCTTTGCCTCTTCCCAAGTACAGCCATGGCCTCCTGAAATCCTGACACCTGATATTAGTTTCAGCCCAGGGCCAGAGCTTTCTGAATGCTGACAGTGAGTGAGGTGTTTGATGTTCTGCTTTGTGGTACCTCACACAAGGCAGATCCTTTGTCTTAAGGAGGAGTCCTTTACTGGAACACATGAGAAATATCCATCAGCTGGACCTGCTATAAATTCATATGACTTCTCCTCCAAACCACCTTCCCTTCCAGAGTCACTGCCAATAAACAGAGAACAGAAGTGTGTTTGGGAGCAGATCCTTTCCCCAGTCTGGAAAAGGGCAATACTGCTGCTCTAGCACATGTGGGGCATGTGGCAGAATGTGGTACCAGATCCCTCTGCTCCACCTCCCAGCTTCTCCAACACAAGCATGTCAAGCTCTCCAGGTGATGCCAACAAACACGTATCCTCTGAGCAGATGAGGCACAGACCCACTGCAGTTCAGGGCTTTTGTCTGCCTCTCTGCCCAAGGAGCCGGGTGACTCCTGGGTGAGCGCCAACCAAAGCTGGGGAGCACACAGGGAAGCAGGGTCACATATCTGTTGCCCCTGGACATGAAGATGGACCTTCAACAGCAGCTGCCCAACCCATTTGTGTCTACAGCAGCCCTTGCTGCTGCTGAAATCCAACACACCAGCTATGGATTACCCTGATTGTGAAGTAAAGAAATTCCTTGGGACACTCAGAGGTTAAAATGCAAACAGAGCAGTAGGGTGGTTGCAGACAAGAGCATAAACTCACAGCCCTACAAGTCTGTGAGGGAGACAGCAGCTATCTGGTCTTCCCTTCAGCATGGCCAACATGACAGTACTTTCCTGCGGACTTTCCTGTGATTATTGATTTTTCAACTAGACAAAATAATTTTCAAAGTATGCAAACCTGGGCAAGGGAAAAAAAAACAGTAAAGGAGAATTCCCACACAGATTTAGAAACCAGACAAGAAATTCAAGCAAATCACCTCTCCAGAAGGGGACATCTCATCTTCAATTAAATTGAGTATTCCATCATCTCAGCCCAGCTATTTTACTGATGAATTACTCTGCTGAAAGTCATTGTTTTCCTGCTAGCTTAAATTTATCCAGGATCAGCTTCCAGTCATTAGAGCCCCATTTTAATGTCATTGCACAAATTGATGGTACGTATCTTCTAAGTTCTTGTACCTTAGGCCTCCCCTTGGATCTCAAAAACTTTAATGCCAAAATATAATTTGTTCTCATTAGCAGCATCTTGGGACTGATGTGTGAAAGGACCAAGAAAGTTGGATGTATTAGGCTTTAGCCTTTAGAAGAGGATGGAGCAGTAAGCAAAAAGCAATAAGTGCTGGAAGGAAGATAAATCAGGTACTTCTGTGAGCCCTCTCCCCCAAGAGCAGGGTGATACAGTGAAAGAGCATAACACAAGCCCTGTCCAAATTAAAACTGATAACATAAAATAGGCGTTACAGGCTAGATGATAGACCTCTGCAGCTCCATGCTCCCAAAGTGGTATCAAGATTTGCCTGCAGCCTGAGCTGAGGGTGATGCCTGCTTTGCCCCTCACCAAAGCACGTGGCTGTCCCTGCAGGAGCAGGGTCCTTCAGGCCCCTGAGCTGCACCATGATCCCAGAAAAGCTCATTTGGCCTCGGCCCTGATAAACAACCTAAGACTGTCTTATACATTACAGTAATACATTATAACTATATACACAATACAACAATACTTCTATGTTACAATAATACATTATAACTTATACATTATAACAGTTACATTACTACAGCATCTATCTCTTCTTGTCGAGGCAGCCATAACACAAAGCAGAGACCTCAAATGTCCCACAAGCAAAGACTTCAAATGTTCCATTATTACTAGTTGGTGGCTCACCTACTTCAAGGTGTCTTGATTGGAGATAATAAAGTCCAGACAGACCTCCTTGTGGCTTCCACCTGCCACTCTCAGCTACACCAACACCACCTCTCCCACTCCGTCCCCGTGCGTCACAGTTGCCCTATACACTTTACAGCAATACTTCTACTCTACAGTAAACATTACAACCATACTTATATATTACAGTGTTCATCCGCTCCAGGGTTTTTTTCTGAAGCACACAGCCAGAAGCAACTGCAGCTAATCCAGCAGCGACCCAAGGAAGGATATTGCTGCTAAATTGCTACAGAGCCCTGGCATGTCCACAGGCTTCAGAGTCCATCCTCTTAGGATTCTCCAACCCTCTCTTGGGGTCTACCCTCTCCTGGGATTATTCATCCCCTCCAGGGGAACTCACCATCTTCTCCTAGGACTCTCCTGGTCCTCGCAGCAGCCATCTCTGGGACTCTCCTAGTCCTCACAGCAGCCTTTTTCTGGTTCTTGCAATCTTCTCCTGCTTCTTGCAGCAGCCTTCTCCTGCAGGCTTCTAGTTCCTGCAGTCTTTCTCCTGCTTCTTAATTGCACTTGTTCTTAATTGGTTATAGGTGTGTATGCCACTTGTTCTTAATTGGCCCCAGCTGCAACTCATTGGGGGATAAGATTACATACTGTGCCCCCTTACAATTCTCCCTACATTAGACCTTTTTTTTCAGGCCAAAATTTTTGGTTCTGGATCTTGCCGAGTGTTGCACTAAATGATCTATTCCTGTCCTACCTTTGTGCCACCAGTCAACTGTGAATTCAATTTTCATGTTTTTGGTGAGCCATGTATGGCTTTTCCTTCCCCTCTCAAGGTTGGCTTTAAATTGCTGATTGAATCTGCTTTAATCTCTTTCTGGGATCTCAAAGCCCTGTAAGCTGTCTTTATGAGTTGAACAAACCAAGGAGCACAGACCACTTCTTAGTAAAACAACTGTGAAGGTGTTCGCTAAAGACCCTAGGTGATACACCACAGATTTTGCTCTCTCTGTCAGCTTTCAGTCCCATCATGTCAAACTGGTCTCATCAGCAGTCCAACATCCAGAGTTAAAGAGCACAGGGCTGATGGAGAACCACCAAAATGAATGTCCTTCTGGACAAAAGAAGAAAACCAACAAACAGTGGAAGAAAATCAAATATAGGAGAATGCTTGTATGATAGGATATTCTGCTGTATGGGGTTACTGCCTACCTTTTTATAGAGGAACTGTTGGCTGGGGTATTTGGAACAGGAACTCTTTCATGAGATCATTAGTATCAGCCTAAGTATTCATTTGGCTCAAACCTCCAGGGAAAGGGAGCTGCTGGGAAAGCTCTGAACACTGGGGCTGGGACAGACTGTGGAGAGATTGGGGCCTGCCTTATGTCCTACATGAATGGCCTCAGTTTTCAGGGCAGTCAACAGGCTTCCTGAACCCTGCACACCTCCAAAAATCAATTTCTTTGGCAAAGAAATCTGCATGTCTGTAGTGCAATAGAAATCAATGACTGCTAATAACAGCATCAAGGGGCCACTTCTGGACTCTACAGCAGCAGACAGGCTGCAAATTAGCACAATTGTGCCAAAATTATAATTTACAAGGCCATCAGATATTGACAGGTTTCTCTCTTATCTCATTTCATCCAAGTCTATTTGCTGTATCAAGAGGGCATAGTTCATTTTTGATAAATTTTGTTTGTTCTTTCCCAAAGAAGCTTGTCTTGTAAGTCATATAATACTTCTGAAGACAGGAAAAAATACACAGAGGCAGGAGGTGTTGGAACTGAAGCCAGATAGGAAGGAATCAAAGGATCCATCTGCCTTAATGTTAGAAATCTGTGGTGCAAATATCTATAGATAAGCCCATCACCCTGAGCTCCCTTTCTTGTGAAGAGTGAGAAATGAGCTCTCACAGGGTGTGACTAAGCTGGATTGTTTCTGTCAGCTTCATTAGAATGCAGTGAGTTTTCACAGAGGTTGTGCCTGTTTCTCTCTGGTGACTATAAAGGAAGGCCAGCTCAGATGTGGCCATTTACACACGCAGGCTCTGGTTGCCCTCTGACACCTCTGGGTCTTTCATCCCTGTTGAGACAGACTCTGTCATTCTCTTTCATCTCCAATTCTAGTTTAAATATCTTGACTCTTAAATCAACCATCCCAATAATGTAAGAGGATAGAACCTTTTCTCCAGGTGCATGAAGATGTGAGCTAAGCTGCAGGACGAAGGGCCCAGGGCAAAGTGTTTGCTGTGTTTGATAACAATGCTGTGTTTGCTTACAATGCTGGATCTTTCCATTGTGCATCTTCATTGTGGGCTCTACCTCTGCCTGCAGCCAGCAGTATTACAGAATCAAAGAACTGTTGATGGGAAAAGACCTTTAAGATCATCAAGACCAACTGTTAACCCAGTCCTGCCAAATCCACCACTAAACCATGTCCCTAAGTGCCACATCTACACATCCTTTAAATGCCTCCATGTATTGTGAATCCACTACTTCCCTGGGCAGCCTGTTCCAGTGCTTGATAATCTTGCAGTGAAGAAATTTTTCCTAATTTCCAGTCTGAACCTCCCTGGGCACAGCTTGAGACCATTTTCTCTGATCCTGTCATTTGTTACCTGGGAGAAGATACCAACACCCACCTGGCAACAGCCTCCTTTCAGGCAGCTGTAGAGATCAACAAGGTCTCCCCTGAGCTCTCTTTTCTCCAGGTTGAACACCCCCAGCTCCCTCAGCTGCTCCACACAGGACTTGTGCTCCAGACCCTTCCCCAGCTCCATTGCCCTTCTCTGGACATGCTCCAGCACCTCAGTGTCTGTCTTGTAGTGATGTGCTCAAAATTGATCTCAGGAGTCAAGGTGCAACCTCACAAGTGCCAAGTACAGGGGAATGATGCCTGTCCTAGACCTGCTGGTCACATTTTTGCTGATACAAACAGCACTGTGGGAAGCTGGAGGTAGTAAACCCTAAAAACAAAGTCAAACCTTTTAAAATAGTTTGACTAAAACTTCTGCCTCTGTCAGTTGTTCAAATGTTATTCTCTTTGTATTATCAATATATTTGGTCTCCAGTCTTGCAGAAAAATAACTGTATGATCTGATTGTATATGCACACAACAAAATATACACAAATACCTTGTGAAAATCATTTAGAAATTCCCAAAGCACAATGAAAAACTGAAAATATTGAAGAAAACAAGAAGTGGTGTGTGACACTAAGAAAAAGATGCTTACTTGGTAATGAAGCAGAAGTACTTCTTTCCCTTTCAGGTCATCTTTAAAGATATCCTAAACTGATTTAGCTGTGCTTAATCAATTGAAATTGAGAGTGGTCAAAAATCTAAGCAAGAAAATTTGCTGTGTTGAAGATCTTAATAGAAGACAATTTGTTTAATACAGGAGGTAGAAATTTGCAATATTCCTCCAATATCATTTCTATTAGTCCTCGCTGCCTCAATCCATCTAGAACATTTACACTTTATCTTACTATCTTTGTTTTCCTCATGCAACTTTATTCTTTCACATTTCTGCACACCTGTACTTCCCTATTTTGTTATGCTTTGGTGTCATTTTTCAGCACCCAAAAGATCTGCTTTTTGATTAGTACATTTCTGGAAAAAATACAGTATCTTTCTCTGCAGCAGAGAGGCCCCAGGGATTTGGCATTGCTTGGGGATATTCACATTTCTTGGGCAGGACAATGATACTCCTCCTTTTTCTTCCATATCCACCAAACAAAACCACTGATCTCTAGCCTTGATCATGTAAGCACAGAACTCATGTCATTACAAAACACAAAGCCCAAAATCTGCTGAGGAGATTGTATAGTTCAACTCCAATACATCTGTAAGAAAGGTACCTATGAAAATGTTAATGGACTTAAAAGCTCTGGGAGGCAGTTTGACACACTTCCAGGAGAAAACAGCAGCGCTGCCACATAAGCATCAGAAAAGAGAAGATACTTTGCCATGGTTACAAATACAAGGACAATAAATATGTCTGATCCTTTTCCAAGAAAATGGAAGAAAAATAACTGGCAAGGTGCCCTCTTCTAAAACCAATTTCAGTATATAAAGGAGTCTGTGAAAAGTATTCTGACTAATACACTGCCAGGCAGAGAGAAGGAACAACCATTTCCGAATGCAAGAGGCATTGAAACTGTAACCAGAAATAAAATGAAAGTTCCTTTTGAGCTTTAAAGAGTGAGATCAACCCAATAAAACTGGTAATTCCCACTGATTTAAAATTTGCATTTTGTCTCACTGAACAAACTTACTTGACACCATCCAGGAGCAGCTTCACTGCTGATGTGACCCAGGAATTGTAGCTTTGGCCATCTAATTGCCTTCTGCCTGGGAGCTGGAGATTCAGCTGGAGGCATTGCAGGGAGGTCATTTCTTCTCCTGAGGAGGAGGCTGCAGGCATTTTCCTCTGAAGAGTCTGGACTCAATTTTGGTACAGAGATGTTTATAACAAGGTTATGTTTAGAGGCAGAGCATTTCCTCCACAGTTTCTCTAGGTACATGCAGAGGAGATTGCTGTAACTGTGCTGTGTCCAGCTGACACACTCACCAGTGTAGAGCCACTTGCAGGTAGCTGTCATACCCATAGATAAACTCTGACTCACCTGCTGTTTTCAGGCATCTGCACTCAGTTTAAGTCAAAAGTAGAGGCCAAGTGTCCCTCTTTCCCTGTGTGCTCCCTAATTCCTTGTGTGTGATCAGCTGTAATTCTCCCTAGGGCCTTCAGTCTTGTCTGCTCCAGCACATCAGGGACAGTTTAATACTCTAACCCCTGAGAACAAAAACAGGACACCCTTGCCAGTCCTCTCAGCTCAGCTCTTTGTGGCACGGCCAGACCTGACACTTAGTGTTCCATTCAGGTAAATGTGGTAGTCACTGTCCCAGGCTGGTACTTCTGGATCTCTGCAGATTCAGGGACATTTTTTTCAGAGTATTCCATGTTTACCTTGCAGACAAAAAGATCTAGAAACATCATTTGTCTTGTGCAAAAGGTAAGGAAGAAATTCCCCATGCCATTTATGGCAGCAAGGTGCCTGACACCCATTTTTATAATGGGAAAAAGGCTTTTAATCCTCAAATTCCCCAGTTGAGCATCATGGGCCAGGCACAACTAACAGGTATTTTAGGGCCTCTTGTTGAATTAGTTGCAATGGTTAAAGAGATTAAAAGCAGCATCTGTGGTGGGGATAGCTCATAACAACCTCTAGGTCAGAGCATCCGAGCAGCTGCATCTTTCCAACAGCAATCCATGCTCCATGAGGTGCTGGGCTGTCCTGAGCCCCTGGACACTGCTGTCAGGAGTGTCAGCAACAGCTCCAGCTGAGTGGGCAAACCAAAGCCATCACACACACAGGGTGCATGGAGCAGCTGCACAAGCACTGTCTCTACCTCCCTTTGCTGGCAGGCAGCACTGAGGGTGCAGGGTCTGAGCATCACAGAGAGCCATCCTGCCAGAGGGATTCAAATGAAATAAATGTGATGATGCTTCCCTGTTTTCCAGTGCAAAAGCAGAAAGGGGACAGGTTTGTAAGAAGTCCTGTTACCTGCTTTCATTTTAACCCAACTGGATGATTTCCATCAGGATTACTAGGGAGCCCTTCTCCAACAGCACAGGACAGTTTACAGAATCCAGAATCCTGAATCCTAATTCAGCAGCCAAATGCCATAGATATTAATCTAGTCATATGTAAAAAGGTGGGATGAAACTTTTGTTGTTGTTGTTTCAATACATCTCCCACTGGAAATCTGTGGCTTGCACAGCAAATCTGGTCTGAGGTTCATCATCTGACACAGAGGCAATTGCCAGGATATTTTTTGACTGAGTGCCAGGTACCATTGTAGGAGGGAATGTGAGCCTCAGTTGCTCGTGGGCACTCATTTGCAGTTGTAAATAGTGCAGTGTTTGGAAGCAGTTCAGAGTACAGCTACTGTCAGACACCCTCAATATTGGCTGTTCAGTGCCAGAGAAGCAGTGATTGTGTGAGCGCTTGGAGCAGCAGGGGTAAGAAACGCTGGAAGCTCAGCCTCTGCACAAGTCCTCTACAAGTGAAAACTCATCTGTAACCTCTGATCACTCTGCTTTCCTGCTATCCATCGATCTTCAATGTCTCACAGATCTGACCCCATTTACATAGGCATCTATCCCAGGAATAATTCCCTTGCAGTGAGTACAGGATTGTGTGTTCTGAGGTCAAGAGCAGCAAGATAGCAATTACAGAGATAATTGTTTTTAATGCAGTTTTCACCTACAGAGTCCCATTAAAATGTTCTTTGCAGAAGAACAGAAAGGAACAATGTTTTAATATTAGGTTTACAAGAAACACTTTATTTCTCCTTTATTATATCCAAGTTCCTTGACAGCGACCATGAATTAATCTTCACACTGTGCAGTCTGACTTTTTTTTTTTTTTTTTTGGTGGAGCAGGCGTTGCTCACTGCATCTGAATACTGAAACTTGAAAAACAGTGACAGTGTTTATGGTAATTAAAATCAGTTGAAGGACACTGTTCAGCACTCTCTAGATAGGATTAAAATTCCTTGTGTGTCTCTTAACAATCAACTGGAAAGGCCAGAGTGTTAAGACCTGTTAGAGCAGGATGCATTTTTTCCTCCATCACTTTATTGATGGTATTTGACAATCCCCTCAATTAACTCCTACATGTCCTGTGACAGCTTTTGTCTCAGTGTCACCTGCATCCATATTGAACTGGTTACATTTTAATTCTTTGGTGTCGCCAGGAACAGCACTGGTCAGGTCACCTGCAACCATGATCCTGCTTGTCCCCACTCCAGAGAGGGGAAGCAGCTCCTCCTGTGCCTGCCACGGCTGGGATCAGGGCAGGGGGATCCCCCTGCAATACCCATGGATGCACATGCTGGGGCAGGGAAATGGCCCTGGCCCCTTCAAAGTCACTCTCACATCAGCTGTTGAAGAAATCAGAGTTGCCACCATCCCTGATGGATATCTTGGTATCACCCACTCCGTAGGGCAGGCGAGGTGCCTGGAGCAGCTTGTCACAGGCTCATTACCAGAGCAGCACCTTCCCCACATTCCCCCTCTTTTCCTGTGTGCTCCCTGATTCCTTGTGTGTGAGACAGGGACGGGATGAGCCATCCCACATCAAGGTGGGATGTTGGTCTGACCGACTCCCACTGCCCTTTCCCAGGTCATGGCAGCACATCTCCATCGCCTATTGACCTAGAGGGTAACACCCCCTTCTCATCTCTCCTGCCTGTTATTCCTAAGGAGACTGTATCCTTCCATTCCTGCAGTCCAGTCTCAGGAGCCACCCCATGACATCTGTGAGGTGTCAAGAAGATCACAGCCCAAAGCCATCAATACACACTGTTGGTGTATGACAAACCTACAGTGGCTATTTCTTGTATATGTGATAGAGCTGAAACACTTAAAAGTGGGATGGTTTTTGTTTCAAGACCTCTTCTGAGATTCAGAAATAAGCCAAATGATGTGCATTTACCAGAGCCTCCTTTTGCCTTTTCTCAGCAAGAGATACAATTTTATTTTATGGAATTTCTTGGTTCTTCACTTCTACTCTGATATTTTACATGAACTTCTCGAAGTATCCTTGGAGAGCATCCAACTTTCAAATTCCATGAGGCTCCAGCAATTTGAAAATATTTTATTTATTGCTGTACTTTCTAACATCTTTCATGTTTCTGTTCTTTTAATCTGAGTTTGAACCCTTTCCCCTCTGTTAGAGTCGCTGTTCAATCACTACCAAAGCATCTTGTAACAACTGACGCAAAAGAGGCATTCTGTCTCCTTGGTATTTCTTGTCATTAACTTTCCTTCTGCAGTGAGTAGTGAACCAATGTGTCATCTGATATTTCTCTTTCCAATGCCTCCATACATTGTGGGGTTTGCTATTCTTTATTTCTTTTTCTCTTGAATTTGATTTTCTCCCTTCCAGCACATACTGTTCTTTGATAGCCATCCTTGCTCACTTGACCTCAAGACCATTTTTTCTGTACTTCTTTCTTGTATGAGTTTACTGAAGAGCTGAAGTAGTCCAAACTGGTCTCCTGCTGCAATTTCCAGTGTGACTACATGTTGGTAGAATTGTATCTTAATGTCATTTTGTACAAGGAACTGACAGTTCTCCTGAACTACTGACTTTTAGATTGTTTTTCTACAAACTATTATTTATTATCTCTCTTTGGCTACTGAAATCTCTTTCTTGAAGCTGATTGACTTAATTCTGTTTGGTTTGGTTCTCCCACATTCTTTGTCTAAGGGCTGTTACCCTTAATAATCTGTCCCTTAGTAGTTAATATCAGCTGCACACTCATGATGCTTACAGAGCTCTAGGAAGGAAGCAACAACATAATCAAAGCAGCCATGAAAATGGTCATATTCATTTGATTTGTGAAAAGGAAACCTAAAGGATTTTAAAGGACCTGAACTATTAATTGACCTCCCATACTACCTTGGCTCTTTGTGGTACTTTACGATTGAAATTCTCTTCCTGACATTTGACTGAGACAGCAGGAGGTAAATTAAAACTTAACCTACCTGCACTAGAGATATATTCATGTCCTTAGTGTTCACAACTGCAGCTTTACTTTCCACTGACATCCAGGGGAAAAAAAGCAGTTATCTCCACATAACCTCCAGCAGTTGTGCCTCCAAGAGTGCTGCCTCCCAGCAGTGATGCAGAGCAGCTTTAGCAGTCAAACCCAGCTGTTTGTATTCCAAGCAGAGGAGCAAAATCCCCCTGTGGGGTAACCCCTGCCTTCACCCTGGCAGTGGCACAAACTCCTGGCTGCTGGGAGAGGACACACCAAGCCTTGCTGCCAGGCACATCAGCTGTGGTAAGGCTGCACTCCCTTCATCAGGGCAGTGAGAGAGAGGTTGCCCAGAGAAGTTGGGGAAGCCTCTGCTGTGGAGATCCTCAGTATTCAGGCAAGACATAAGAGTTGCTGTGCCTGACTGTGTTTTGTCCCACTCTTTCTCAAGGATGGGCTGGATGCCTGCACAAGGGCTATCCAACCACCATGCCTGTGAAGCTTTTAAACCAGCTTGCTGTCCCCCTGAGCCATCACAAGACTGGGATTAAAGCAGAGAGATGGGCTGGAGTCTGCCTAACTCCAGAAACACAATCAGCTAGCTGCTAGTGATGGGTTTGCCACTGGGCAGAATTTGTATGTGGCTGTGGTTCTTCTTTCTCCTCCCTGACCAGTCCTGCTTAAAACTTTGAAATTTATTGTCTGCTGATTATGTGTGATTTTGTGGCTGAGGTTTACATAGGTCAAGTAAGCAGAATATTTTTGAGAAGCTGCCTTGGAAATGGGCTGCCCCAGCTCAGGACTTAGCAGAAGGTGACATATGCAGGTAAGGCGGTCCCAGAAGGTGCAGGACTGTACCCAGTCACTGAGACACATCTTTGGGAGGTCACATACAGGTAAGGCAAAGGCAGGCTCTGGGCTCCTCCCTTGCTGTTGCAGGGCACAGGAGATACATCCCTGCCAGGCTGGGTCCCCAGAGTCTCTGAAAGCAAGGCAAAGCCTGGTCCTTCTTTCCTTGTCCTTACAGTCACCATCCAAAGGTATTTCTCAGCTACTGCAGGTGATTGGACCCAGCCCTCTCCCAGTTAAACCAATTCCCATTTCAAATGGCATTACAAAAATGCAGAGACAGAGCTGCTGCTAGGAAGAGCTCTGCCATTAACTGACCGAATATTAAAAGGCATCAGAGTACTGCAGATAGAGTTATTTCAAAGGCTAATTACTATACCAATCCTTCTGGCTTTAATTGTAGACTTGAAATATTGCTGTGCTAAGAAAATAGGACTCGTAGTACATTAGACACACGGGAGAAGATTCAATTTGTAATGATAATTTGAAAAATTTTAATAAGGTTTCACCAGCAATATGAAGATTGCCAGTTTAATAATTTGTGTAAATTAAGAAGTAAATCTCTGGCCCTGTATTTAAAGCCTTCCTACAACATCTGGAACACAGTGCAGGATAAGCCAAGGATCTAGCAAATTCCTGATTCTCTTTTCAGAGTATCTGCAGCACTGTGGCTCTCACTAAAAGAGTTGAGTGCCTGAAGCTAACAGAGGAGAGGAATTTTAGGCTTAAACTCTCCAAAACCTTCCTACCAAAGCACTTAATATTCTGCTATCTTTGCAGTGGACATTTTAGGATGGTGTTTGAAGAAGCTGCTCACGTCCTGAGCCAATAACTTTACAGAAGATAGGAAGTAATTCTCTGTAAGGACATCCTCGACAGAAGAGCAGCAGAAATTATCACATCAACCACCTGAACTTGCAAAAGCAGTATCTTGAAACTTTAAAAATCACATGTGAGAAATAAGCTGTGCTTGGCCAATATTTCCTGTCCTGTACAAGAGTCCTGTGTGCACAGAGCCCAGGGTGGTGCTGTGGTCTGCTCATGGGGTGTCCTCATCCTCCAGTGGGATCCATCTCCACCAGCAGATACAAGGAGAGAGGGAGATTTCTCCCCCATTTAGCCAACTTAGAACCCCTGGCTGCTGCCCCACAAGAGGTGTGTGTGCCAGCTTTGCCTGGAAAGCCAGGGGTAGGCAGCTGTGGACAGTGGCACCCTGCAGATCATCAGGGATATGCATGTTCTTAGGCACTGGCAGTCACTCCATTCTAGTATTTTCTTATCTCAACCTACTCATCTGTTCATGGACTGATAAGAGGAGTTCAAGCCAGTTTTGTGCTATACTCACCGATAAAGGCACAAGTAGCTTTATTTTATCTGTACTGCATTAAAAGATGACAATGAAAAATGCAGTCTGGAACTACCACAGGTGCAGAAATACCACATGGAATGTCTTTGCTGCTGGAAAATGATAATATTTTGTCAGTCTACTGGCTTTGGCTGGGGTAGAGATAATTTTCTTCATAGTAGCTGGTATGGGGCTGTGTTGTACATTTGTGCTGGAGCAGTGCTGCCAGTTCAGGGATGTTTTAGTCCCTGCTGAGCTTACACAGAGTCAAGGCCTTCTCTGCCCATCACCCCACCCCACCAGCAATGAGGCTCGAGGGTGGGAGGGGACACAGCCAGGACAGGTGACCCCAGCTGACCCTGGGGGTTTTCCAGACCATGTGGCATCATGCTCAGCATATAGGGCTGGGGGAAGAAGAAAGAAGAGGCAGAGGCAGTCCAAGTGATGGTGTTTGTCTTCCTAAGTCATTGTTATCCATGATGGAGCCCCTGAACACCTGCCTGCCCATGGGAAGGGATTAATTAATTGCTTGTTTTGCTCTGCTTGTGTGCGCAGCCTCTACCTATTAAACAGTATTTAGCTCAACCCACAAATTTTTCTTGCCTAAACCCTTCTGATTTTCTCTTCCATCCCACCATTGAGGAGTGAGTGAGTGAGTGGCTTTGTGGGGCTGAGCTGTTGGCTGGGGTTAAACCATAACAACAGAGGAAAACAGGCATAAGAAATTCCCCAACTCCATGTACTTTGTCAAGTTATGGGAAAGCAATACTGTAGGTCAGGTGGTTATATGATACAGGCTTTTAGGAAAGAAAAAGAAATAAAAATATAATTATTAAGTTAACACAAAAAGTTTCATAAGAAGCAATGCTATATGCTGCTCAACTGTTTGCAAGGGGTTTGGTAAATTTGCTGAGGGGGAGGTTTCATATCTGTATTTTGACATTTTCAAAAAGCGATTGTAACAAAATTACAGCCTTGTTGTAATGCATCCACCACCTTTCAGTTCTGGCTTTTCAAACCAAACAATATGAGAGACACCTAGCTTAATTTATGCAAAATGCCCTATATAAAGCTGTATTTTGGTACACAGAAGTTAGAAAATAACCTTACCTAAGAAATCATATTTTCTGATTAGTTTTTCAGATTCTGTTGCTGCTAATTAAGAGTCTATTCCTTGCAGCTGAAAGACAAGAAATGCCTGAAAACCTGTTCCATTAGTGAGAAGCAGGAGGAAGAAGTGCATCTGGCTGAGCTGGGGTTTGCCAGGGTTGGTTGCTTATGCTCAGTGCACATTTCCAGCCCAGCAGCTCTGAGATCAAATTAGAAGCTTTGTCTCTGTGGCCAGGAATAGTGCAGCAGTGGGTGCATGACAGGCCACCACCTCCCACAGATGCCCAAACACCTCCCTTGTGCTGGGGAATGGACAGAAAGCCCACAGGTATCCACAGCAGCCTGCTGGGACGTGGCATTCCACCAAAGCCTCTGCAAAAGATGGGACTGTGATTTCATTTGTAAGCCTAATCAGATAGTAAAATAAAACCAGAGAATCAGCATAATTAATTCAAATCTACGTCTGGCAAACAGGTTCTCTGTATGAGCCATCTTTTAAGTCAGCACAAATTGAAGGTTAAGCTGGCCTGCCCCGTTGTAATCAAAGCAACCCATGGGCGGCTTAATTTTAATTACAGCTCCTGGGGGCCATTTAGGTGCTACTCTGGATGCTGCCTAGGCTTCATAAAGATGATTATTAAAGTTGTCAGTCACAGATCATGGAAGTTCATAAGCATGGAAAGAATTGATTGATACCAGCTTGTCCCTATCCAGAGCAAAAGGAGGATTTAAAAAAAAAGCAATTTAAAGAGCCATCTCAAATCTGTAAAGCATTTCAGAGTTCTGCCTAAAAGTTGCTTCATAAATGCAAATGATTATTCGTGATTTGGATGAATGAAGAGGAAGAATGCTTGAAAATGAGGCACTAAAAATATTGCCTTTCAGATGTGGAGGTTAAAAGATGAGGGCTTCATTTCCGAGCCTTGCCCCGATATCTGGGCTCAGGGACAACAAGGGCCTTCTGCAAAACTGCAGGGTCTGCTCTAGGGGTGTGAGGAATGCCCTCCTCCTCACAGCCTAAGCTTCCTGCTGGATCACTGATAAACCTGAAAAGAAGTTAAACATCTCTCATGAGCTAATTGGTGAAGTGCTCCCTGCTGTCACTGGGGCAGAGGGGAGAGCAGCTCAGCCATCTGTGATTGCCTGTTTGGCCACCTCTGTGTGGGGCAGCTGGCCCCAGGCAGGATGAAGGAGGGACCTAGGCAATCAGATTAAGGTGCCTACCCTGTAGGTATCTAAACTTGCCAAGATGAGCCTTGCCCTATATCCCAAGCTCCCCACAAACCAACACAGAAATCCACTGCTGGGGATGGGAATGGGTCTGGCCCCACAGCAGTGGGACAAAGGAGCCATTCAGCCTTCCCCATTCCCTTGCCTAGCCCTGTGTAGCTGAAAGGCACTTTTTTTTCCTCAGCCCCCTCAGATCCTGTTCAAACAAAACCCCAAGGCTGCTGTACTGTTGCTAGAGGGAAACATTTTCATAGGAGCAAGGGCTGTAAAGCACAACAGAAGGCTGCAGGACCTGCCCTTCTGTGCAATCTAAAATCAATTATTAATGGCAAATAGGAATCTGATAATGTGCATGTTATGCAATATATATTAAGAGCTGTATACATATGAGATGGAAAATGGATAATGTCTCTGATTCTTTAAAAAGGCAATTGCTGTCACTTTTGTTTGACATTTCTGTGCACAGCCCTCCAAAAGGGGGAGGCTGTTTATTCTCTGTGCTCCAAGGAAAGGAGAGGCACATTTTCCTTATACTTTCTGCTCACTGGGTTTCCTCACGAATTTCAGACACTCAATAATTTCAGGTTAATAGGAAGTGATAACTCAGAGCCCAAGTCATTCCTCTTGCAAATGCTAATGTTCGTCTATAAATAAAACATGCAAAGAAACAACTCCTTTGTGATGGGGGAAGCAGCCAGCCTACACTTAAATGTTCAAAGCTGGAATCTGGTGCACTGTGAAACCCTTTGGGGTGATGGGCACAAGCAGCATGCTGGTCCCAGCTCTCCCCATGCCAGCAGGGGAGAGGGCTCAGCTGCCCCATACCTCTGTTCCAGCAGGGAGAGATTCCATCTTTCCTCGTTGACTTCCTGGGTGCTCACTGCCCCCAGGGTATCTGGAAGCTGCTTATCCATAATGGGTGAAGCAGGATGGCTGAGGAGCTTCCTCTGGCCAGGGTTCAGTCAGGTTTTTGCAGACCACCCAGATTGTGAGCCCAGACCCAGAGGAGCAGCTCATAGCACTTACCAAAGATCCCAATGCCCTGTCCAGCCAGGAAGTACCACTGCTGCAGCTGTTCATCACAGCCCTGCAGCCAGATGCTGCAGGCTGGTTCCAGCCCTCAGGGACACAGTTCTGTGCCCCAGCCAGCACTGCCCAGGGCCTGGATGCCAAGGTGGGCAGAGGAGGCAGAGAGAGAAACCAAAAGCTGTTTTCCTTCACATCCCTATGGTCTTATTTCAGTGCCTTGTCTGGGGTTAGGTGTCTTGGTGGAGAGGAAGGGTGCTGGCAGCGGGATGTTACCATCAGAAAAGGGGGGTTGGGGTTTTCAGACACAATTTTCTGAACCCTGAGCAGCAGAGTAATTCAGGCACCCAGCCACCACCATGCAAAGTGGCTCATGGTTGGTGCTGTAACTTTTCAGGTTGCCTTTAAAAGATTTACAAAAAGGAAGAAAATGTAGGTAGCAAAATGTAAGGCACATGATAAATTGATGAGAACCAGTTCTGAGAAAGAGCAAAGTGATAAATGTTTAAATAATACATGGGTATTACTAAATGAAGCTTTCTTCAGATCATACCACAAAACAGAAATTTGCATTACTGCCTTTTCCCCGATGGCCACAGAAATGCTGGGGATGCAGTAAGCAGTTTCAACTCCAAAACCAGACCCTCACTCACACGTACTGGTATTGAGGAGAAAACAGCACCTGAGAGCTTTAGCTGCTTAGGGCATTACTTATTCACCCTTCTAGAGGTGGTATAGGTATTGCTGCTGGTCTGGAGAGGCCAAGAGCTGGCTCCAGTACACTGCATGTGGGCATTGTCCCATTAATAAAATATCTGGAGTAATTCTGACACATGACTTCACAGAGAACACAGGAAAGTTATTTCTGTTGAGTATTGAAGCAGCCCCTGGGAGAAGTTTCCCTGCAGGAGGTTGAAGAGAACACACAGCATTGAAGAGGTGTGTTCTGGAGGTTTCCCACTCCAGAGGTTTTCTTGTCCCAAGGCTTTCCCTCATTGGCTTCAAGAAATTGCTCACAGAGAAGAATGGCTGCTAGTCAGGGGGATAGAGCAGGACATGGAAAACTTCCCAGTGAAGCAGCAGTCCAGCATCCAAAGGGAAATTATTGTCTTCATGGAAGACTGCTCTTCTCCCTGCTTGTTTTATTGCTTTATGGAAACATCTGTCAGGCAATAATCTTTGATTTTCATGTTTTCACCGTTGCAGAAGGAAATAAGAAGTTTATGACACTGAGACCTAGTCTCTCCTCTCATAATCTTTTTGTTTAATGTTTGTGCTGCTTGGGGCAGGAATTGCCTTTCCATTGCACCTGCAGAGTGCTTTCCCTAGCAGGGACCTGTTCTGTGCCTCCACTGCTAGAAGCCAGCATAGTGAAAATAATTAATAACAGTAATAAAATATCATTTCTTCCTCTCCATTACTTGCTCTGTAGGTTCACTATTAACCTGTCTGAAACTGAGCAAGATAACAGCCAGGGACAAGGTGAGCCAAACAAGGTGCACATCTGACTACTGTCATGCTCCCACTGCAAGTAGTGATTGAGGAAGTTGATTTTAGGAGTTCCCCCACACCCTTTGTGGGACACTATTAAGATTTCACTTTGAAAAGAAAATCATCACCTCTTGCCTCAATGACTAGCAAAAGGGACCACAATAAGAGGACCCATTACTTAGATTAACAAAATTTAATAATAATATGAGTAAATGCTTAGTCCTTAATGTGCATTAATTGAGGTGGGACACATTCAAAGACCTTGATTCCACAATCATTTGGGCAATACGTCTGTGATACAAGCATGACACATGGGCCAAGTTCTGGAGCTTAGTACAGCAATGCTGCTTCTAAAGCAATTGATGTTGCTTGCCTGGTCACATTGTGGAAATGTTTCCCTTCGTGGCACAGCTCCTCCTTCACCAGTGGTGCCCCTGGGTGGCTGTCAGTCACCCTCAGAAAGCCACAGGAGACCACCAGAGAGCCAACAATAAAGCAAATGTGAGCACAAGGGCTCAGGATGAATGTCTGGAGGAACTGCAGCCTGGTACATCTAAATTAAGAAACACTCTGTGACATGGGAGGCTGACTCATTTGCGTGGCGCTGGAGCTGCCTCCATCCCAAAGCCCCACCTGGGGACAATGTCATGTGGTAATTTCTCACCTCTGGCTGAGGTCTGGAGGGACAGGCCAGGGGACCACTGGTGTCAGAAAGCCCCAGGCAGAAGCAGAGAGATGCAGGCAGGGCCAGAACGAGCAGCTACCCCAGGTCTAGGTGGATGCTTGGCTGAGACACCCGCCAGGACAATCCCATACTGAGTTTTACAGCAAGGACTACACAGGCCAGACTCTGCCATGGGGCACTTTCATTGCCATCTGCACCATTTACTCTACAATTTGAAGAAGGAGGGCAACACTCAGCCCAGATTTCTTCCACAGACTTGGCAGCTTTGGAGCATGCATGTTGTGCATCAGTTTCTGATGCATCCTGGCAGAGGCATGCTACTGAGACAGGCACGGGGAAGTCCCCAGCACAGAGAGAGTTGTGCCCATGCAGATACAGCACCTGCTCTGTCGCTAATTCTCACTTGGTAATTGAAACATAACCCTCACCGTACAGACCCTCAAAAGCCACCAGCTCCTCTCTGCAGCTTGAAGCACACACAGTTCAGGGCCTCCCAGGTGAATACTGCCTAGGCTAGTGCCACTCAATATCTATATCAAAAACTTGGAAAGTGGAAAAATATGCACAATATGTGTTCCTGGGAAAGTGTGTAGTTAGCCCCAGTCTGGTGAGCCACAGGGCAGCCATACAGAGTTCATTACATCTTCTGACAGCCCAAACTCACTTGGTAGATTACCATCACATATGTTTAGTGAAATCTCAGGTTCAGCATTTTTAAAAGCTACTGGAAAATCACAAATATGTTTCTGAAGACAACACACACACACACACACAAACCAACCAAACAAAAAAAAACCCCAAAAAACCCCCCCACAAACCAAAAAAACAAAAAAAAAAAAAAAAAAAAACCACAAAAAACAAACCCCCCCCAACCCAAAACCAACCAACCAACTAAAAAAAACACAAAAAAACCAAACCAAACCAATCTCAAACCTAAAAAAATCCAACCCCTCCAACTATATTAATGAGAGCTTAAAGAAGTTCAGTTTTAAAAATTTTGTGCTGTAAGGTTAAGGAAGAACATGCTTGGAGTCTTGGAGTCTTCTTTTCCTTGGCTCCTGTATATTTCCCTTGAGCAAAATCTATTAGAGCAGCTGGTGAAAGGGATGGGAGCAAAAACCTCATGCCTGTAGTTGTAATCAGCAGAGAGGGGCAGATTGTCTTTGGTTAAATCCCTGGAGGGAACAAGGTACCCTCTGAGGGGGTGGCACAGTCACCTGCTCCCAGAGAAGACCTTCCAATAGAGGGACACTAGAGGAATTTTCCCCATATCAACAACAATTATCAGAGTAAAAGGGTCAAGGACCCGTGACACCCCTAGAGCAATGTGATCAGTCACCTCTCTCAGTACCTTGTTCTTGGCCACAGCCTCAAAACTTTCCTTTTACAACATCACCATGTCCTCAAGCAAGACACCTTGTGTAAATCTTCAGGTGAAAATAATTAGCCATTGCAAGCATGGACCTAGAAAGACAGGAAATTCCCTGGCAGCAGAGAGCATTACATCAAAGGTGAATGTCTGTCTAGATAGTTTGAGTGCAATGAAGGACACAGAGCAGGTGCAGGAACTCCTGACTGAAACCCCACGGCCGTGTGTGAAGAGCATTACCCATGGTGAAGGTCCCTTGTAGCCTTGAAGGATGAGATTTTCCTGAGACCAAGTGCTAAAATTGAGCAGAGCAACACAGATAGTGCTTGAGGGAAGGAATGAAGTTCAGTGTCCAGCGAGCTCATTGTGAGTCACTTCTCCTCTGTACTCTGGAGCCAGATTGGCCTTCAGATACAAGGCGGGCAATGAGGTGCTCTGAACTGCTCTGTCCAAAGCCACAGGCAGAGCAGATGAGAAGACTGTGAGCTTTCAAAGCTTCTGAGAGGGACAGGAGAGAAACTTGGCAGATTAAAATCCTTGTGCAATAACTACATTCTCAAAACTATCCAATGAGAAGAACTAATATCAGAGGACAGATTTCAAATGTTATTTAAGCATCTGAAGAGGCAGTGAGGTTCTTCATGTTAATTTTTAACAACCACATTTATGTCCCTGCATTCCCATAATTTCCCATTGTTTGTGCTCCTGGGAAGCCAAAGCAAGCAAAGCACTCTGGCTGAGCTTGATACTAAGGGGTGCACAAAGTTTGAGCCATGTTACCATAAGGATTAATTAGAATTGAGAGAACTGTGGGTAGTTCAAATCAGCAGGGTACTATCAGAAAGGTACTTGCCTTGAGTCACTGCAGAAGGAAAGCTGTGCTGTGGTTCCCAAACACAAAGGACAGCAGACAGCAGCAGGGCTGATGTGCACCTAAGGAAAAACAAAGACAGAGTCAAGGGTGAGCACACAGCTTGGCCCAGAAGCCATAAACAAGATAACAACAGTCAGAATAAGATCCAAATGTACTCAGCACAAGGAGCAAATTCTTCTATTTGCAACCAAAGCAGTTTACTTTATGAAAGGGCGACACTTCTAACATTAAAAAAATAGCACAAACAGCAGGACAAAGCTCTCAAGAGATGCATAATGTCAATACATTTGCAAAGCAATGTTCACCATGAGATTGGTTTGTGACACAGGAAATAAATGAATTAATATTGTGTTTCAAAACAGATACTGGAAATAAGGGCAGTGTAATCATAGCAAACACATATAAAAGCAATTAATGACAGTCTGCTTCTAAGGCAGAGAATTCAGCTTGCTTTGTACATTGGGCACACCACAGGCTGATCTAACAGAAAGATATCAGCATGGAGGTATAAGAGGTGTTACTTTTGTGGGGGTTTTTAAATAGCAGGAGAATTCTTCCATGCTCTGGGGTCAAGAACAGCCTACAAATGGTGATACGCAAATGGGTACCTCTTCTGAATGGAGGACAAAAGACATTCTTACAAAATGAAGCTCAGATATATTAGGGATATAGAATGTCACATTGATGTTAATCCCATGAAAACACACATGGGAAATCCAATAGCATTGAGAAATAGGAAAAAAAGAAAATTTAGGTTTATGGAAAGTTAGTTGTTAATGAGCAACTTTTGCTAAACTCTATGCTCACCAAAATAAAACCAAACAGATTCCTAAGTGGGAGGTTTAAATGTGAGAGGTGCCCCAGAAGGACAGCCACGACGAGCTTAAAAAAAGAAAGAGTAATTTTGACCCTAAGGCAAAGGTTGTGCAAAGTGGAGCATTTTCAAATCCCTGCTTACAAGGCAGATGTCTGGAAGTGCCCCAGCAGTCAGCCCAGCTGCTGCAGCTGCCGTCTGAGGAGTCCTGGAGGGAAAGTGCGAGTCAGGAGCTGATCTGCTGATACACATACTGGAAAAACATTGGCACCTTTCAGGAAAGCAGTTTCAGCCTAGAAGCATAATTTTGCATGTATAACCGAAAGAGAAAATAGACAGAAACACATAAAATTTTTTTAGAAATTATTGCAGTGTTTCACATTTTGTAATTCTGGGCTGGCACCTTATGCTGTATTATAGAGAATAGAAATAAAAGTGTATTTCATCGTGTCATCTTCATCTGGAGTTTGGTAAGAAGAAATTCCAGTTTAAATAAGACAGAATATTAAGGTTTCAAAAAACTGAAAGTTCATTAAGTACTGGAAATAGATTAGCATGGCATTTTTGAGCAGCCTTACTCCCAAAGATGCCCTTTGGTTCAGCTGCAAGTCAGTGGTGACCAGTTAGAGCAAGAGGAACATTTTAATGCATTGCTTATACTGACTGAAATTGTGTCAATTAAAAATTGCATCAACTAACATCACAGTGGTCCCTCCTGTCCCTAAATTCAGTTTTATTGCATCCAGTTCTCAAATTCATTAAATCCCTCTTCCCTTGACGATAGCTGGAAGAGGTCGGATGTGTTGGCATTTTGGAATTTAAAGCCCAGTGATCCCACAGGTAACTCAGCAGCACACAATACATCACTGCAGACAGTGCTCCAGGACAAGGAACATAGAGCCCATGGCTTGTGTGACTTATCTCTTAAGCACATGTCAAGGCTTCACAAGGCACAGCCAAACCGGTTTGCAGAAATATTAACACAATGCATAGCTTGATTTAGAGAAGTCCACGTGATGGTTCATTGTATTTCATTATTCTGACTCATGTCTTGTGTCAGGATCCAGAGAGAAAAGCCACTCTGGGCTTCATGTCATGTCACAGAAGAAAAGGACCCAGTCTTGTAAAAGGTTTGTTCAGCTGTGTGTGACAAACCTGGGCTCTGCTCTTGGCTCGCAGGGCGAGCCAGACAGTCACTCATCATCCTCCACTTTACCTCCCCTGCCTGTAACACTGCTTTCACCTCCCTTTGTGAAGTTTTTTTCAATGCCTTTAATGAGGAAACTACATATTATCAAAGATTGTCTCAACTGCATTGTCTGTGATTCTTCTTCAGCAGCTTTTAGGTGCCTTTTTCCCCTATAGTCTTAACATCTTGTTCAGCCTCTGAACCTTATCTTTCTCTGTTTTCATCACAACAGTGTATTAAGGCATTTCTCCCTTCTGTGTGATGAAATGCCTTGCTAGGCAAACTATATAATATAGGGATTCTAAGTAGTGGATCCCTTCTCTGTAGTAGAAGCTTAGTAGTTTGAAGTCCTTTACTAAAATTATTATCTATATAAATATATATTATCTATATAAATATTTTGGTGTGAGGACATTTGAATTAAAATGTGTGAGTTTCTGCTCAGAAAAAGAAATTAAACACTAATCTTTTGAAAAAATGACATAAAGATTTGTCCTAATATTTTTGTATTGTCCTGTCATTTTGATGCTTTTTTCCATTCTATTTAAACTATAACTGAGGAATCAATGCATCAAACATTCCTGAACCTAATTTTATGTTGGCCAGGACAAAAGGTTTCCATTGCATGAGACACTGATCTTTGGCTTTCCCAGTGGGCATCATATTAGATACATCATATGTTGGGATCTCATACTCTTTTTGCTTCCTTTGGACACCAGCATACCATGGGATTACCTCCCTCATGTCCCATTTCAAGCTTTTCCTGTTTGCTGGGACACTGTTTGCAGTGGAAAGGAAATTGACCAAGAATATTTCAGATTAACTGACCAAGGGATTTTGTGTCGATTTTCTGTGAAACACTTTTGTAACCCCTCCTTCGCAGAGCAGGCTGGCAGAGCCTCCCACATGGCTGCAGTGGGCCAGGACAGGGAGAACTCCATGGAGGAGCCCCTCCTCACTGGCAGCAGTGCCAGCCTCCCCCTGCCCCTCTCACTGCACAGGAATCTGGCATTTTTCATATTCTTTTTTTTTCTACTGCTTGACATTTTAGTCCTTTCCTCAATTGCTTTGCCATCACATTAATTAACAGTAGGCATTAGCACTGCCTACATTTTCATGACAGACCCCAAGGCTGGAAGCAATTAGTTCAATGCAGAACCACAACAAATACTGCAAAATAAAGGCAGAGGCAGACCAGTTCCAAAACAGCAAACAATAATAATAATGCCAAACAAGTCCCATCCTTTCTTCTTTCCAAGGTGTTTACCAATTTGTCTTTACATGCACTTTTTCTTTTCTCCCAAATGATGATTTTCCTGAGGGAACACTACTGATATAAGTTTCATACTCTGGTTCAATTCATATTCAGTTTGTATTTTTATTTCCTGCTTCATATTCATATTTGCAAGAACAAGAACTTTCAAGTCAGCCTGCTCAGCTTTTCCTTTCGAGGCTTGGCAAACAAATGATTTTATTTCCAGAAGTGCTGAAGCACCCAATGGCACCAGCTGAAGTCAGCAGAAGAAATGAGATGCTTTACAGTTCTGAAAACCACATCATTTATTTACTGACATCTTAAAGATTTAAGAGACAATGTTAGTTTCCTGTTTTTTCTTGACCTAAAATGATAGTGCTGCAAAAATTTGAAGTCAGTTCTCTCAGTAATTTTCCTCCACAATCTCAAAAGTTCCCCAAATGCGTGAGCAGAAAGAGAGCTTCACTGAACTCACTGCTCAGTGCCCTGTCTAACAAGGCTCCAGCCCCTCTTGACCTGCTGCATTTGGCTGAGGCCTGGTGTGAAGCTCCAATCTGTTTCCTTGAGCTTACTCATACCTTGGAGGCCTGGAGGATTCCTTTGAATTGTGGGCAGACTCCTTATGGTTAATAATCCATGAGGAGACACCTTGATTTTCTGGAGGTTTTAGATTGCCAAATGGTCATTTCCATCACTCCCCTTTCCATGGTGAGCATCTCACACCTCTGCTCTCTGAGGTGCACATTGCTGGAACCAATTTTGTGTTTGGGGGTGTCAACGAGTGGCTGCTGGTGCTTGGTTGCTGGCTGGGGTTAAACCACAACAGGCAGGAGAAAATGTCTGTGGTGATTTCTTGGCCCTGGTTTGCATTTAGGTGGCTCACACAGAAACCTTGGTGTCCTAGGGTGATGTTATGACGCTTGTATCTCCATTCATGTGTTCTGTTTATGCTGGATATTATGTTCTGTGCCTTCAAGATTGGCTCTGAAGAGTGAAGTTTTGTTTTGGTTTTGTTATCAGCCTGCTCCCCCATGGCTGGTGGGACACAGAGACAGGAGAGTACATACTGCAGCCTTTGCTTTTTGCTTTGCTTTTTGCTTTGCTTTGTGCTTCTGCTCATTAGTTAGTTTAGCTAACATCGAGAGTTTGCACCTTGTGGCCTACCAGGGGCTACTCTGGGCAGCAGCTGCCCCAGCGCCGGAGGGACTGCTAACAGAGCAACCACCCCCAGAGAGACTTTCTGAATTTGTCATCTTTTTCCAGAGCGGAGAAAGAGTTTTGTCATCCAGTATTGTTCATTTTGTGTGCTGGGGGTATTTTGCCTGTTAAATAAACAGGTTCTTTCCACTTCTCTCTGAGGAACCCTTCCTGAAGCAGTTGAGGGGAGGGGCCGTGTGGGTTTGCTTTCTGGAAGGGCCCCCAGTAGAGGTTTTCTCCCGAATTTGCCCTAAACCAGGACACTTGGCAAGGTCTGTCTCTTGGCTCCTCTTCCTTTTTCTGTGGCTGAGGCTCTTTCCTTCACCAGCTTTATCCAGAGCTCCCCCCCCCCAACCCTGCCCGCTTTCCAGCAGTGATTGCCCCTCAGGGACTAGCACCCTGTGGTGTTACATTTTAGTTAAATGGTATGCTCTGTCTCACCCCTCGAAAATGTACGGTTTATTCCAGGCCTGTGATCCTCCCCTGAGGTATCATGGATCTGTAATCCCATCGGCCCAAATCTGATTCCGCACCCACTTTGAATCTCCCTGTTAAACTGTGCGAGGGAGACCATAGTTCTCTCTTGGCCTTTTTTCTCCCGAGGCTCTCCCTCTCTTCCCTTCCCTCCCCCTTTCCCCCTTCTCCCTCAGAAGCCATGCTGCTCCCGGAGGTGGCACCCCCAATAAACCCTCACCTAATCAGCACCCTCAAAAGCCCTGTGGAGTCTCTTTGCCTGCCTCCTGCTACCAGGGAACACATAGCTTAGGGGGGCCCCGGGGACTCCCGGGGACCCTCAAATGAACTGCTACAGCACCCAGGCACTCAGGCACCTGTGTTTCCATTAGGATAAGAAAATGCCGTATTTCAGTCTGGCACTGAAGACATTTTATTTCACGGAGAACAGGAAAGGGAATGGGGGGAGGGCCTCTCCCTGGGAGGAGGAGCGCACGCTGTGCTCTGACTCACCGGCAGCAGCGCCTGCTCCCAGCAGAGACAGCAGCCCAGGCTGGGAGGGGAGGCTGCCCTGAAAGGAGCCATACTGTGCATGATCCTAAAATTGGGTCAATTATTATCTTGTCAGTGGTGACTAAAAACTGGATTCCAGCAATAGCTCAGTTGTACTGCATAATGCCTATCTTTGGAAATAAAAACAGGGGTGGACCAAATGTCCAAGTTTAATTTAAAGCATGAATAAATTTTTGAGATTTTTGTTCTACTGGGAACTCCTTATGCATGTACTTGAGTATTTCATTCCTCCATTGTTTCTTAAATCTAGGTATAGGTACGCCTACAAGGAATAAAATGCAGCTAAATCCGTGCTAGTGAATTGTGGTAGTATTTAAGACAGCAAGACAAAAGACAAAACTGGAGGTTTTGTCTTCACTGCTGCAATCTCCAACCCTCTCCATTACTACAGGTACCTTTTTCTTAGCACTGTCATCTCCACCATGCCCAGAGAACAGAGTGAGAACAGGGAAACTGAGGGGCGTGAGTGACAGAGAAGAAAGGAACACTTGAGTACCCACAACATTCTGTGATTTCCCTTCAAAGCCCTCCTATCAGTGGCAACTGAAATTCATTAAACAGAGCGAGTAACCAGACACAAACCTGAATGCTCCAGCTTGGTGGAAGTGAGAAAATGGAAGAGCATGCACAGCAGCTCTTCAAACCTCCACAGAGCTCATATAAACCATGATCAAGGTGCCCCACGCCCAAATTCTGCAGCCAAGATGCAGCGTCACACCATCACCATTGTATAGATTAATGAACAATGCCACCTCTACATCTCCTGTGACAGCAGCCACCAGTAACAAAGAGACCTATAAAGCCTCTAAGCCATCACTGGGTTTAAAGTCAGACTGTGAATCACATATGCCAAACTGTTGCTAAAGCACAAAATGGGATACAGGAGCTTCCTAGGAAATTATTTGCTATTTGAATCTTTCCATCCCTATTGTTGGAGCTATGCCTGTCAATATTTCTTGTCTCCCACTGAGACCATTGGCTGGTTATTTACTCTTTACAGAAAATCTTTTTCAAAAATAGTTTGCTGTTTTAATCAAAAATGACACTTCCTGATCCTTCCTTCAAACCCAGAGCATGCTGGTTTAAGGGAAGTACCAAACCATCTTAGATGTGAAAGTTGACATTCAGGTAACAATACTGCCTTCCCCACCTCACAGCAGTCAGCACTGCCAGTGCTGCCAAAATGCCTCTTTGTCCTGCAAATCCCATGGTCATCTGCTCATTTTTAATCCACTTAATTGAGAGTCTGTGTTGGCCATGATATCTCTCCTACCACAGGAGATGAGTGAGGTACAGGTGGCTAGAAGGGCTGCGTGCACATCCTTAGACAAACAGACAAATACACAAATGAGGAGCAGGTGGGGAGGTCAGGCTCCTGGTCACAGTCACAGGTCACAGGTCACAGTCACACAGCAGGGTTGGGAAGGGAATTGTGAGAACAGAAGAAATACAGTAATGTGGAAGCAGCCAAGGTTATCCTGAGAGCCATGTGGGGCAGCACCTACCCTTCTCACCTGGCGCACAAAAACAGTTTGGATCTGATTCCCCAGTCCTTTTGCTCTCTTGCACTCAGTTCCTCCTGTTCCTAGTTTACAAAAACAGCAGCATCAGCTTATTTTTCCTTATGGATAACTTTCTTGCAAGCCTGATGGGCATAATGAGCACGAGAAAATATTTATCTGATGCTGGAATCACACTTTAGGTGCTGGTGGCTGTTCTCATACTTTGCAAATTGCTTTACCTGGTACAACTGGAGCCTGCTGTTATTGCAGACACACAGAAGATTTATATGCAGACTTTTGAAGGCCTAGAATGTTTACGGATTTTTTAATATTGAGAACATTGGTGCATAACCTAAAGGGAAAGGTATCTGACAGCTAAGACATGATTGTCTTTTTCTGGTTCAGGTCCTGAATTTGTCTCCAATTACTCACTAGCATGTTATTATTATACTGATGGTTGTTATCCTCATTACTATTATCCTCATTACTATTACTATTATTACCATTACTATTAGTGGTCAAGATCCCTCAGCATCATGTGGAATTTAACCACTGTAGGAGCTGCAGGAGTGGGAAGAAGGAGAATAAGGTTTCTAATGCTGCAAGAAGGCAGAGGGGAGGCCAGTGTTGTGTCCTCCCTACTAACTTCAGTTTGGCTTCAGAATTTCACAGGCACCACAAGCCCTCTAACCCATGGGATACACTTTTGAGTGAGCACTACCTGTGTAGAAGCATCTCTGCCCCACAGCTGTGGGCCCCAGTTTCCGAGGGGAGTGGAGAGGAGCCACAGAGAGAGCCAAGGGAGGATCCCAGGGTGTTATATTGCAGGTCAATGAGAAAAGGAATAGTAACAGTGTAGGAAAACATGTACTAACTCACTGGTTTGCACTGACCAGTCCTTATTTGGTGGCAGGAGCTCAGGTGCAAGGAAGCACAGATGAGTGCAAGCAGTAGTGATGCCTGTTCCTACCCTGCCTTCCCAGAGGGATTGTGCTGCTGCCAAACTCAGGAGGTACCTGAAGGAACAGAGTAATTGCCTCCTGCAAAATATTAGGTTTATGTTCCAGGTTAGCTGGCCAGAGCACTAGATTGGAATCTGCTAGGTGACTGAAGAAGAATTAAACCAAGCAATGCAGCCCATCTTTACTAACATTTAATAATAGAAATACTTCCTCAATGCAGTAAACCTCTTTTTATTAAAGTGTTCACTCTTTTCCATTAGGTCATTTGTACAATTTTATGTGGTCGTCATTTTACCAGCAATTTTATTATCTGTAAAGACATATAGGATTTGTTCAGCAAGCTAATTACTCTGTATTTGTTGCTGATTAATATTTTGCTTACTATAAATCCTGAGTCTTCCCTACCAATATTTTCCAAGAGAATTTGTCACTGGAAGAACAATAAACTCTGGAGGGTCTGATCCTGCCTCGAATGAAAAATAGAATATAAAGTTAATCTCAAAAAATTATAGCTATTTCTCTCCATACCTTAAGTGGGTGTTTCCCAGAGATGGCACCAGGCAGCACAGTATGATCCAGGCCACTGTGCTGACAAGGCACAATGTGCCCAGTACAGGTGGCTGGGGACAGAAATGAAGGCAGATCTTTCATTTCACCAATCAGTTAATGTCTTCCATTGGTGTTAAAACCTTTTTCCTGGAGGGGGAAGTGGGGAGCTATCTGGATGCAGTTTTGTGTGATTAAATGTTGGTGGGTTACTGTGCTCCTCCTCCTGGTGTCCTGTATCTTTGCCATTACAAGGAGTGAGGGACCATTGTGTGTGGTGCTGCTCTTAGGAACTCTGTGCTTTAAAACTTCTTCAAAAGTCTCTGTGACAACATCCTCCAATATTCCAGAGAGCAAAGCAAACCCCTTGGGAGTGGAAACCTAAAAAATTCAACACTGAGGGGGTCTTCAAAGTGTCCCACACCTGTATGGCCAATGAACTGATGTTTAGCTGCTGATTATAGCAGCAAGTATGTCCTGCTGAGACATCTCCAACTCAGCCCCACTATCCAAGGCAAATATCGTGCATTTTGCATCCTGAGCTGCTATTTGCTGATGCTGAGAGAGGCCTTTTTGTTTTGCCATGTTATTAAAAACCTTTTCACAACAGGACTTTTGTAGACTCTGATGCATCCCATACTTCCAACTGATGAGTCTCCCACAAAACTGATATTGGGCTTACTGATGGCAGATGTTATGTCGTGAGGAGGTGCAGCACCAAGCAATGGTGGCAGGAGAGGTAAATAAAACACCCTGTTTCTTTAACTCCTTAGTGTCTGCCACAGACTTGGGCCTTTCTCCCTTGCCCTCAAGGTAGCATATACAAAAGGCACTAGATTGTATCAACATCCCCCGTGTGTGAGTTTGGATGAATGGTCTCTGCAAGTACCTGTGAACGTTCTTGTGGAAATTGGAAGCAGAAAACAACAGTCTAAAGACTGGACAAAGGAGAGCAAGTCTGTGGAGTGTTCCCAAAGCCTGCTGGGCTCTGGAGACTGACAAACCTGGTAAATCCACGAACTCAGTGAATTCAGAACACTCAGTATCCACAAAAAGCCACCAGCACATGCTGGCCTCACCAGAGGTGTGTGTTCCTGAGTCTGCAGGGGGCTGGCAGGTGCTTTCTGTGGACATAACCCACAGCATATACGCTGCTGAGGAAAAGGGCTCCCTGAGGGGGTCCACCAAAAGCAGCCCAGAAGCTGGCAGTGCCTCCCAGTGACCCTCTGCTCCTGAGGACATGGCTGGGTTGGTGTCCCAGCTGCACCTCCCAGCACTGCCCATGAGGATGTGCACATGATGGGTGGAAGCCATCAGCAGCTAATGGCAGAACCTCCATGGCCAGAGAGAAACAGGAACTCTAATTTCAGTTTACATCCCCCAGCACATTAGGGGAAAGGGGACAGACAACAATTTTTTTCTTGTTAAATGTAAAGTTCTGAATATATTTAATTGTTAATGGTGTGGCCTACTTGCCCACATAAAGGTAATCACATTGTGCAAAAGGCATATGCTGCCCTAGCAAACACATTGGCTGCAGGAAACATAAATGGATCCACTTCAATGGGGAAGAAGAAAAGCATATGTTAGTCTTCAAATTAGGAAAACCTTGTATTATTTATTAAGGTCAAGCTCAGAAATCTTGAGACAGCTGCAGAATAGCTGCTTGATGTCTGTCAGTGCAAAAATGAATGTTTTAAAATTAATTACAGGGAAAGCAAGCCATTTGTTTAAAAAGTCAACATGTTTCTAGTTGGCAGAATGTCCTGAAGTGATTTCAAATCTGTTACCATTTTCATTTTTGTAATTACATTTTAAAATGACTGGAAGAAAAAAAAATTTCAAGAGCTCAGATGGTGACAGAGGCAAATTTCTGACAGAACTGGAATTCCCCATGCAGAAATACGCATATGCAATAGTCTCTCCTGACTCAGTAAAAACTGATAGCAAACTGTACATTCCTGTGTTAACATATCTTAAGTGTTTAGTACAGTGTTTAGTTGTGGGTCAGATACTGCAGGCCATTCCCTTAGTTTTTTATCAGATTTTTATTTTAAATGCACCTTGACAAGTTTCCTATCCCTTGGTATCAAATTCCAGCCTTGGGGATTTGGGATGAAAAAATAGGGAGATTACAAATATTTATATAACTCTGAGATTGCTAGCCTCTTGCTAGCATTTTTGCACAAAGGAAAATCTGAATTTTTTACAGGATGATGTACCAGAGGCCCTTGATGCCTGCAGCCCTGGCAGTGCACACTGCTGGGCGGTGCTTTAGTGCTTTCAGTGAGGATGGCTGTCACTAACAGCCACCCCCTAACACAGACCAAGCACAGGCAGAGATTTTTAACTGAGTGCTCAAAATTACCTTCGCCTGTGTTTTCTTGATAGAAGGAAGAAGGGAATAAATCTTATTTTGGACAGAAATGTGATGAACTGGAGAATGTTTTCTGGACATGGGGCGTGTCCACCCTTAGAGACATGTCCAGAAGACATCTCCACAGCTGGGCACTCTACACGGGCTGATGCTGCAGCCCATTCCTGGCACTCCATGGTGCTGGGCTTTCTGGGCTCACAGCAAAGCAGAGATGAGCTGGTCTTCTCCTCATCCATGTCCCCAAAGAGGATGTGGCTGTGCTGGCCCCGCTGTGCTTTGTGACCAGGGGATGCCGCCTCAGGGAGCATCACTGCTAATGGGGGACAACAAAAGTGCCATTACTACTCCCAGGCTTTAACCATGACTTACCCTTCAAAAAGCAAGGTGAGGTGCCCAACATGCTGTCAGGCACTTGTTCTTTTATCTTTTCCCAGGAAGAGAGGCATCCTTCAGTTTAAGCTGCTAGTTTAGTTGCTTGAGGTGTTTATTTTCCCTTTGCCTGTTGATGGCATTTATTACAGTTATTTGCATATGCACTATGCTTATCTTGAGAGGAGGACAGGTCAAAGAAATGTGCTCTGAATCTATAATGGCAAGCAGTATGGCCTTTTCCTCTTCCCAACAGGTCCTGAAAAATTGTGTTTGGTTCTGTGATAAGCTTTATCCTTCCTGCACAGAGCAGGGTTGTCTAAATGACTGATTTTTTAGGTCAGTAGTAGAAAATTAACATTAAAAACAAGTTACTTCAAGACAACTCAAGATTGAAATCTTTCAAAGTTTGAATCACATTTAGAAAGTTTCTTTTCGGGCAGGTTGCAAATTTTTGACTGGTTTCATTTTTCTAAGGGCTTTGTGAGAGCAGGAAGCAGCCTGGCAGGTGGAGCAGAGCCCAGTTTTCCTCCCTCTGGATTTTGACAGCAGCACCTTTGCAGCAGGCTTACCAGGTCTGCGAGTCCACCCTCCCTTTATGAGCCTTGGCACTGGCTTGTCCACACACAAAGCTGCCTCTCAGCAGAGGAGACAGCACTAAATGTCCCTGTAAAACACAGAGATCATGGGCAACGGCAAGCCCAAGTGAAAATCATTATTAAAGCAATTTTAATCTGCATGCTGAGATAATTTTTAGGCTTTGAGTCCCAATGTTGAGGCTGTCCCCATGGCAGCAGGCTGGCTGGGGAACATGTCAGGCTAATAGCCCCTTTTGGGGCTGCCTGGATGTTCCCCATCCACAGGACCTCCTGTGCAGCAAAGTGAGCTTTGAGCAGTAGATCATGAAGATCATGTTTGGTCTTGGCTCTGCTCGTTCCTTGTTCCATGCTGACTGTGTTGTAGGAGATGAAAGTCTCCATGGCCCCAGGTCAGCCCGGCTGGCAGTGGAGGTACCCCTGAGACAGGAGTGGGGAGGACAAGGTGCTGAGACCGCCTTGTCTGTGAGCCCTGGGCTGAGGCCACAAGGGGTTTGGTAGGACCCAGCAAGGAGACCTTTGGTGCTTGAGCTCTCAGATGGGCCACCCCAGCCAGCTACAAAGCATTACAGAAAACACATCTGATTTTGGCAGGATCAGTCAGAAGCATTCTCACACCTCACCCCATCCCCTAGTACATTCACAACCCTTACCAGCATCCTGCTATTTAAAAGTTGAATGAATGTACTTCTTAGTTTATCACAAAGTCATTGGCAAAAATATTTGGTTCCAAGGGGTCCAGGAGAGGTGCCCATGGAAAGCACGTCTGGTGTGTCTGTGTTGGCCATGGAGCCTGGTCCAAGCTAGCTCATCAGAGTGCAGAAACAGGAGCTCTGTGTCACAGCCTTTCTGAAATGTGGTGCTGACCTCCTTCCTACAGCCCACGAGGCCTCTCATGCTGCCGTAAATGGAAATTACCTTTGTTAAAGATCTTATGTTACTGACAAATCCCAGATAGCTGTTGCTAAGTCTTCATTATCTTCTGGGTATTTACTGATGGTTGGATTATTTCTTCCCATTTTGGGAGAAGAAGACTGCAATTCCCCAGTTCACTTTATTCCCCATCATAATAATAAGCAGGCCCCCAACTCTATCCATCCTTTGGTTTCCAGTGATTAGCCTCTAATTGCTGTCAGATGTGTTTCATCTGGTTTTCAAAATTGCCTGTGAAATTTCATTAGCTACCGGAGAAATTTTTGGGGAAAAAATCAATTTACCGATTTCTCCTCTCAGCAGATTTTGTATTTCTACCTGAATTCATAGCCTTTTTCACTCTTCTTCCATGGAATGCTGAGGCAAAAAAGAAACAGAACAGTCTTCTCAGTATAATTTACAAATAGCTTTGTCTCTCTCTGAGAAGAAGACCAACTCTTCCTTTCATAACCCTCTCACTATTAATTTAAACCTAGTATATTTTCTTGTTACCTCTCATGTCCACTGTTAGATGTATGAGATTTTATGCACAGACTTTCTAATTTTCTCCTTATATGCCTGCACTATTCTTGCATGTGCCCTGGTGTCTAGCCCAGAATACTTTCAATATGCCATCTATATGAGATCACTGAAAAGCTCACTATTTAATCTCGTTGTCTTTATGATGCTTTCTATTTCCTCACCCTTTTCTTCTAATATGCAGATTTCTCTGGTGTACTGACTAGTAGGCACATACTCACACTAAGCCTTGGTTAAAATATTTGCCAAAATAGACTCCACAGTCTGAGCAGAGTACAAACTGTTTACTCAGTGGTAAATATGCTAACAAGGTCAACAGGGTGGTAAACATGAACATCTGCTGAAGGAGTGAGTAATGGAGAAAAGCTCTCCAAGGCTTGCACAGTGCTCATATGATAAGGGTGGAATGTGGATATACCAGTATGAGGGCAAATCAGGCACAAAGTACAGGACAATTTGAGAGAGAAATGCAACACCTTACTTGCTTTAGTCAAAATGTAAGAAGGAAGTGAAAAACTTCATAAATTTGTATTAGCCATGAAGATTACTTTTTTTGACATAATGATGTCCAGATGGATGATGCCCCATGGTATTCTCTTGGTTCTTGATCACGCTGAAGGCTCCCTGGCATTGCAGTAAGGTTTGGAGATACAGAAAGAGCTTCACAACCATTCATATTGAATTATCTCCCTTCAGATTTGCCACACTGTTCATCCTGGCTGCAAATCAAGCTTTCCATACCTCCTATCCATTCCTCACAGTCCTACCTCAGTGGTTCAAAAGCTCCAGTGCCAGCAGCAAGCCTCCTCCTACTCCCTCCTTTCATGAACTTATCACGACCAAACCCATGTGTCCCAGTTTATGAATCCTTCCTTGGCCATGCTTGCTCACACCCACAGCAGGGCATGTCTCTGTCCAGCTGAAGGCACAGAGGAAAATATGAAGGAGGAATACTCAATAGATGTAAGGGAATTGGAAGGGAAGGTGCCAAGAGGATGAAACCAGGCTCTCCTTGGTGGTCAAGTAACCAGAGGCAACAGGCACAGGCTGATGCACAGGAAGGTGCAAGTGAATGTGAGGAAGAACTTCACTGTGCAGTGACCATGCACTGGAACAGGCTGCCTAGAGAGGCTGTGGAGGCTCCCTCACTGGAGATATTCAAGACCTTTCTGGATGCAATCCTGGGCAATGTGCTCTAGGATGACCCTGCTTGAGCTGGGAGGCTGGACCAGATGACCCACTGGGGTCCCTTCCAATCTCACCCATTCTGTGATTCTGTGAACAAAGAAATCTTCTGTAGCCTTTGCCCTGCAGATCCAGCTGCTAGTTATGGTCATTAGTTATAACTGTTACACGCATACATAACATAACATTGATGAGTACATATATCAAAAAACAGATAAGCGCCTCTATTTTCTGGGTGTACATTTCCATTGCAGGTCTCCTTGGGCAGTGTTCTTGCTGACTTGCACTCATACTGCAAAATAATTCAAAATCATCAAACTCTTGAAAATCATCATACAGGTACTGTACAGGGGAACAAGGTGCTCAGCCCAGGACAGGGTTCCACAGTAGGGTCTAGATATATGGAAATATCCATTGATTAAATTCAGTAACAAGCCATGATTACCCAGTTAATGGAAAAATAACTGCATCATTTGACTTGTCTTCATTCATCAGTGGAATAAACTCATTAAGGAAAAAGCAGTTGTCTGTGTTTCTGATTTGAGCTATTCACTGCACCACCTAAAACTAGCAAAGTGATTATTTTATTGTCATTTGCCCAAGGAACTGAAATGCATTATTCTCTTATTTTGCTGTAAGCAAAGTAAAGCTTTAAAATATCTCATCTCCTTATCCGTTATTATTCTTTGTCACCATTAAATTGTAGTCATTAAGAGAGTCTAAAAAGGACCATCTTGGTGCTTTCTAGTATACTGAAGTTATTTGACCTTCAGCTCAGCTCAAGAGAAAGAAATTGAGACTCCTTGAGACTGTATTAACTGTATTCATTATTCAGCTCGCTTCCATTACTCCCTAAGTGAAGACTTCAAGTAACAATAAGAAATACAGAATAAGAGTATTGAGAAGTTTTCTTCCTGCATTTTAATGGTATTCTGTCATTATGAATCACCTCATTTGATTAGATGGTAGCTCAGTGGGTTCTATGTGTTATGTTTCATTTTATTTCTAAGGATTTTCCATGGCATCTAGCAGTAGATAGAGATAATAAAAGCTCTGCTTTTTTGAAGAACATTTAGTATTATCTTCAAATCTTCTTAGAACCTCTCAGAAGTGCAGGAACAAGAATGAATGTTAACATTTAAATTTCTTTTCATGCCATATTTATTCAAGAATCATGATGGAAGTAATACAATTCAGAGACTATATAGCAAGAAAAAAGACTTGTAAAGAAGTTTGCTTCAAAGCTTACAGAATATATAGTAGAAACCAAACAGCATCTTTGTAAACATCTTTGGAACTCTCTAAAACTGTTGAAAAAATTATGGGAATTATATAATCTACTACATCATATACAGCTTTTCTGTCAGCCAACATATTAAACTGATTCCTCTGGACCCATTGCCAGTTGGGGCCAGAGGTCAAGTTTGATGGTCAAGTTTCTCTTCACTCACTTGTTAAATTGGCATGTGTCCCCTTCTTCCTTGCACTAGATTTTAGGGTTTTGCCTTCCACTAAGGCAAAGTCTTTTATCTCACAGATCCAAAATTCAAATGACAGGAACCCTTTCTGGCATTGTCCCACATGTCTGGAACACAAGACTGCCATTTCCACAGTCTCATCCTCTAGGAGATCAACGTCTTTAGTCTGGGACATTAATGTCTTAGGCAGAACTGTGTTTATCCCTGAAATGTATAGTGTTCCACTTACCTTAGAATAAGGGAGCCAAAGGAAGCAGTTCTACACTTCATATTAGTCCAATAGTGATTGAAAAATTAATAGAACTTTCAAGAAGACGAGAAGGCAGATTTAAGAGATAATGGACACCCTGTACTCAAATAAAAAATCAGTTAAATTCAGTGGAAACAGCACAACTGGAAAAATGTCCTTTGGAAAATCACTTCTACCCCAGCAGCTCACAGTCTATGTATCCTGTCTTGTCCCTCCACTAATCTGTTTGTCAAGAGTCAAGCAGATCATGTTGTAAAGATATAGAGAGACAACGTTGTGTAGTACAAAAATACTCACATTGGTTGGCCTAAACAGAATCAGGCAATTCAAATAATGCACACAGTGCAAGCTGGGCACAGAACCACTGTTTCAGTCATTCCAAGGTTGGCTGAACCAAAAATATTTGAGCATTTTGAGAGTCCTTTCCTCCCAATATCCAAACTTGTCACTTTCATTATATGCCTTACTGCTAGTACAAAAAAGTCTTCTCCCTAAAGTCACAAGTGCACTTTGCTTCTATATCCTTGAGCACTAGATCTACAAAAAGTAGATCTATTTTGCACTTTTTGATAGAAAGAATGTGCATTTTTCTGCCCACTCATTTAAAAATATTCCAGCTGAAATGAAACCTAATTACCTCTTTTTTTTTGTACTTGTTTTAGAGGTCAGTATTATGGCTTCTCTAGTCGAATATATCTCTGAATCCAGGAGATACATTAATTCAGAGCTTGATTTGCAGCATTCACAACTGGTGTGAGAGAAACCGGATTTTCAAGGTGGGGTCAAATTAAAAATGCAGAATAACAAAGTGTAAAAACAAAATAATGAACAAATTCCAAAACTATAAACAAAGCCTTTATTGCATGCTGGGAGACCTGCAAACAAATTTTGAATTTGTTGAATTTTGAACCAGAGAGCAGCATGAGTCATTGGTGCTGACCCACTGTGGAGAAGGGCACACATCCTGAGGGTGAACAGACAACTTGTCCTGAAAGACATAAGGATTAACCCTTCCATGGCTCCCAGCACTGCTGGTGGCCCTGCTGCAGCCCCATGTTCAGCTGTGAGTAATGCATCCCCAGGAAGATGTGGTGCAGGCAAGGAGGAGTTAAGAGGATGAAGATGAGAGGTCTGAGGTTCTATCCTTTGAAGGAAAATTGGAAAAATTGGAATTGCATAGCCAGGAGGAGAGGAGAATCAGTAACACTCCTTGAGGTCAGAAAAGGCTGTTGTGAAGAAGAATGCAATAAACTGGATTTTGTGTCCTAAAAATATCTGTACTGCATCAGACTAAAATTTTGCCTGCCAGGATCATCTCTGACAGCATCAAAGTGAATATCTGGGGAAGTAAGAAAACAGGGTAAGTAAGTGAAAAATACTTTCCCCAAGAACTCCAGCTCCCAGTTGTTGTCAGCTTGGAGACTTCCCTGTTGAGACTTTCATGTTTGCAATGAGTGGGACAAACGGACATGGACCTGCCAGAGGAAGTGGCATTTGAGGCATTATCAGGAAATCTTTCCAATACAGGACAGCAAACCATGAGCAGCCTGGCTGGGGAACCAACACTCCTTTCATCAATGCAAAGCAGAGATGCACCATGGCTGGGGAACCAAAACTCCTTTCATTCCTTTCATCAGTGCAAAGCAGAGATGCATCATGGCTGGTGGCCCTGCCACCATAGCTGGTGGCCCTGCCAAAAAAAAAAAAAAGCCAACAAGCCTCCATTTAGAAACAAATGCCACCAAATTCAAAATAACAGAGAGCAGAATTACATGTTACATACTTCTCCCCTAATACTCTGACCTTCTGCCAGAGTATTATCTGGCCTCTGAATTTACAGAGCTGGCACCCCTCATCTAGAAGGAAGGAGCAGAGTCACAAATGTAGAGCAGTCTGTTGGATTTACACACTGCCAGCTGTGCCACAATTTGGGAGAGAAACAAAATTAAACTTGCTGCTATTTTGGCAAGAGACAGAAGGAATGAGGCTCCAACAAACTGTTATTGGAAGAAGGTACTCTGAAAATAACCACTGAAAAAATATGTGTAAGGTGGGTCTGAGGGGTATGTGTAAAATTTAACAATTGAACACATATTCTTATATAATATGTATATTATTATACCATGTTTATGTTTTGAATTAAATATTATAACATGCCAGCTGGATCTTAACATAAAAATCTATTAGATATTTATACTTTTTAAAATTCAGTAAGTGACAGTCAGAGAGATGATGTTTCTTTTGCAGCTTTGGAAAGATGTTGCACAGACAAAACACAACAGTAAAAATGCCTATATAGTACATATATGGTGTCTATATATACTGTGTGTATATATATAGTATATATATGTATATAAATGCCTGTATGCTATATATACAGAGAGATAAATATTGAAGATTGCTTCCTGTCCCTTTGATAAATCAGAATTCACAGAAAAACTGAAAAGAAAACATTAAAGCAAGGCTTGAATCCTCAGCTCACCTCTCCCCATTATTTCCACCAGCAAAGTGTGAGCTGGGCTATCACTTTTCTATACAGTCCCAAAGTTACATAGTCATTACTGGAGCTGACATTTGCTCTCACTCCATCCATTTCCTAAAGATTATTAACGTCAAACAAAAAGTTGGTTTTACACAGTTGATCCTTGACCTTCGCTCATGCTCCCAAGGAGCAGGCTCTTTTTTCAGCAGCTCCAGCCCCTGTTTCCTTCCATGAGTCATCCAGCAAAGAAACACTTGCATTACTAAACTTATCCTTCAGATCACCCTGTGATCATAGTTTCTCTGGCATATTGTTTGCTCCACTGTGCTTCTAATTTTCTCCTGGAATAGCTGTGTCTGAGGTACAGCATTTGACTGCTTGACACTCAAATAATTAAAATACTTTTTGTTTGGTGGAAAACTGGTGAGAAGTGACTAAGATCAATTTATTCTCGTGGATATGTAAAATTCACACACCAACTTGCCAGTGTCAGGGATCAAATCTACTCCTGCAGGAGCAGACAGGGAGGTGGTTTAGTCCTCCCTGTTTAGTTTAGTTTTTAGGTGGTGTTCCTGATATTTCTTTGACAGGACCAGACATCCCAAATGCACCTGGGAATGAATTATGAACATGCTTTTTGTTCCAATGTTTCATAGAGATACCTGTGTAAATAAACACATCTTGGTAAGGAGCCTTGTTTCAGTGGTTCTTTTGGGCTGTGGTCCAGCAGCCCTGGGAGCTCAGAGGCAGTTTTAGGGAGTCTGAGGGTCCATCTGAGACCCTAAAAGCATCAATGTTTCCCCACCCCATTTTGTAACCCTTCTTGATTTTTATTTTTTTTTCCTGTGCTCAGTCACACAGTCTGAACCGCACTAAAAATGGACAAGATCAGCCTCATCTTCAGCGTACTCAGACTGGGCATTGCTTTGCCAACTAAATACAAGTTTATTGTGGAAAACATCTTAAAACACCTGAAGGTATTTCAAATAATGCACACAGTACAAAGACAGTTTCACTGTATCCCGCATTAAAGAATCAGATTTTAAAGCTGGCATTGGAATTAGCAGTTAACAGAGTCACTCAAGTGCAGTGCCTGAATTCCCTCTCTATGATCTGGTGGCACAACACAATGGAAGCATTATGTACCCAGCTCTTATTTGATGAGATCACTTTGGGTCTTGCTTTTTTCTATATCTCATAACAAAAACAAAGCATTCAAAACAAGAAATATGTGAATTCTTGTTTAGGGAGGTAGCAGAAGGACAGAAAATATAATCCCTTCAAAGGAGACCTGACCCCAGGTTGAACCTAGCTACTCTCTTCAAATATTGGACTGTTAAATACAGGGGACCTGTGATCTGCAAAAATGCACTTGAGAAGTTTTTATATAACTTGTTTATATGTCACACCAGCATTGAGGTCAAGAGGGCTTATATATGAGCCAGAAGAACAGGAAAGGCATGTAGCAGCAAATGCCAGACACTCTGCTAATGGACTCGAGTGGCGTGGTGGGGAGCAGAAGGGCTGTTGAGTGATGGAGAGCTCCTGGTGACAGCACCAAGGTACAGCAATATGCCAACAATGCCTTGGCTTCCCTAGCCAGCATCTTGGCAATCCCTCAGGAGGAGATTTCTGTGAGAGCACATGCTGACCATGCAGAGCATTCCCTCATGGATAACCACAGAGCTCCCAGGCACTGCCTGCTCCTGACTTTCCCCCTCAGGGTTTGTTCTTTTCCTTCTGCATTTATAGACTGCCAGGGCAGGACCCTGTACTTGTACTCTATTTCCAGTAGCCAATGTGGATGTAAGAACAAAGTGAAACATTTACTTTTCCAATTCTTTTCAGCTCAGGGTAAGATCCTGGGAGGTGTATTTTCACTTCTACATTCTCTACAGACACCAAAGAGCTTTCTCCTTGTCATCACATCTTCCAAGGACCAACTACTGCCTGCAGGGACTTAGAAAAGGAAGAGACAGAAAGTTACAGAATATCCTGAAAAGCAGATTTGTGGGCAGCCAAGCCAGTAGGACATATTGTCCTACTAATACATTTCCTTTGTCCCCTGAACATCCTCCTTCCTTAAGTAACCTCCATTCCTCTCTTGTCATCTGTGGCATTCCCACTTGGCAGGACAGAACATGGGCTGTGGTTAGTCCAAACTAAATCTGGGGCCTTGCACTTACTGCTTGATTGTCTAGGGGTTGAAAAGCAGTGGGAAATACCAAAGCTTTCTGACCTCTTTCCTTGGTGGAGACACTAAAAACTGTCTTTAAAAGACTCTGTAAGCAGCTTCCCACCAATTTGCACGGAATCCACAGGGAAAATTGATCTTTGAGGCTTCCAGCCCTCTGTCTCATGGAGGCCAAACCAGTCAATGGGCTCAAGAGTTGAGAGAAAAGAGGAGAGGGAAAGATAGAGGTCATGCTCAGATGGTTTTGTTTCCTTAGGAAACTGGGATAAAGTCACGGTGGAACTAGAGAAATGCTTCAGGCAAGCTGTCGTGTGCTGTGTTTGTCTAGGACAGGTAGGATGCCATGGACCAGGGAACCTTAGCATTGTCCACGTTTGGAAATCACGCTGCTGGTTGCTGGTAGCAAACCATGGACCTAAATAACTTGGTTTTACAAGCAAACATTTTTAAGGTCTGCTTTTTTCAGTGTTTTTCATGGAATGCATAATATCATGGCACCAAAATCCATTATTAAATACAAACCAAACAAAACTCCCCCCAAACTTAATACATAACAATTAAATAAAAAGACATTTAGCCATACTGCTATACAGAGCTCTTCTCCATTTTGGCTATACATCAGTGCAGAGCATTTTAAGCCATTTGTAAAATAGAGCAGTTTGTTTCACCACCAAGATCCCTCTTGAAGTAGGAAGTAAAGGGCAAAGTGGCTCATGTTGCACCACAGGAGAGAAAGCAAATGCTAGACTCATGGGCCTTTTGTCAAAAGACGGTACCTTTCAGGCAAACATCATTTCAGATGTAGCAGCTCCTCTTCATTTGCTGTTTTTTTGAGAGAAAACATTCAATTCTCCTCATAATTTGTTAGACCAACTCCACTCCAAGCAATGCTTGTTCTTGTTTTTTCACATGGGGGCAGTGGGGCATGACAGGTAATGGTTTACAGGTAGTCCTATTTACCTCTGCTGCTCAAGCTCAGAATCAGAAATAAATCTTTCTGTGGTGAACATAAGCAGCTATTCCAGAGTTATTTTCTGCTGTATGCCTCAAAGTGCTACAGGCAGGTCATTTTTCAATTTGTTTAGATTCAGTTGGCGTAGCCAAATGAAATGTGGCTGATGATTTCAGCCTCCCTTTTGGGTGGTGTTCCAAGAACCTGCAGTGGGATGCAACAAGTGCTCCTTGTGCAGAGACACTGCAGTGATTATGGCAGCACACAGACTGAATTTCCTATTGCCCTTTAGGCAGGTAAAACTGATCATGTACGTGGCACACTCTATAGAAAAGCTCAGACTTTGGCACTTACACTGTGTTTGTCTGGCTGTCTGCTGCTACAGTCTCTTGGTTTTTGTGAAAACAAATATTTTCTCAATTTGTCATTTTCTCCTGTGACTTGTGAACACATGCAAAATTAAGATAAACATCAGAAGGCAAAGCAAATCCTCTTTGCATGTTGCAGCACAAAGTAAAAAATGTAGCTGCCAGACTCAGAGGGACTCAGTGCAACTCAGTTCCTGCAGCACTGACCATCTCAATGTTCTCTTCACCACAAAAATACTGCAAGCTCAAGCTCAACCTCAGCTGCCATGTGGCATTAGCTGTCATGTGCTGCAAATTCAACTCTGACATGAAGGTTTCTTGGGGGATCTGCATTACTTTTCACTCCACTGTACAAAATGTATGAGAAGTCAGTGAATCTAAATAAACTCCCTTCAACCAAAAAGAAAAGCATTCCCCTGACATTTCCATGTTTGCTTTGGGACACCACAACACATACCACAGTGTGGGCAGGAGCTTGGCTGGCTGCTGGGTAAGGATGGGGTCCACAGCTCCTCTCCCCAGCTTCTCCCAGTGTTATACTGTCTGTATCACAGCTATCTTTCAAACACCCTTGCTTCCCCCACTTTCCTTTTTTAAAAATTTTTTCCTGGGATCCTCAATCGAGCTGTCTCCTTGGAACAACTTACTCCGATCCATTTTTCAGCCAACAGTCCAGCACTCCTTTGTCTGCACATTTTTAGGCATTTTTTCTCCTAAAAGTTCCCGTGCTAGGAGAACAATTCATTGCTGATCTTGCATTTTCAGTAGAGAAACACCTCAAGCTTTCCAGGCTGACAAAAGGGAAGGTGTGTGGCCTGTTCTCATCCCAGATCTCTCCTTATGGTTCTCCCTTGGCCCATCTCCCAAGAAGGCAAAGGACTTAAATATTTAGTTCAAGTTCTTACTTTGTTGTTCTCATTGCAGTATCTAATCTGCTTCCAGAAATACATGAAGCAAAGTGACTGGCACTTATCACATCTCTGCACTTTCCTCCTCTGCCCTGGGGAGGAAGTGTGTGCAAAGGAGTATCTTGGCTTTGAGCCCATCTATTTTAAGCTTGGTTTTTCTAATGTGGGGTTTATGTGTCATTTCCCCACCCCAGACACTACCAGATCATCTGCTCACTTTTGATCTAACTCTACAAAGGGACAATAGTCCTGAAGACAAAATGCCCTGACAGGAGCCAGGCAGAAGATAGAAGAGAGAGTTTTCCACACCATGAATTCTTTCGTAGGTGCTATGCACGGCCTCAGTTGAGCAGTCACTGTCTGCTCTTTGTCCTGGTCCTCCAGCTCATGTGAGGGGACATGGAGCAGTTTGAGGCACAGTGACTGGCAAGCTGATGAGCAATTCCATGGGAAGACATTTCAGTGATGATGGTGGCAAGCCATGCCTCAGCCTTCTGTGCCAGCTGGTGCGCAGGGGTTGCCTTAGACTTCATTCCAGGGATGTTGTGATGCTCTAGGCAAGCTGAGAGGTCCAAGCTATGGAGGCCAAGTCAGTGCTGTGTAAAGCTGTTTGCTGAAGGAAAAGGAGGCTGTTGCTCCTAGGCACTGCAGCAGAGCAGTCAGCAAACACTGGAGCAGTGCTGTAGCTGAGGCTGAGGGATGCACCTTCAGACAACAGTGCTGTGTGTGGATGGGTTCCTACCAAAATGCTGCCCCACACCTGATACCTCCATCGTGCTTGGATCTTAGACAAGATGAATCCAACTGCATTGGCCATGTGTGGCTCAAGACCTGATCTTGGCAAATGGGAAGATATATTTTAGTGTAGGGGGATACAGTGTGGGTAAATGAAGGTGGTATAGAACGTAATCTTATCCCCCAACAAGTTGCAGCTGGACAGATTACTAAAGATTACGAGCAGGCCTGATCTTAACAGGCCACACCTGTAGCTAATAAGAGCAGTGTTATAAAAGAGTGGATTGGTGGGAACAGGAGTCAGATGACTACTGTAAGGACTGGGAATAGTTAGTGATTAGAGGAGCTGCCAATGAGAAACATTGAGGAGGTGTGAATCTCTGGTGACATGGAATCCTTGCACTATAATGATAATAGAAGTTTCGATATATAAGACAACATTTTAGGGTAAAGATGAGACATGTAGCTGATCACAGGGCTCTCAGTGCTCCTGCAGAAAGGCACTCAGTGCTGGAGGGCTCACTTGAAATATGGGGGCTTGCCACCACCATGAGCAGCCCTCAGAGCAAGTGTCACAGTAGTAAGCGAGTGCCTAAGTGTAGGACACAGCATGGGGACAGCCCTGTTGTGACACATTTTTGGCATCTGCATCACAGCTGGTGCACAGCACTCAGGACCAGGAGCATCTCTAAGGCAGCTATTGATCACAGCAACCCACACAACTGATAGCTCCTCTAGCTGCTCTGTTATCAGCCCCAAATGTTTTGGCAGCAGGCAGGAGCTGGGAGAGCTGCAAGGGGCTGCCTTCCTTATACTCCTCCTTGCCTGGGAGCAGCTGTGGTTCCTGCCTGGGCTGCCAGGGACTCATGGGATGTGACTCTGAAAAATATTTTCTCTTGGATCTGTTCTCTGTTCCAAGCATTACTTCAGTCAGGGAGGATTAATAAAGCTTCTCATTTATTAAATGGGAGCATTTGGCTTCAGCAAGCTCATGTGACTGTTTACTATTTGCTTTCCATGAACATTGTTTTTGACAAATGTTTCTGTTTTAATCTGTACATTTGCCTAATCCCTTCTTTACCTCAGCATTTCTCTAGGTTAACAGCATTAATAAACGTTTTTATGCCACATACTGAACAAAACTACCTGCCCACAAACAATATTTACTTAATTTGCTTAAGCCAGTTGGTTGTTTATTTACCTGCCACTTAGTTAAAAGGATAGCAGGCAGCTTTCTATCTTAACAGTGCTAACAAAACATATTGACTTAAAATTTATACATATGAATTTGATAGGAGTGAAAAGCAGCTCTCTGAAATAATTCTGAGCTCCTGAATAAACTTAATATCTTCTCTTGCTTGTTGATCATTTATTTTCTGGGCTTTATTGTGACTTTTTTTTTTGGATGTAAAGAATTTAGAAAAAGAGAATGGGGAGGAAGTATTTCTAAATCTCTAGCTCCTTTTAAAGCACACTAAATAGGTGGGTATTTTTCTTTTTATGCTTCTAAGAGCTACTGAGAATGTGGGAAAGTGAATTTGCTGGATGCACCAGACAGTGAATATTTGCCCATGTTTTATTTAAACAGCTATAGATTGGATGACTGATGCGAGCAGACTAAGAGGAGGGCTGAGATGATAACACGTGAGCTACCTTTAGACTCACTACTTAATACTTGCTTTGGTTTAGGCTTTTCTTTTTCTTTCATTGTCTTTCAAAATAGATGAGTTTTATGAGGCCCATGAACTGCAGATGTCTGGGATATCTGCCTGTTGTCCAGGTCAAAAAATAATGGTCCCTGAGCATAACTTCTCAAAGAAGCAAAGTGTGGTCAGCATATGTATGTTCTGATTCTGAATCTAAATATTTGAGAAAAAATATAAAAATATGTGAGAGATATTAAAAAAATGAAAGTGGGTGTAGTACAGTCAAGATGCTGAATTGCTGGAAGAAGAGGATGTCATGAAGGTGAACTGCAGTAAAAAGTTACCTGTGTTATTCAGTAAGTGGCAACACCTTGCTTGTCTGCAAAATACCATTTATCTCTGAATTTCTGATTGTTTCTGGCTCCAGTCAAAGACTGTTAATGTATTTTATCTTTCATGTTTTAAAAAATGTCAGGAACTAATCAAGAAATCAAGAGCAAAGCTCAGATCTGCTCTTGTTCAGTGAGACCCCTGTCAATGAGGTTAAAATTCTACCACTGATCCTTTCCAATTGCATGTTCTATTGGTGCAAGTAGAGATAGGTTAAGCTCTTCTGACTCCTCCTGGTTGCTACAATTTTTCTTTTGGAATTGTGTCTTTCCACAAGAAAGGCATCAGGATGGCAATGTCGGCTCTCTGAATTACCCTTCTGTACACTGTTTCTTTGTTAAGAACATAAATTATTGCAATTTATCCGCTGTGAAAAAGGTTTCTGCATCAAAATGTTTCTTAACTGTGTCTCGTGTGTTTTGCTTCTCAGCAAAACCATAAAAAACACGTACTCCTTTTCTGTAGTATGAAGGGGCTAAAGGTCTCCCATGAAAGTCAAAGACACGTCAGAAACAGTCTTGACAGCTCTTGCTCTGAGAGATGGGCAGCTGAAGGAGGAAGCATGGGAGATTAGGGGAAATGGCAGAAAGAAATAAAGAAACAATGAGGCAAGGAGGAGTTTTTTATCTTTTGTGTGAGAACAGAGGAAGGACATCAGAGGCAAACTTTATTATTTATTATTATAGCAAGCCAAAATATCAGAGCTGAGCAGAGGTGACAGCCCAGCAAACTCTGGGCAGGCTGGAAAACAGACCTCCCACACCTTTGGCATTGTTGCCCAGCACTATCACAAGCACCTTCTTCTCCCTTTTTGGAAGAAAAGACCTTATCTCTGTCATCTTCCCCGTTTCTCTGTTGGACAGACACCAAGCTGTGGGAAAGGCTGCAGGAGATGCTGCAGGGTTGGGGTGTCAGCCCAGCAAACAGGTGATGCTCCCCTTGGGGAGCCCAGTGCAGACTGCCTGAGTCTCCTGACAGAGGTGTGGAGAGCCTCGGAGCGTGATGCTGGTGTCTGGTCATCCTTCCTGGGTCTTGGAGCAACAAAGATTTAGGCACCATTATTGCTTTAAATTGGCCTCAGATTAGTAAAAGAAAAAAAGTAAAAAACCAAGGATTGGATTGAACAATGCAGGAGTGAATCAAAGAAACCACCTACGTCCACTTTGGAGTTTGTTACCTTCTTCCACTACATCCAAAGATCCAGCAACATTTTTTTACTTCCAGCAGTGAATTCATCAAGACATGCTAATTCCTTTTTTCAGATAGCAACTGGCCTAATCAGATTATAATCTCAAAAAATTAATTTTGTCTTCTTTAATTTATTTTCCAGCATATTCAGGATCTCATTACAGAACAGTGTTTCCATTCCAAGTGTGACATAAAGTTTAATAAAAGCTTTAAAGGATTCAGTCCTCCAAAATAAAATGTTTATTTTCCCATCAGATTAATCATTATTCACACAATTCTGTACCTCAGTTGTGCTGATGACTCTTGAACACAGACTATGCTGTCACCTTCCAGAAAAAAGCTTTGCATAGCAATCTAAATTATCACAAACCACAGTTTATGCTTGAAATTCCATCATTGAGAATGTTTTTTATTAGTTTATGTTTTCCCACCTTCTATTGCCTTACACCAGAACTTCCTTTATCTAACTTGTGAAATATTTGTTCTCTGAACCCTTTTTATGTAAATGTCCTTCCATTTTAAATTAAAATGTATTTCAAGGGGAGATTAGAACACTCTTAGAAATGTGTTGGTTTGTTTTAACAAACTGTGCCATCTGCTGAGGTAATATGTCCTTGTCACTCTGCTTGTAGCTTTATTATCAGAAACTTTCCCAGTACCTGAGGCTGAGTCTGGGCTGCATATTAATCAGTGCATATTAATTAGCTGCAAAGCTTTAAACATGTAGCATAATATAATGGTAATAATTTCTGAAGATCCTAAATGTGAATTTGGGTGAATGTGTTGATAATGAGTTACTTTATGCTGACATCAAGTGGTGTCTCTTCAGTCAAAACACACCAGCACAGCTGCTGGATGCTGTAACTGATTTGGCACAGGCACAACAGGAAAATATTTGTGTTCCCAGCACAAGTGAGGCAGTGCTGGAAATTCACAGCATGCAAAAGGGCCACCACTCATCTGCTCGGCAAACTTGTGACTCCAGAGCTGATGCAAAGCTTTCTCCCCTTCCCTTCCCAGCACCACACTGCTGTGTTGTGCCCTTTTCCCGTGGTCAGCATGGGTGCTCTGAGCAGGATGTGTCCCATGCTCTCCTGCACAGCCCTGGGGGAACAACTCCACTGAGCACCCCATGGCTGACTGACCCTGGGCAAAGCAGACTGCAGGGGGGCAGCTTTGTCCTGCCCTGAGCAAGGTTGATGCCTGCTTGCATCTCCTGGGTAACATTTCTGCTGCTGAAAAAATGCTGCACCTGCTGAAAAGCATCAGAAGAAAGAGAAGGGTGAGGCTGTGCTATGTCTGTGCTCACACTGCCAGGCAGCTGTGCAGCACAGGCAGTCCTGGGGCTCAGGTTTGGGGGACAGGCTTGTGTTGAGATCCAGCCACTCACTACAGATCATGATTAAATAGCCATTGTTTGTTGGATGGAGAAATACAACTGGCTTGAACTTTAGTCTTCACCTAATCCCAAGAAAATGGATCCATGGTACTGCCTTTTGGCTTGTTTTGTACATCACCCCTCTCCACTCTGTCTCTCCTGCAATTTTACATGAAAACTTTTTTCTACTTTCCTGAACTTTTAGATCAGGCTGGAAGAGCAGATCTTTTGCAGCACGATGATGAAAGCGTAGGAGCAGTGGGGGGTGTCAGCAGCAGCTGTGCTGTCGCTGCACCTTGGACTGTCCCTGCAAACTCCCACCATCACAGCTCCCTCCACAGCTGAGCCAGGTCAGTGGGGTGTGAGGACAACCTGAAAACACAAAAAGTACAACCAGCACCTCACAGAAACACGCTTCTGCTTCCTTTTATTTCCCCCTCAATGTGATTAGTCTGGGTCTGGAGAGACTGGGCCAGGAGCAGGGTAGAGGTGGTTAATGAGGCTTTAACCAAAGGCTGTGCTGCTGGTCGTGAAGTTCTGTCATAATTGCCAGGTTTGCCTGCATTAGGGTTCAGCTGTGAAGGCAGCATGAGGCTCAGAGCCCCGTTAAGCCTGACACGATGTGCTCAGCTGGAGGGAAGCTGCTCTCCACAAGCTGTGACTCAGGCGGCCCTCAGCACATGCACACTTGTTAAGCCACCCCACACACTCATCCAGCCTTGTTAAAGCCCAACATAAAAATAAAATCATTCCTCATCTTGTGATTGAATTAGTGCCACTATGAAACTTTGATATGCCTTCTGAAAATTAGTCACATTCAGAAAGCGCTGTCCTAAATATTTCATCACAAGCTTTCCACGGCAGTGGCCACACTGCAAATCTTTTTATTTACAAGAACAATGTTTTAGGTTAATTGCAGTGTTAAAGACAATGCAAGTTCTCTGCTGAATTGCCTCTTGCACAGAGGCTCACTCCCACTTGCCAACCAACCTTTGTGCAGAATGTGTCTCATTGTGTTTTGAAACACACATCATTTCTTATGCAAAGATTCATAATTTGGGTAGGTTATTTTGAGTAGTCCAAACAAGACACCGTGGAAGCAGTGCTGGGATGATTAAAGGTGTTTGTGTGTTGCACAATGCCGTTCCCGAGGCACCTGGGGCACTCACCCTGTTTGCAGCATAGGCTATGTAGGAGGGTATAATTCCTCTCTGTGTGCTTTAATAATCAGGGTTCATGGTTTAAAGCCAGGGTAAGGTCTACAGTGCAGCACAATGCAAAGAGAAGCATAAAGCTACCAGTACAGCAGTACAACTGTTATCGTTAGTGTTATTTGTTCAGTGGTAATTACATTCTAGACTTAATGCGAGTCAGGAAACAACAGCTCCTGCTCTGAACTGTTTGCAGACTCTCCACCAGGCTGGCCAGTGGGTCTCCAGCCCTGCTGCATCCTTCCCCTCTCTCTGTGGAGGGGTTTGTTCCTCTGGCACCAGCAGCCAAATGCTGAGCAAGCTGAATGTGTGCTCTAGCTCTCGACAGGGAGAACATGCTTCATCTGCAAGTGTTTGCAAAGAGGGAGCAGGAGTTTGGAGCTGGGGCTTTCAATATTGGTGAATACCACCAAAAACATGCAATGGAGCAACTGTAAAACATGGATGTCAGTTTTCTTATAAAATCATAAACAATCTTAAATTCACCCTCACTTGGGAATGAAATTTTTGTATTAATAATTTATATCAATTAGTGAGGACTCTGAATTGCAAAGCAAAACTTGATGTGCTATTACATAAGGCACAGGAACAATGTTTTAGGGCTCTTTGTTACACAGGTAACAGGGACCAGCAAGTTTTCCTGAAACCAGGATATATCCCAGGGTGATGCCTTGTGTTCCAGCCCTCTGAAGAGCTAGTTATTCCTTCAGGAGTGACTCTGCAGTCTCAAACACCTTCATGTTTTTTCTTGACTAAAATTGGTAAAAATATATGTCCTCTCCTGGGAAAAAAAAACCAAACAAACTGTCTCTGGAAATCTTTACTGTTTTTTATGTTCAGGAAAACACAAGTGCTCTCTGATTCATCTATTCTCTGGAGAACTCAATTACAGAGTTTCAATAACGACTGGAACTTTTCAATCTTTTAACATAAATAAGCTCAAGATACCAACAAATCCTTCAATAGATATCCTTACTGCCAGCTTTGCAAGGAAAGAAGGGCTCTCAGTTTAAAAGCAAAACCATATTAGCATACATGGCACACACAGTACTGGAATTTTTAAATAAGGTTAATGTGTGCTCAGCAATAGAATAAAAGAGCCATTTAGTGGTATCACATTTTCTTATTCTTCAAACATTGTTTCCAGGCTGCCACAATTTCTCACCATCAGAAGAGGCTTCAGGCAAGACATGCTGTAGGTAAGAAGAGAGAAAGCAAATGCTGCTTTGCTGATATCAAGTCTTGCCTGCCCCATTAGATGTGGATTTTCCATGGGGACTGGGGCTTTCCCAGAGCCACATCCCAGCACCAGCTGTGGCAATCAGCCACGTGCAATGAGCCCAGAGACCCATCTCATGTGGGCACAAGCTGCCAGTGCCCCAGAGCTTTCAAACAGCAACGTCATGGTGGTGGGTATTAGTGAAACCATGGAGGAGGGTGATGGGACACAGCTTCAGAGGAACTATAAACATGATTATGTGCTCATGCAGAACAAAACCTGCTTTTGAATGGTGTTATGTAAAAGAGCATGGCAGCAATAACTCTGAGAAGGAAGAAAGCTTTAGGGAGTTAGGAGACAGGCTCTGTAGAGATTCATAACCCAGGAAACACAGAGACCTTTCATCAGAAGGAAAAACAAAGTGCAAAGGATTTGTGAAGCACTGGTAACACTGCTTAGAGGTTATGTGCTATAGAAAGTGTCTTACCATTTGTGTACCAGAAATTGACAAATTAATAGTGTGAAATACTGCAAAGTAGGGTGTCCACTTTCTGAATTGCTAAAATAGAAAATGTCAGATGAGGAGTGTTTCCAAGTCCTAGGAAAGCTTACTAGCCCAGAGGCAGAAGGAACAACTGCTACCATAGCAAGAACAATTGCATCTTTGAAGTCACACAAATCCAGTGAGATTCAGCCACAGAGGGTATCCTTCATAACAGAGATGGTCAGTCAGGAGGCCAGCTCCCCATCATCTATGGATGATGCACGGAAAAATATTTCAGCTAGCCCAACCACTTGTTGCTTCCTTGGCTAACCCACCAGCCTGCTGTAGATCAGCAGGTGCTGACGGCTGAGCTGAGAGCAGCAAAGAGCCCACCCTTCAGGCAGACCCTGCAGTGGGTGAGGAAACTCTCCTGGTGAGAGATCCAAGTGATTGAGCTTCTCAGTGCTCAGAGCTGAAGCAAAATTTCATCAATATGCCTCCTTCAGGCAAGCACTTTTGTATCATTTCAGCAGTTCAGAAAGAGGACTAAGCTCATTAGCTAGGCTGGAACTGATAAACTCCTCTACCAGGATGTACTCTTTTCAGTTGCACACAGAAGAAAAATCATCTGTCAAAGTATGTTTAGGTGCTGTGTGCTTTGAAGCCATCAGCATTAGCATGGATCTTATTCAAATCCTAGGTAAGCTGGGAGACCACATGCTTTATTCAATTGCTGAGGAATCTGATAAGGCCATTTTCCTCCAGACGTTAAAAAATCCTCCAACCAAGATATTTTCCTGACAGTAAGAACTGACCCCTACCCACACAAATCTTATTTGGGAAAACATTAATGAGGGGAAAAAAATTAAAATGACTTTTTGTGTCATGTGAGTGGGATTGCCCAGTCTGCTTTCCCTGGATCACAGGAAGATGGCTGGGGCATTTACCATGTATGACATGAAGAAGAGTCTGATGTGGACATGCCATGTTTAAGCACCAAAATGTACTCACCAAAAATGGGGTTCAATCAAGCTTACACAGCTGTGTTTTGGAGAGCCTGCAGTCTTGCCCATGATCAAGTCCTCTTAAAAAATGTCTGCACTCAAGGAGATGATGCAAAACAAGCCATTGCAGATCATGAAATTACAATACTTGCCAAAGCATTTTTGGGGTTGACCCAACTCTTCAGCAGAAAGGACACAGAAAACTACTGTGTTTTTCAAAACCTTGGTTTCAGGGCATTGGCCATCTCAAACCAACACATTCTTTATTGCTGTCCAGGATGTCCTCCTCTGCCCCACTCAGGTTTGTGTGGCTAAAATTTAACCCTGTCAAGCTGCTTCAGATGAGAGAAGCAGATGAGCCCTGTGCAGCAGCAGCATGGGTGAGCAGGGAGGGCTGCACACAGAGCCCAGGGGACGGAGAACAGCTCAGGCCAGACTGGCCTCTGCCTTCTTCTGCTTGCAACTTCTCATTTTTCCGGGGCTGAGGTGTGGGATCACCATGGGTAGGATAATGTAGCCTTGACCAAGAGTTATCCAACAGATGAGGAAGGAGCACCCTCATAACTGTGCAGTAGAGCTCCAAGAGGCTGTTTATGAAGCCTTTCTTGCATTAGCATGAAAAGCATTACTTCTCTGGGTATGGTATAATTTTGCTGCCAAGCATCCCATCGTCACTTGCTGGAAGAAGTGTTTAAGTATTTCAGCAATGTTTGTGACAACATCTGCCAGGCACAATTCAACTCAATGCCTTTTAATGATTCATTTTCATGAATTGTACAACTATTTTAAGTGCACTGCAGTTACTTCAGAGGCAGTAGTAAGGAAAACTTAGCACTTTGGATTTCTTACACTGTCAGGGTAAACACGAGATGTGGACCATTGCAGGCACCCAGGGTAAGTGCCTTTACAAGAGCTCTAATATAATTTCTTGGGAAATGATCCAGATTATTTATGGTATAATCAAAGATAGGGTATAATTAATTTGTAATTCTTCACTTGCACTGCAAATTTCCTTTTGATTAGTAAATATGCAATGCTTAAGTGCTATTATGAAAAAATATATTTATCATCAGACAGAGGGGGTGTCATCATTAAGTACATAATTACAGATCTATAATTATAAGAAAGGCTATGTAGGCAATGTCTAGAGACACAGACATCTTTAAAAAACACCATTATAATTTGTGCTCTCAGGGGGCACAAGCCACTGAAATGTGTACCTTTGAGTGCCTGGCAAAGCACTGTGTGCACACCAGGAGCTCAGGACAGCCCACAGCACACAGCTGTGGTTCAGCTCCTGGAGACATCCACCTTCTCCAGCAGTCCTGCCCTTGCTTTAATTCACAGCTTCAGCTGTGAAAGGGGCTTTAAACAGAATGGCAGAAAGAGAGGACAAGTCTGCTTGGAGAACTCACCTTGTAGGCAGTGCAGTGATTTACATTCTACACCAGGGAAACAAAATTGGTGTAAAGTTCTTCTTCTCAAGGAAGGCCACATTTCAGAGCAACTTTGCCCTTCTTCTAGAGAGCCATAGATCATCAAAAGATGTGCAAAATAGTGGAAGATCAAGCTTTGACTGTTTTGTTTAAATCCTCAGGGTCACACATTTTTCCTCTGTCAGGGGGTTATTGAAGGTGAGCTGCAGAGCATGGGACAGATAGTTGAGATAAAATGTCAGTGCCAGAAACTCCTTCAGCATATGACACTGAAATGCCTCCCTATCACTTTGGCTGCATACACTTTGGGACTTGCTTAGTTCATGCTGCTGGTACAGCTGTACAATAACCTACTCCAGCCATTTACCCCTGAAAGCTGGACTTCAGACACTTTAAAATACCCCATTACAATGTGGAAATATAGGCATAAGAGGATTTCCAGAAAAGGGTTCTAGCTGCTCTCCTAAGACTTCCAGAGATTTCTGATACTTCTTTTTAACATTTTGTCCATTTAGCCCTGCTGTTTGCAAGGAAGCAGGGATAAAGGCCATAAATAAAGTCTGTGGTGTGTGATCTGCATTTAGAGCTGGAAGCTATTGCTCTGGCACAAAGAATCATAGATAATATTGTAGAGTGTCTAGAGTGTCGTGTGTGTGACTAATGGTAACAAATGTGCTTATTCCCCTGATTTTGCAGAACACAGAATTCGTGAGAGCATTTATGTAGAATTGGAAATGATTGATTTCTATGCAAACTTTCTAACTGGGCTTCTCCAATTCATCCTGAAGGAGACATCAAGTATTTGTTCTTGTATCATAAGTGTTCCGTTGAGATAGAAAATTTTCAAGTGTTTATCAAAAATAAATTCTCATTTACTGTCTACTTTTCACAGCAAATTAGTTGAGCTGCCTTGCTCAAAGGATACACCTCACTTAAAGTACAGTGCCACAGAAATATCACTCCAAGGGGAATGCTATGAATGTATATTCCCAGCAATGAACGGCTGGAGATTGCTTTTTTTAGGCCAGCCTCTTGCAAAAAAAGTTGACTTTTGCTTTTACACGCATCACATGAGACATTTCCCAAGTAGTGGGCATGAGACTAAATGTCCAATAAATATTTAAAATTAAGATTAAGCAGCTCTGCCAAAGTGTGGGCAGGGGAAGCAACCTCTGCAGGAGCAGAGTATCTCTGCTCCAATGGACCTGCAAGAGCAGAGAATGGCCAGGAAAGTCAAGGGCTTGATCTGCAGCAGATTTCCCCCAGTGGAGGCTGCAAAGGCACCGCAATAAATTCCCATTGCCTGCTTGTGTCTCTGCTCAAGGAAAATCTGTAGTGCTGCAACTCTCTGATGTTGGTGCCAGGAAAGCTTTCACCTGCAGCCCCTGGTTCTCTGCCAGCCAAGGCAGGTGCTGCCCACCACACTCCAGGGCTGATGAAGTGACCCCGACAACTCCAGGAGGGGCCGTGCAGTCCAGGCTCCCCAGCTGTCTTCTGCACCTCCCTGCTGTCTGCTGGAGTTGGGAAAGATCATTACTTCACCACCTGAAAAGCCAAGCAAATATGCTTTAATTGGATTCAGTGTTGACCACAATATTGATTTAAGTCGGAAGATAGCCTGTGTGTCTCTGTGCATTGAGGCAAAACGTATTTGGACGAAGAGGAGTCATTTAGAGCTTCCCAGGGGAGAATAATTCCACTTATAAGTGATGCTTGCCAAAATGCATTACCTGGCATTATAGATGAAGGAGATAAATTAATATAGTGATTACCTTTTTTAAAAGTTAATGCATTTATCTAAGCCTTGCAGTGAGTGCAAATGAGCTCAGAGACACACAGTCCTCAGTCAAATCCTTATAGCCAGGGAATGTACCCAGTTGTAGGCTCTGCCTACAACTAGTTGTGGGGGTTTTAAATAATTTTTATTTCTATGACTATATTGAGGCGTATGTTAGAAGCAGAGTCAAATCCTAGTGTTCTCATTTCAAGTAAGAAAAAATTGGTGCAGTTACTACTGATACATGTTAATACAATGCTCTGGAAATGATGGGTTAGTAAGAATGGGCAAGTTTCTCCCACATAATATTAATAAGTAAAAAAAGTACATTCTCAATTCTGATCTTATGGAAATACAAATTAACTCTGCCATTGCAGATATAAATTTAATATGGTCTTTTTAAAGGTCTACCTGGGGTACAACTTCTGTTCATTTTATTAATTAGTCTCATATGTTCTTCTGAAAATTAAGATATGCAGTCATTTGACTTCTGATGTCAGACAAAGCCTGAAAAAAACCTTCAGATATTTCCTTAGTTCCACCTCTTCATTTAAATTAGTTGTAATTTAAATAGCATCTGAAATAAAGGTATGCCATTGGCTGGGTGTAGAACATGATTCATAAGCCTTTCACAAACAGCAGGGAAATAACAGATATTCTGACTGCTATTTCATATATTTTTGGCTTTAAAAGCCCCTCTACCGTGTCAGTTAATAGTATCAATTTGAGCCAAAAATAACTGTCACTTTTTCATTTTTAATTACTACATCTGTTGCCCTATTTAATCTTGGCATAATGAGACAATTGGACATTTCCAAAAATAATCCCACCAATTATTTCCAGGCTCATGACTGAACTGCCGCTGCATAGCTGGAGCACAGACCCCCAGAAGGATTTGCAACAGTAAACAATGCTTTTTCTTGCACACAAATGGTTATAGTGACTTGCCAGATGTTTTCCTAACTAAAGATGCCTTTCTGGCATCCTTAATTTGACTCAGTCACCAGCGCTGCTGTGGTCCCGAGGGCAGGTGGGAGAGGAGCTGGTGATGTGCCTGGGCAGCTCCTGGTGGCACACCCACAGCGTGGCATCCTCTGCTAAACAGGCATTGATGGCACCAACGGGGCTGCTCTGCCCATGCCGTGCTCCCTAGCAGGAAATGGTTGCATTTTTTGTATCCTGAAGCGCAGAAGGCCCATTCATATGAGTGGCACTGGGTGTACTGGGTGGAGCTGGGCTGGAAACACTGGTGGGACAACAGGCACCAAGTGCAGCCTGCCCTGAAGTCACATCTGGCCATGAAGGGGTGCAGGCCTCTTTCTCCAGTCTGCTGTGGGAGAGCCCAGGAGAGCTGGCAGAGGCAGAAAAAGCAATGCAAACCCTTGGGCTGGTATCACAGCCACATCTAGCAGCCTGTGGCAAGGCAGCATTGAAATGCTACACATGAAAGCAGCACAGGCATTCCTCACCACAGACAGACAGACAAACAGACAGACTGTGTTTGTGGCATCCTGACTGTGCTTGGGTTGGCACAAAACCAAATGGCATAATTTCTGCACAGCACTAGGCTGGAGGGAGAAGAATTCATAACAAAAAGCATCAGTTCAGAGGGCTCTTCTGATTCCTCTACAGTGCTGCTCTTGAAGAGCCTTCTTTTCAAGGAAAACTTAAAAAACCTTTTCCTTTGGTTTCCAGCACATGACAGCACGGTAGAGTATGTGGGAAGGGCAATGGTTGTCCTTCCTGGCAATTTGAAATCTATTTTGACAGAGTAGCTAGAAAGAGTATTGTAACATTTTCTATGTACATTTTTGTTCATCTCCAGTTGCTGGGGCCTCGTTAGGTTTTTGAGTAATTTTAAATGAAAAAAAATTCTAGAATAATTCATGGCGCTTACTTTTTGTTTTCATCTGCCTTGGAGTTTTTTGGAAGTTAATAAAATCAACCTGCATATCTCAGTAATTGTGTTTACAGAAAGCCAGGCTGTAAATTCTGATTTCTAGCTTAATATTCTAAGATTACTGTCTTTGATTGCTTATTATCCATCCAAAGCACCTTATTTTTGCTGGAAACTTCAAATAAATTCATAGATTTATCTGCACCTATCAAATCTTTTAGATGAAATGCTTATTTTCCCTCCTTTTAGTATAACAAAGTCTGTGGGGAATGCTGGAAGCTATTTTTGAGATGTATCAGAGTAGAAGAAATGGCAGGGAAGAGGAAGCAAAAGACTGAGAGCATGGGGAAGGAGAGACTGAGCTTTATTCAAATAACTGGCTCCCAGTGGCAAAAAAAAAAATTCAAAAGAAAACTCTCTTGCTGACAAATTAGTGGTAAAAGCTATGAAAGATTTGTGCCTTTCTGCAATGTTGATGGAGGTCCTTGTGTGCTGAAGCCAGCTGAATTAAATGCCATATTCTTCACACGAGCATCACAGCTGTATCTTTTGCTGGGTAGTGAACTGTAATAAGTTGGTGTTGGATTTCAATGGGCTGCTATAAGGTGTCAACATCAAAAGAAAATAAAACATCCCCTAGGAATCAAGGCTAGATTATATGACCCCAATACTGCTTTTATAAATGTTCTCCAAAAATTTTTGTCTCGATTTGCACGGATTTGAAAACTGCGTTTTTGATTCGTCAAATGAAATTATCAGAAGGAGACTACTTCAGATAAATACATCACTTGAAATGTGGATGAGTGCATTTCTGGCATTCAGGGAGCATTTCAATCAGCAGTGAAAAACATACCCCTTTTAGGTATATGGAGGAAAGACTACAAAACTCCCCTATCATGGAATATCAAAAAGACAACTAATATATATTGGATTATCTTCAACAGTATCAGCAACCAGATACTGGAGATTAGCTGAAAAAATGTATTTGCTCCATGCTGCAGGCTGTGTCTATTTTAAGAGAACATCTTTTACAAAACAAGCATGCATTATGGAAAAAAGATGCTCAAAACCTCCATTGGTTTTGAGCTCTACTGATCACCTGCTACACCATACAGTAGAGGACTGAACTATGCCATGGGCCACATCCTGCCCCCCTCAAAGCCCTGGGGAGTTCTGCAATTCACTCAGTAAACCAGAAAAAAACCCTTATTTTCTTGTTCAGGCAAGGCTGTGGCAGGGTTGGGGACCAGGCTCTGAGAGCATCACTGGGGCAGGGACTGGTGGTCCTGAACTGTGCTGAAACGGGATCCCAGGCCATGGGCAGCCTGGGCAGGGACATGAGTGCCCTTGGGACTGTGACACATTCTCAAAGACCCTGCATGTCACCACAAGATATAAATATGGGATAGAAAACATAATCTTCTGCTTTTACCATATAGGAAGCAGAAAGCATCCTTACTTGCAGGACACAAAGGAGCACAGAGGATTACAGAGGATTTTGAGGTGATGCTGCCTGGTTATCTCTCTTTTCCTTCACCAGGCAATCCCTTCTTAAATTACTACATTTCATTGATGCATCATCACTATTCTGTTCTTGCCTAAATCTGATCTTGTGCTGTTCCTTTTCTTTCTTTCTGACTGTGCTGTTTGATCCACTTCTCTGATAGTTCAAACTAGAGAGTCCTTTGTAACATCTGAGCTGGAAGTGTGTCTGCTCGCAGAGAGAGATTCCCGGGCTTTATCCATCCCTGTAAGCTGTTTGCCTTTTTTCTTTGTTTGTCCCCTTTTAGGGAGGGTTTTTTCTCTGTTGCTTCTCTAGAGGTGTATAATGGTTATTAATCCTCACCTATTTCCTACCTGTAAAAACAATATGATTTGAAAGCCACACATTGCTTCTGTGGCCTTTGAGAGGAGACCAGAGAGCCTAGGCAGGCTGGTCCTTCTGCTACAAAATACTTTCTCAAGTCATTGACAATGACTCTGGGAGAAACCAAAGCTTGAAAATGAAAAACATTAATAAACAGCAGAGAAAGCAGGAGATTCTTGATGCAATGAAATCACTGATTTAATTAAGATATTTTTCTTGGTGACATTTCCCTCATTTTGTCCAATGGGAAATGAATTAATCCAAAACAGATTTTTTTCTTTAAAAAACCAAACCAATGGTCTGAGGCAAAAGAAAACAAGTATTTTTATTTTAAACTGTTTAAAGAAATTCTGAACATAAAAGTTCAAATATTCTTTAAAGCACTAGACTTCTTTATTCATCCTTACTGAGGACCTATGGTATAAATATTCTGATTACTCAAAGATAGCATTTGTTTTGCTGGGAGCAGGGCTATGGAGGACATAAATAATACAGCCCATTACAGTGTCTGGTGTAGTGGAACAACACTGAGTGGTGCAAACATTGACACATACAGTACATATTTTCTGGTCTTTTCACCTCCTCAGCTTCTACATGCATTCTGTCACAAATGAATAATACTTGCTAGACTGGGTGACCTCAGAAATATAGAGGTCTTCCTTTTCACATTATGCTTCATTCCACCTGCAGTTTTTCCAGTTTTTCTTTGCTCTCTCTCCTTTTTTTTTTTTTTTTTTGCATGTGTGAGTTATTTGACTGAATTCCATTTTGTCTTGTGCCTGTGAAAACACCCATGCATTTTCCCTCCAAGCAGTTAATATCAACAGAAACAGGAGAAGTCTCTTGTCATGGTCTGGGCATATGGACAAAATTTCTGACAAAATATTTCATTTTCTCAGAGAATGATGATTATTGAGATTTTAAATTTGTTTTTCGTTAAATTGCAGAGAAGTTCCACATATTCAAAGGTATGATAGGTCTGGTAGAGGAGCTGTATAATGCTATTACTGTTAACATAAAATAATTAAATGGAGATGTTACGAGATACCAGTGTGATTAAACTCTATTATTACTAATATCAAGAGATCTAAGTCAGGCTTTAGAGACAGCTGGACTAGAGTGCCCTTGGACTAGACATCTCCATCTGAGTGCTAGGACTCATCTTCCTGGTCATCTGGTCGCTACCCATTTCAACAAAAGATTCCCTCAGAGTTTAGGTAGAAGAGAAGGAAATTAATGGCAATAAAAAGGAAAGGAGGGAAAGTAAAACAAGCAAAGGACCTACTATCAAAATTCTGATTGTCAGTCCATGCAAGTGGCACCTTCAGGCCAGTGGGTCAAATCCAGTTAAATTATTCCACAATATTGCATGTTTCAGAAGTAAATACAAATATAATTTTAAGACTTTGTGGACAGATAACATAGACAGTTTTTTGAATATGTTTCAACACAAGGCACAGAGTAAAGTCCATGAAATCTTTGTATTGTTTATAGACAAGCTAAAAGGAACCTTTTGCTTACATAGAAATGTGCTTGTAGTGTTAGACACCCACTGGCTAATCTAAAAAGTACTTGTAAAAAAAACTTCAGAAAATCTTGGAACTAGTGGAGTGTGGGATGTGAAGCCAGTAGCTACTCCCATTGTCACTGAGAGCCCCAAGTGGTTCTTTGGGAGAAAATTCAAGCACCTGCAGTTCTTTGGGAGAAAATCCACCATAGGGATCAGAACACAGAAATTGTGACATTCATCCTATTTTTTACACCCAGAGGCATCCAGATATTTGTACAAATATGCACCAAGTGCAGCTATGCAGGGAAACATGCAAAGTGCAGCACACACAGGCTTTTAAAGTGCTAAATGAGCAGGGTGAAACATGGGCACTGTAGTCGTGTGCTTTGCAAGATCATCTGCAGCGCCAGAATACTGGAGTCAGCTCAGAAACCACATCTTAAAAGGATCTGGTAAACCTGACAGCTGCCAGTGACAAATGACATCCTTTTCAGAGCAAATACCCTGCCCTGAGTCCCCAGGTAAAAGGCTAAGTGATCTGCTTTAGAGCATTTTTAGTAGAACAGGCTCTGGTGGAACAGGAGATGCTGAGCAAGTAGGGAGGGAATGTGAGTGAAGGGAAGGAGCACATATTTCTGTCAGACACAGAAATGTAAATAATTTGTTACTGCATTCTTGAGATGAGTGATTAAGCCCGTGTTAAGAACTGTGATTTGTAAACAGATGGCTTCACAACCCTGCTGCTGCTGCTGCTTGCAAATAAACACCACCAAGTACCAACATCAGCAGAAATAAGTTCTGGTCTCTGTTATTCACTAGAATAACAGCAAATGGCCTGTTGGTATATTCAGTCTTCCTTACCCATACTGCTTGGAAATCTGATGGCACCCTTCAATTTGTTCATGTTTTACAAGTTGACATGCAGCCTTTGACTCTAACTGGAAGAGATGTGCTTCACTACAGATCAAAGAAAAGCTGGTTTCAGAATGCTTGTTTTAGATTTGCAACCACAGGCTCAACTAGAGCAAACAAGAGCAGGAGGAGTGGCTTTTAGCCAGACTTGTAGTAGGGATCTTCTCCAGAGCAGCTGGATGAGCATCAAAATGAGGTGACATGTAGTACCACTACAGTAAAGGCAGCCAAATTTTCACAGTGACCCAGACAGGTGGTCTTAGGAAAAAACCTATGTATATTTGAGCACACTTCAGAAATTCAGAATTTGTTGGAGTTCATTTAAACACGGGTAGCTAAGTCCCTGGCCAAAGCTGATCTGACTTAGGCTTTCAGAGAGACATTTTCATTCCCAAATTCAGGCTGACCTCTGAGATATCCTGTGGTGTTGATGGGGGCCCCCAGGACAAGGTGAGAGATGAGAATTTGACTCCATGTTCCCAGAAGGCTGATTTATTACATGATGATATTATATTATATTAAAAGAAGTTATATACTAAAACTATACTAAAGAAAAAGAAAGGAGACATCAGAAAGCTAGCAAAAATGAATAATAAAAACCAGTAACTGACCAGAGTTCTGACACAGCTGGACTGGGATTGGTCATTAAGTCAACACAATTCACATGGAACAAATCAAAGATACACCTGTTGGTAAGCAACTTCCAGACCACATTGCAAAGCAATCAGATGATTATTGTTTACATTTCTTTTCTGAGGCTTCTCAGCTTCTCAGGAGAAAAATCCTGGGCAAAAAAGATTTTTCAGAAAATATCATGGTGACAATATCCCTCTTTTTTTCATCAAACACTTACAGTAGTAAAAGGCTACCTACAGATTTTATAATAATTCAGAAATGCACTCACTGACCTGAGTGCCCCAATGCCCCTGAAGAGGGCTCACCTGTCACCAGTGGCCACATCAGACCACACCCAGACCAGCCTTCCATCTCCTTCCCTGACCTGGGACCTTAGAGAGCATGAAACCTCTCTAACAGTGCTGTAGACTGAAACAAGGTCTTGGCTAATTTCCCAGGTAGACGTTCATCCTGCCCTCCTCCTGGCACTTTACTCTCTACCATCATTTCAAGCCAGTGCCTGGGGTCATGGCGTTGCTCCAATCTCAGTGAACAGCCTTTAGAAACAAAGTGGCTCCAGTGCCAACATCAACACAGACTTATTTCGTCATTCTGTATAAACTGTCTGACACTAATTAAGGCTCATTTTGGCAAGACCTATGGAAAACAGGCATGCTGGCATGGTGAAGTAATTTAAACACACACCTGTGGTGTTACATTTTAGTTAAATGGTATGCTCTGTCTCACCCCTTGAAAATGTATGGTTTATTCCAGGCCTGTGATCCTCTCCTGAAGTAACATGGATCCGTAACCCCATTGGCCCAAGGCTTATTCTGTGCCCACTTTGAATCTCCCTGTTAAACTGTGTGAGGGAGACAAGAAGCTCTCTTGGCCCTTTTCTCCCTGGCTCTCCCTCTCTTCCCCTTCCCCCCTTCTCCCTCAGAAGCCATGCTGCTCCCGGGGGTGGCACCCCCAATAAACCCTCACCTAATGAGCACCCTCAGAAGCCCTGTGGAGCCTCCTTGCCTGCCTGCTGCTACCAGGGAACACACAGCTTAGGGGGGCCCCGGGGACCCTCAAACAAACTGCATCACACACCTTCTCTGCCCTGCTTCTTTTACCCAGAAATCCTGCCTCAGGAAAGCCCTGCATGGTTCCCCTGACCCCTTGCAGCAAAGCCAAGGGGTCCTCAGGGCGCTGGGATGAAGGCCAGGAGGGACTTTGAGCTGATGTGGCCCAAGGAGAGGACAGTGCCTGCCCCATGGCAGCCAGGGCCTGGCAGGTGGTGCCCCAGGGCAGGAGCCCCATTACAGCCGGGGCCATGGGCTGGGGGCTTGTCTTGGTTTGGAAAGACAGGAGTCTGCTAAGGAAGGCAGGAGCCTCCCCTGAAATGGAGAATGTAAACCCTCCCCACCCCTCCAAATTGCTATAATTTTAAACTAAGGGGCTCTCAGGCAAAAATATGGGAGCAAGAAATAACAGTTCTTTATTAGGGAAGAAAAAAAAGAATAAAATAAACAATGCAGTCCACTAGAACAACACTGACAGAGTCAGAACCCAACCTGAC
>NW_005054354.1:764382-774450 GCF_000277835.1 Geospiza fortis | reverse complement strand
GCTTGTCTTGGTTTGGAAAGACAGGAGTCTGCTAAGGAAGGCAGGAGCCTCCCCTGAAATGGAGAATGTAAACCCTCCCCACCCCTCCAAATTGCTATAATTTTAAACTAAGGGGCTCTCAGGCAAAAATATGGGAGCAAGAAATAACAGTTCTTTATTAGGGAAGAAAAAAAAGAATAAAATAAACAATGCAGTCCACTAGAACAACACTGACAGAGTCAGAACCCAACCTGACACCCTGTGGGCCAGGGTGTTGGTGGCAGTCCGATTGAAAATGTGGCTGCAGTCCTCTGAAGTATCAGGTGTGGTTCTGTTGGAGCAAGGAGGATCTGTAGAGAAGGATGTAGTCTTCCTCTGGAGATCCAGTGGAGGAAGAGACAGCTGCTGTTCCTCTGGGGAATCCCCTGGAGAAAGCCATGCTGGTTTTCCAGAATCTCAGACTATATCTGGGTCGCAGTGCTTGGCTCCTCCCTCTGGGCGGAGCATCTCACAGTGGGATGTTATAGTTCTTATCAGTCATGCACCGATATTCAATAGTCTGTTATCAGCGGAGGTCCCCTCCCGAGGGAGGTGTGAATGTGGTCACTCAAAGAGAGAGATAAAGCAAACTGCCCACTTGACAAAGGTAATCTGCCATACAGATGGCAATGGAAAACATCTTGCATGCAATCTTCAACTGGGCTGCACCTCCTGCACCTGAGAGTGCCCAGCAGGTAATGCTCACTAGCAGGAAAACCAAAATGAAAAGCAAACTTCTCTCTTCATCCTTATTGCAAAGATGAGAAAACAGAGATAAAAAATCAGCTTTCCCAGATAAACTCCTGGCCTTAATCACGCATTTTCATCAAACATGGTATTTCCCTTCACTTCATGCTTTTAAAAGGAGCTCTGGGAATGTGGTTTTTAAGTCTTGTAGGTATGATGACACAATACAACACTGCAAATGGAAAGGGTACTTCTTCCATTGTTCTATGGATGATTAAAATAGAAGATCCAAGGTAGTACTTAATGTAATACTAATCTCCCACACAAAGACTGTCTCTCTTCCCCCAGAATGAATTACAGGCTTTGTTACTAAAACAGGGAATCAATATGCAGACACCAGAGTCATTGATAACTTTGCAATCTTCTAACTCTGTTAGGTTATTTAATGCATATATAGAGACTCCCAGTTACTAGGCAGCATTTATATGTGAATCCATATTTCTTGCAAGTATTTGCTATTTTATATTAGGAATATAATTTTTAAGCCGTCCTCTGGGATCCTGATGCTATTGAAAATTTCTTTATTATTTTGGGTAAGCTGTGCTCTGTAGAAAAAGGATATTTTGCAAAGTTTTGGCATACATTATAATCAAGAGAAGTTAGCGTTTTGAAAGAAATAAAAATGAAAATACAATTATTTTTAAATTACGGCACATTGTGTTTGTACTATGATTGGTACTAGATTTAAGGGTCAACATAAGAACTTGCAATAAAATACATAAATTAAAATTAGATAGGGTTTGAGTCTGATACAGTAACTTCCTTTGACTCCTTACAGGCAAGTCTTCAGCAAAGTGATTCTAATGGATGGTCATCATACTAACTGTGAAGCTGTAGGACTTTGTTGATCACCATGTCACTATCAGCTTCAATTACAATATTTTGTCTCTGGCCAGGTGGATCAAAATCTGAATGATTTTAGTAACCAAAGTTTGAGTAAGAGTATACTTTTTTTTTAAAATCCAACAGGATCAGAAAGCTCCTTTTCCCTGAGCTGCGTAGTCATTTATTTGTGAGAGATGGATATACTTGGAACAGCTCCTGATACAGGGAGATGTCTATTATTCTGTGACATCCCATCCTTAAGGAGAAGGGAGTTCCTGAGATTCGTAGATGCTCACTTGAAAAAAAAAACAAAAGTCAGAGGATCTGCAAAACATACAGAGTTTTATTAGTAAATCACACACTTGCCATGTAAGTTAGTCCTTTATCTTCTAGTATAAGCATATGACCAGCTATGGGCATTTGAGACATGCACACCAGCCCATTATCTTCTGGGCTTCTGCAGGATCAAAACAGGAACTAAACACAAGGAGAAAGTTAAAATACCCTTTCAGTTTAATTTCAATGAACCTGGTATCTATTGAACAATTTCTTTTAAAGCAAAAACAAATAAAGGTTTTGGAAACCATTTAAGTCACCATCTGTTACGTCTCCCCAGATTGTGACCACAAGAACATGACAGATTTTTTTCTTTGCATCTTGTTTAATTAACGTGCCTTTGGAGGAGCAGTGGCAGTGGCAGCAGGGACCACCCCTGACACTCACTGTATTCCAGTAAGCATCTTCTGTCCTCCTGCAGACAGGCTTTATATGACAAGTGATTCTTTATGGCTGACTAATAAGCCTTGGGTCATGTTTATGGTTAGCACAGATACTTGTAGTGCAGATATGACTAACTGCAACATGTGCCACTTGTAATTTTCTAATGAAAATCTCATACTCTCCAAGAGAGGGAAAAAAAAAGAAACAAGCAACAGCTTCATAAAGGAACATCTTTCAGTATGTTCTACTTACACAATACCTAATTCCAAGCATACCAACATTTTATTTTCATCTGAACAGAAGATTATTACTTTTTAAGGCAGGAATGTTTTGTGTTACAGAAATGCTATAAATCAAATACAGTAAGTTTCCAATAGTAAGACACTCAAGAAATCCTGGCTATTTAAGAGCAACACAGCTCTGTTTGCAATGAACTGAAAATTTGAAATGACAGAGTCAGTGGCAGGGTCTCAGCTTTCTCCTTATTATCCATGTTGTACAGTAATAGGTGAGGTGGACAACAAAACCCATCATTGTTTGAATCAGGAGCTCTCAGCTCTGTGGCTTTCATCCATAGGTCACCTGCCTGCTCTCAGGTTTAAACTGTCAGTAAGTATTTTAAGTTTCCAGAAAGGAAAAGGAGCAAATTGGGCACATTGCCAGAAAAGCAAAGGCTGATGGGAGCTCAGCTCTTCAAGAAATACAGAAAGTATTGCAATAGCTGTCTTGAATTCTTGACCCACCACGGCACCACGGCTCACTCCTGGGAAGGAGCTCTTCAGGCAGAAGAAAGAAACCATCTTACTAGAAATCTGGAAATGGAGAGATTACTGTTGATAAATACATAGTACTCAGGCTTCTCTTCTTCATCCACCTACTTTGGCTTCCCCTTTTTCTAGAAAATATATTTTTATTGATGTTTTATTTGCAAATGATTTATTTAATTTGACAATAAAGGAAAGGTTTAATAGGAGCAGTAGGAATTTGAGTATATTGACTCTCATTGTTCCAGAGGGGAATGAATCCAATCTGTGCTTTATGATTGAAGACAAAATGTACATCTTTATTTTAAAGCAAAATCTCTTTTTAATTAATGATAAAAGAGTAATCTTGAGTCTAATGGTTTTCCTTCCATGAGGACTTGTATTTTCTCAAATAGCTACAAAGCAAGGAGACTATCCAATACATTTCCTTCAATAAACACTGATTGTAATTTTTTGTTGGGTTACATGCCTTGGAAATATATTTATCCAAAGCAATTTTTAAGTATTAAAAAGTAAATAAAGGATAGAAGAGGACAAGACTGGTTCTATGTAAATAACTCATTGTCTGCTTATAAAAAAGCTTTTTAAAAAGCCATGCTATGCAGGGAGAAAATAAGGGCAACGCACAAAAAATCAGAAAAATGTCCTTATCCACTAAGAGGAAAGCCAATGACAGTAGTTTGTCACATATCACAGACAAAATGCAAAAAGAAGAAAGTGAGTGGAAATTGAAGAAAAAAGCCATTCATGAGTGCCACTTGACTGCTCTCAGCAGCTGCACTTAAGCATTTTGAAGGACATCAAACTCTTAACGGGACACCAGGGAACCTGTGTCACCAGCAGATACCAATGTAAGGTCTTTCAGTCTGTTAGATTCATGTACATGGAAAACAGTGAAAAGTGTATTTTATTCTGTAGTCACATGTCTAGTAAAAGTATTCTTTCATGCATTATCTTGTCCAGTCACTGCTACCTTCTATGGGAACCACACAACAAAAAGTACAGAACAAAGCAAGAGTGTTATAAGGTGAACAGTTTTCCATGTTCATTTCAGTTCTAAAAACTACATTTAGCATACTCTTGAGTACAAGAAATTAAGAAAATATGACAGAAATTGTTTCTTCCTTCGTTTCTAAATCTTAGGACTTCTGAAGCCTGAATCAAAAGACTTAAGGGCAGGTCTGCATTTGTGCCTTTCAAAATATCTTCCATGGGTGAATTAGGGACACAATTTATATTAGATCAAATAAGAAGCAAAACATAAAAGAACAACCTTGGCTTTTGGGTTGCTGAAGACCCATCCATTCCCAGGCTGAGCAAATGCTGATGCTGCACCATCTCAGAGGAGGAGGCCAGGCTGGGCTAATAACTGACACGCAATTTTATGGCCGTCTTTTGTGCTTCTTGAGGGTGGCGCAACACAGCCTGCTGAGCTCAGAGCTTTGTTACATTATCTCAGGACAAGGCGAAAGGGCTGTCAGCTCATCTCAGCTAAAAAAGATCAATCATCTGAAGAGGTCCTGCCAAGAAAACCAAGACAAGCAGAATTCCCACACTGAATATTTTGCTTCTGACAGCCAGGGTAGGATGAACACATGCCCCTTTTGCCAGGCCAGTCTTTTTGATGCCATCCCAATGAAGCTGATGATAAGTACAGCCCACATTTACATCAATTGAAATCCTTGTCCAAATGAACACTGAGTTTTGTTTTTCAGCAGAAGGAATGACATAAAGAAACAGCCTCAGCATGCCAGGATGGCTAGGACAAAGCCAGCTACAACTGTGGACAGTCTGTGGCACATGCTTACATGGAGAAGAGAGCTTGGCACAAAAGGAAGAACAGCCAAGCAAAAAGAGGTACAGCCTATGGTGGGAGGAATGGGATCACTCACCCTAGAAAGGGATGAAAGTGGAGGCTGAGGGTCTTTACTGTGTAATTTATTCCCGGCCTAAGCTTCCTGCAAATGCACACAGCATTACTTCACAGAATTCACAGAATGACTGGGTTGGAAGAGACCTAATCTCAAAGATCATTGAGTCCAACCCATGCCCCAACACCTCAACTAAACCATGGCATCAAGTGCCATATCCAGTCTTTCTTTTACTTTTATCTTTTTTCTCCATGCAACTTACCAGGAATCCTACAGTTTTTACTTTTATTTGTTATGAAAATACAGAAGTCCTAGTGAAGGTTCAAAGGAAAATATCAGATTAATAAAGGTATTTAGAACGATAAAAATGCAGATGAGCACAAGAACAAGTAGATCCACCTTTTCAGATTTGGTGCACAGCTGCTTTCTACCTTATATGAGCTGACAACAGAAAATCTGTAAAAAGAAATCTTTTCACCTTTGTATTTCCTTGTATTGTTCCATTGTTGTAAATATCAAACAGTAGTTTTACAAAAAAAAAAGTAGTCACTGCCCTGAGTTTTATTTTATTTTTAACATTATACATTCTAGTGGATATACAAATCCAAAAATCTGTAAAGTCTTTATGCCTGTTCTTTCAGGTTGTAGATTGAGTGCATGCAGCTGAAGCGTTCCAGAAGGCGTTATTATTTCTTTAGTGTGTAGTTCCTGTTGATTTATATCCTCTAGTGTCCTTGGAGAAAGCGGTATTGAAATGAAAATAGATCAATCTCATGAAGTTGCACTTACTACAATTTCAATTAAATTAGTTTGTGGGTAATGGAAAAGAGAGTTGGATGGTAATTACCTTCTTCAACTCTGCCTCGGAAGTATATGTTCAAAGGACCAAACAAATTGTCAATATCTATACACTTGCAGAATAACATGAAAGATTAAATCTGATACCAAATTATCCTGTCTACTTTATGCTAGATTTAATGAGAAAATAAAGTATTGAATGGATTCTGTCAATACACACTGTTGTTTGCATTTTGACTGCAGGGTATAGATCCATTTGGTCGAAGTATTACTTGTGTTAATGCATAAATACTTCTCTAATGTCATAAAATAGACCTCCAAACCAATTTTTCATCCAAGAGGCAATAAAGCCACATTGAGGGAAGAGGATCTTGCATTGTGAAAGAAAACACAAAAAGGGCTGAAGAACATTTACCATGAGATCCATCACAGCAAAATCCCTAAAAGGAGACTAGAAGCTGATTTTGACAGGCTAGTTTTTTGCCAACTGCAGACTATCAGTTAGTTAAATGTTAGGACTGACTTTAAAAGCTTTTCTTGCTTGCTTATTCTCTGACAAACTGATGGGCAAGAAAGTTCAAGAGCATCATGTACTCTGTTGTGTGTGACTTAAATAACAAGGTAGAATCTTCACAGGTGGTAACATCTTTGATTCAGATTCAGTCACAAATGGCTTACTTTAACTCATCTTTGCTGTAATTGCATGCTAAGGTTTATAGAAGACTTAATTGCTAGTAGGATGGACAATTGTATTCCAGAAAGACTCTTTATTCACAAAGAAGTTTTAATTATAATGCTAGGATTTGAAAGTGCAGGAGGAATGAGCCCACCAATTGATAGTGGTGGTGAGCTTTTAATTCAAAATCAAAGGCTTCCTGCAAAGTTAGCTGATCTGATAGCTGTTTAAAACAATGCCTAAAGTCCTCTAGCCCTCAGGCAGAGTGATTCCATGTATTAGAGAGTACATAGAGCCTCATCAGGGCGAATGAAATTTGGTTTAGTCAGTATAAGGATAAGAAAAGCAGGCTTCCTTACAGAAATCTTATAATCTGAACACATTTATTTTTAATTTGACAGAAAATTCCTGTGCTTGATCTCCACAAAGAAACTGTGTCTCAAGGCAAACACAGCCAATCTCTCAATACAACAGCAAGCTACTTGAGTTAGCCCTGGCTTTAGAGGTTAAGACAGTAATCAATCAATTAAATTTGCCTCCAGAAGCATTTAACTTCATGGAGCTCTACAGGAAACAGCCAAATCAAAAACTGCTCAGCCAAAATTTCACGTGTCCTACTATTAACATAGTAATAATCAAGGAGAAGCAAGCAAACTGTTGTGCATATCTCCAGCCACTTCACTAATAAAGATGAAAGCAGTTGGTGTAGGAATTAATATATTTGTTTTGGAGTGATTTTTCCATTAGCTTGACTTTGGAAGTCAAAAATTGATGTTTCATGTACAAGGTAGGCAGCATGCTCCTCACAGTCAGAGTATCCATGCATACAAGGTGCCACAGACTTCATTTCAGCTAAACAGAGCAGGGGCACAGGTCTAGGTAGATGATACTTCTTCCTTATAGAAAAAGATCTCAGAAGTTTTGTGAAGTCTTCAATTATATTAATCATAACTTTATGTGCTGAAAATAAAGCTAGGGAAAAGCAATCTGGGATGCCAAATTCTCGTATCTCTGTAGGTCAGTAGGTTAAGAAGCTGTTATGATGTGAGCTGCACACACCAGCACAAATTGTATGTATCTGCACAAGTGGAGGAGGAAAATGGGGAGAATTGTCTTCGCACAATTGATGTCGCAAGAAGATCACAACTAGAGAGAAAAGGTTCCTAAGAGTAGAAGTACTTAAGCTCTGCAAAGCTTGTCTAATAAAATGGCAAAGTCACCACTACTTGACTGCTTTAAATAGAGTATGTTTTCAAAATATGAGCTCCCTTTCAGCTTCAAAATATTAAACTCCACAGGATTCACTTACATAACGTGGAGAGTAACTTCCTCCTTGGTAGGAGTTTTAGATAAAGTTTTGTGGCCTCCTGTCAGGCAAACAGCCAGACAAGGCCATTGTAATGCTACACCCCTCTTCCACCCACCCAGAATTTAAGCAATATATATTTTATAAGCAGTATAGGAGGGAGAAGTGAAATTACTAGTATTTATCTTGAAGGTGAACTTAAAGCTTCTCTCAGACAACAGCTGTTTCCAGAATCTCTAATATATTTTCTTAATTCTTAAGAAAACTGCCAGACAACTAATTTATTTTTTGTTTTAAGCAAACTATTCTTCTTCCTTGTTTCAGAAAAGAAGGCAGAAAGTTCCATCCTAGTCATAATTAAGAGAACAAAGCTCACTGTTATTGAAGCAAATGTGCACTGATATAGTTTTAGTAAGGATACATACAACTCTTTACTCTAAACAGCAAATAAATTCCTTTTCCTTTGACGTGTTCCTGTTTCTTTCTCCAGAGGCTGGACCCGAAAGGAGAAGCTAATTCCATAAGGCTTCTTGAGATTTTAAAGCAAGTTAGCAACACATTGGATTGGGAGGAAACTTTCCAAATTTAGCTAGCAGAGTGGCTGTGAGGAAAATCAGCTGAAACACTGATCATTCTGGCCTCAAGCCTTGGATATGAGGCTTCCTCAGCTCAGGAGTGCCCTGCCTGGCACCAGCAAGCAGCTCACACTAGAAGGTGGTTTCAATGAGATGTCTGGCAGATGAATTCTCACCTTCACAACTATCTCTAATGTAAAATAATGCTATTGGCAATAAGCATGTAGTGCTGTAGCTGCTCAGGAATGCACAGAGCAGCTAGTAAGGAAGGAATCCCACATGCAGCATGCAAAACACCCTCACCAGGACTATGGTTATACTATGCTCACTCCCACACACCAACAATGTGGTGGCATTTGATCAGCACTGACCCCAAGGGTGAAGTGCTACCCCTGGAATCAGTGATGTTCCCAACTGTGTTTCCTTTGTTCTTTTGAAACTTGTCATTTAAACTGCAGTTCAGCCAGGCACTGCTTTGAGATTTGATGGGAACACCGGAAAATGCAGCATGATTTACATGTACTAAACTTGCAGGTCTGAAGTATCACCCTAAAATTAGACTCTTGCCAGTGATAATCACCATTCCTTTTTCATTATATTTCCACAAGATTATTTCTATGACAATACTTTTAGGAGGGTTGATATGAAAATGTCAAAATGTAATTTCATTACAGAAGATGCGAATGTATCTAAGGACATGAACTCTTGTAATTACATCTTTGAAAAGACATACACTGCTGTTATTAATAAGAGTTCAAGACAATTTGAATTAAATGCATGGGATATTAATTTACATCTACTTAAAACCAGCATATAGGGCACATGGGAAACATTGCTTTAACAATGTTTAATTTTTAAGATACATCAGTTTTGTATTATAAACCTATCAGCAATGGAGAGAAAGCTGGGGAGACTGAGTGGGTGGTGGTCAGAATCCCATTTTACTATGGATGACATATGCTTATATACTATTCTAGGAAGGCTAGTAATTTTTTACTACAATGATTGGGTTAATCATCACATAAACATACACATTTTGCAACATCTCTTGCTTGTAGAAGTTGATTCAATCTTCTTGCCTGTCACCAGTCTGATCCAATCCTCCCATAATCTTCAAAGTCCTGCTTGTTTTTGCCCAGGTCCAAAGTAGATCAGAAACCCACTAAAGTATCTGGGCAACTGACAACGTGAAAATCAGACAGACAATGTTTTTTTGAGATTCAATGGGAATCAAATGGGAATCACAGGAAAATGTGATTTACATATATTAAACTCATAGGTCTGAAGAGGGTGTCTGAAAGTGGTCTCTGAACCAAGGTTGTAGTGAAGTCAGGGTTGGTTTCTTCTCACATATAACAAGTGAGAGGACCAGATGAAATGGCCTTAAGTTTAGATTGGATATTACAAAAAAATTCTTCATGGTACAGGTAGTCAGGCTTTGAAATAGGCCGTCCAGGGAAGTGCTGGAATCACCGTCCCTCCAAGTGTTCAAAAGGTGCATGAATGTGGCTGGTGGGGATATGGTTTAGTGGTGAAAAAGGTGGTATTGGGTTGATAGCTGGACTCCATAGTCTTATGAGTCTTGTCCAAACTTAATGATTCTATGATTCCATAAAAATGAAAGTAACTCCTTCCACATTTGTGAATACTCAGCTGGGTTTCAAGTAAGCTCACATCTCCTGAACACAGCAAGAACAGTTTTTTATTTACAGACGCACAGTGAAGCCCTAAAACATCTTCCAACAAACCAGTTCCCTGTCAGATTTCA
>NW_005054354.1:756602-764372 GCF_000277835.1 Geospiza fortis | reverse complement strand
GATCATTCTCCCACAGATCCAGGCAGCTCTAGCAACAAGCAGACTCTCCTTGCAGCTGGAGAAGACATTCCCACTCATGTACGGCAAGCAGCTCTCCTGATCACCACGTACTTTAGCCAGCCACAGTGCTCTGCTAAATTCAGTGGTGCCCTCTAAGCCCCAGAAGCATCCACTGACTCCTGCTCCTGGCAGCTTTGCACACTCCCAGCTAGGGCAGCACTGCCATGACAATGACCTGCAGAAACATTTTTCCTCTTGCTTCCTGCTCCTCGTATCCCAACTATTCGTGAAGCTGAAGGAACAGCATGAGGTCCTGAGCATATTCTGAGATCAAGCAGAAAAACTGGCAAATTAAGGGCATTTTAGCTACACATGGCTAGGTAGATTAGCATTGCTGTCTCATACAGATCCTTTTTGTTTGCAAAAGGATGTTTGTTAGCAAAACCAATTATCTGCATCTATCTAAAGCATACTTTTGAGAATGATATTTTTCCATAAAACATGCCTCAGGTAACAGAAAAATGTCACTGAATTGAAAATAAAAAGTATGTCTTATCTAACAAGGGATGAGCAGGGAGTGCAATGATTTTCCGGGGAAAAAACCAGGATGCTGAATATAGACAAAATTTAAGATAATTAGAAGCATTTTCATGGACTGGACTTTACAATTTTTCATTACATGAAAACTAGATGATGTATGTAAAAGATGGTATATTGACTACTATAGGGCAAACAGACACTTGAGCATTTACAGTTAGTATGTGCGTCACCCAAAAAAAGACTGAATATTTCAGAAAGTCACCATGTGTCAGCCTCAAAAGCATAATTATTGCACTTTTCTCAATTTGTCCTTCAGAGTTTTTTTTTCTTCTTAGACAGAAACAAACAGAATGAATATGCAAAGAAAGTAAGAATACTGTGAAATTTAATAATAAAACACCCAAAGGAAATCTGCTAATCTGCTAGAAACAACATCTTTACAACATTAGGATTTCAAGTTTCATTTTGCTCTCTTAGAACAGACATGAAAATTTCACAAACAGAAAAAAATGCAGGAAAGACACTTTAAAGACAAACAAAACTTGTTCTAGTAAAACTTGACATACTGTATATATTTAAAACTAACAAGGATATTATAGCTAAATCAGTTAGCCATGAGAGAACTTGAAGTTTTCTAATTATCAGAGTGTTGCTGGAACAACATAATGATTTCAAGCATCATTGTACAAAGCACTTGGTCACCTCAACAAGACAGCACAGGACTGCCACCTTGTGAACAACAAAAAACACCAGAACTGCATTAGCAGGACAGAATTCAACTGCCCCCAGACACTATAAAACACTTTTTCTTTACTTTCTAACAGAAGTCATCCATCTTATTTATCAACCCTCTAGAAAATTAACAGAAAAAAATGTTTCAGCATTGCTTATGGTATAAAATTCTTCCTAATTCTGAACTTGAACATGTGTTGTCAAGGAAGTTATAAGGAATGAAATACAGAATGCTCATAAACAGCAGGAAATGCAGTTCACAGCATAAAGCATTATCAAACTTCCTATCTTGCTGAATAACAACATATTTTTAACTGAAAGAAAAAAAGGTTCAATTGTTTGCACTTTTTCCTCCATTTCAAAACAATTCAGCTATCTTTATTATTCCAACAGTTACTAAAAATCATCTTATTTCTAAGAAAAAACAGCCTTTTTTTCCAAAGCAGCCTTTATAGAAATGTTAGCTATGCTATTTTTGGTTTTACCTTGAATACTTCAAGAAATTAGTAATTCTATTCTAAATTGATAACTAACAAAATTTACAAGAAAATAACATTTTAAAGCTGTTGTAAGAAATTTCACTGACACCTGCTGAGAATTAACCTAAAGTAAGCAATTATGGTTCTATTGAATGCAGAAGACCTTGGCAACATGAAGCACAATAAATACAGCCCTTTTTGCATGTCTTTAAGAAAAACAGCTAACAAATTTAAAACAACTACAATGGAAATATTTCAGGAGCAAAATACAAAATACTAAAATCCATTTTTCAATGGATTTCCACAGTGTTACTGCTATTTGTCAAAATTCTAGGAAATACTGATGGAATTTGGAGATCTTTCTTTATGACCAGTTCTGATACAATATAATGCCTCTGATTTCTGGACTGACTTGGCTAACATTGAATATTACCTGCAAACACCCTCAGGCTCATAGACAAAAGTGAAAATGTAGCTTTATTCTACAAATACATTCTCCTTTCATACTTTAGTAATTCATCAACTTCCCTCTTTAAATAAACTTTTATCAACTCAGCCTGCTTTCAAATGAGCAAAATATATTAAGTATCATTTTACTTTTAAATTAAAACCTGTAAGTGTGGTGATAAATTATATTATAAAACATTATGCCATTTCATAATACTGCTTAAACAGCCCCAACAGGTCACAGACATCTATGTGTCATTTTTCTAGTGTCTCCTGGGGTGGAGCTCATTAGAAAGGTATTGTGCTCTAAATTTTGGTGGGTGTTTTGCATTCACTTTTCACAACAACAACAACAACAAAAAAGTTTTTAAATTGTTTTTAAAATTGTACATATTTAAACTGGTTCTTTTCACTTGAAACACAGCTGCTACTTCTGTTAAAAATAGGAAGCATGAACAGTCTCTCAACAGAGTCGATCAAGGATGGCATTTGAAACCAGTGAAAATAGACATGCTGGATAAAACACCTGTTGACTACCCAGGGATCTTTGCAAGATGATTTTTTTTGTCAAGGGAATTAACACCTGCTCCCCTACATAAAACCAGAAAAAAACCTTGGATCTATGATACAACTTGGAATACTACACAGAGTCCCATGCCTTTCCATGTTATCATTCCAACTCAGTATTTCAGGGCACAAATGAAGTTGTACTTAAGCAGGCAAATGCTCTTTATCTTATGATTTTATTGGCATGGCATACAAAAACAAAACTGGAAGCAGAAGGCACACAAGACTTCCCCTCCCAAATCTGTGATACTGAAATCACAACACAGCAACCTGGACTCTGCCAGAACCACACTGGATTCTTCAAAAGCTATCAATTTCAGCTTTCTTTTGTTCCTTGAACCTGAAGAATCAAATAGGGACTGATTGAAAATGGCTTTCCCTATGGTACACATCGACAAAAAATTACCAGGCTGGCAAAAGGCCAAGAAGCAAAAAGGGACCGGGCAAGTATCTTGAATTCAATACAAATACCTACTCACTGAAGAGTGGCTGGAGGTTTCCTTAAGAGAAACAGGTTGCAGAGGCATTGATCAGAATCTGAGCTCACCAGACCCACCAGAGGGCTAGTACAGGGAAGGAACTGGAGCCAGGACAGGGATCTTCGTGGTAAAACAGTAACAGTTCTGACCTGAGCCTGTAACTCCCCAGAACTGACTTCTTGAGAAATGATTCCAATTCCCAGTGACTTGAGTGGCAATAATAGGATGTTTGCACAGATTTGGCTGAAGTATTATCATCACAGAACAATAATGAATTTAAAGAAGCCACACAGTGCCTGAAGTTTTGGAGACCACTCTCCCCTGCCATATACTGTAGCAATCAAGTATATCTGAGACTTGAGAAGTGATTTACTCAGAGGAACTATTAAAGCCTTCATTTACTCTGATGTTAGTGCACACTAGATGCTTTTAAATATATATACGTACATACATGTATAAAAACATCACTTTGTAATGTGAAAAATACTTACAAGAATAGTTCAGTAATGCCATTAGCACTTCTTGAAGATTACACATCAAAGATCTTTGAAACACTCAGTGCAACTCCAAAGTGCACTCAGAGTCGATTTCAGCACAAACCTGTGAGCACAGAGCCACAGGACATAAAAGCTCAATTATTTAAGAGGGCTGCAATCCACTGCACGTTGCAGTCTGACATCTGTAAACTGCTCCCTTTCTAACAGGTCACATTACCAACTGCCATTTATGCTTTATTGTACAGTAACACTTAATCCTCCAAAAGAGGTGCACACACATAGCATCCACTGTGTTTTCTAAATATCAGTTTGAAATAAAGTGTTCAAAGTTCTCTAGTGGTTTAAGAGTCCATTCTCTTACAAAACTAATGTAAGCATTTACTGACAAAAAAAGTAATGAAAATTCAGTGAGACGTAGGAGGCTTTGAAAACATTGTACTTTAATAGTGGTTTATACTTTGACCACTAGTAAACCTAGAAGGAAATGGCCTGATCTGAGGAATAAATATGAACACAGATAAATAAACAAAAAGGTTGAGTAGACTGAAATCCTTCCTTTGTAAAACAGAAACCTCTGAAACATATTTATAAACTATTTTACCTTCAAGGGCATGTTATATAATATTTTATTATCATGAAAAATGACAGTAAACATCCCCCTTATTTTACATTAATTACAGAAAGGTGTTCTCACATTTCCCCTCATACTGAATTTTTAAATTTTCATAAATTCAATATATGGAGTATCTTCACATTATAACAGATCTTGCATTTGGTTGCAACAATATAAGCAAAGAGGTTACTTCCCAATTCCAGCTAGGGAAAATAGTCCTTACATGATGCAAAACATACTGTTTCATTCCAGAGTCCAGTCCTGAAACAGAACTGTGTTTTTCTATAGGTATAAAAGTATCAAAAAAAAAAAGTCACCACATAAACCTCTGTACTTCATCACTATTTTCCCATTGGAATGTTCTATTTAGAAAAAGATAAAAAGTTACAGCATTTACTAAAATATAAAAAGCTAGCTCCAGAAGTTGTCTATATAGAGACAGAAATGGAATATTGAGCCTATATATTAAGAATGGCAAAATAAAGTAACGAAATTCTAGCAATTTTTGAGGAACTGTGACTGCTAACAAACACACAAAATACATTAAGATCCAGAATATTGATTTTGATTTTAGAGTATCAGCAAAACTCCAGCCAGCAAATAGATAGAAAGGAACTAAAAGGTATTTTACAAGCTCGTGTCTTTGGAACACTTTTCTCCAGACATAAAATGTATAATGTCTGTTGTCTGCTAGTAAATACTTATGGACATAGGTAAATTTCCAGATCAGGAATAAAGAGATGACAGTGACTAAACTATACTGCACAGGGTGCTTTTTCAATGACAACAGGAATTTCCTGATTTTAGTGGGGGTCAGTAAATGAGGAAATGAAAAAAAACCAGTAAAGGACAGAAAATAGAACAGCTGAGGAAAGTGCAAACAGGCTTCATGACTACTTCTGTCACCAACAACTATTCCACCATTGATGAAGACAAAAACAAAGAAGAGGGATACTAAAATGATGTATGGCCAAGTTAAAGCAATAAGTGTAACTAAATTTTTGGGTGACAAGAGATATTCAACAAGAAACTGCAGTATTCTGGTCAAATCTGAAAATGATCCTTTCCTGGAAGAAATCTTTTCATCTTTCTTTTTCTGCAACTCAATCTTCCAGGCTTCATTTAGCTTCTCCGCAACAACATTTCCAGCACAAAAAACTGTCCACACAATATTTGTCTGACGAAACATGAAGCCGCAAAATCCAAGGAGAGCAGAAGTTTTATGGTTACCATAAAGGCACATTAAATAGGAAAAAAGAGTAAAAAATACTGATCCTGGATCCGTATAATAAAGGAATGTAAAAAAATAAAGGGTGGGAAATGCTGCAAGAGTTAATGCAGACAAGATCCTCTGGAAACCAGACACAGCCTAAAGAAGAAGCAGAAAAATGTGGTTAGACAATGCCCAATAAAATAAAATACTATGTTAAAAGAAAACCAGTATAACTCTTCAGAATTCCATTAACACAATATAACATCTCCTATGTTGTTTCCATTATTGCACAAATGCTGTATTTTTCTTAAGTTCCTGCTATGTTAACACAGTTACACAATTTTAAAATCCAAGTGAAAAGCACAGAACTTTACTACAGGAGATTTAAAAATATGGCAATGAAAATACACCAACTTCTTTCCTATGTCAGGTGTGCACATATTTGTGGTATTAAAATCATGGTGGGGGCATAACTGCTCCCATACTTTGGATAAAAGGGCATCAATGGGCAGAAGAAGATAAAATCAATGGTTTATTCCCCTGCAATCTCACCATGAGATTCTATTTATCTGTGTGACAGCACCATTCTCTGCCTCTACTATCACCTCTTTTGAACCCAGTCCACAGAGAGGCCAACTCCAAGTTTCTGATCTTTAATGTAGCTTTTATTATTTATCCTCATTATAATTAGTCAGAAAATAAATTTTAAAAAATGTAGGAGACCATGAGTTAAAAACTCTTCCCAGTTATTCCACTCACTACATAACAACACTACAAATAAATCACAAATGAAAAAATGCTGCATGATGTTTCTGAATGATGAAACCAAAGAAATGTCAAAGGATAACTAAATGCTCAGACTACCGTCATGAAATTTGTTCTTACATTTATGTTTCCACTTTGAAGTATAAAATTAAAAGTGGAAACCATTTATTTACTCTAATCTAATTCTATACAGTGTTATCATTTGCTTAAAAATTAAGATATTTCCTCTAAGAAAATACACCAATTTTCTTTGTAGTAAGGGAATCCTTCAGTTATCAGGGAACAGGAAAAAATGTTTTAAGGTTAAAAGTCAAAAAAAGTAACTTTACTAATGTGCAGCATTTTAAATAGGCCATTAACCACTAAATTCATTTACTGCAGTGGTGGATGCTTCAGATTTTTAAATATACAGCATTCTTGTATGTAAGCTGAACTGTTATGGTCTGGATGTGTGGACAGCTAGACAGGTAAGAACTGGCTGGATGGTGAACTGGTTACCCTCTACCCAAAGGACAGTAACAACCCAAGGACCACAGGGAGCAGTACTGGGACCTGTCCTGTTTAATGCCTTTATCAAAGACAAGAAAGCAGCAGGAGTACACTGTCACCAAGTCTGTAGTTGACACTGTATAAGCAGGACCAGGCAATTTGCTCAAAAGCACAGGTGTCATCTAGAGTGACCCACACAGGCTGGAGGAATGGGGTAACGAAAATATGATGAAATTCAACAAGGCCAAATCCAAATGCCTGCAGCTGAAAAATGATAAATCCCCTTAAATGGCACAGGCTGCTCACAGAGCAGCTGAGGAGCTGCTGTTCAAGTTGTGTGAGACTCTTAAGCAATTCCAATGACATGAGCATCCAGACCTTTGGATAACAATCTACGAACTTTTATTTCAACAGGACTCCTACTTATGTGCAAGAATGAATTTTTAGAGGACTGAACCTTATGCGAAAAAAAAAGATTAAAAAAGAAAAAGAGAATAGGAGTGTGCCTTCTTGGCCAAACTGATGGTGGTACTCGCAGTTACATAAAACCGAGTCAGTGAAGGGAACACCCACTAAGCCATCAAAGTTGCTTGCACGAGTGCATGACATCGCTTTACTTTGACCGTACCTTATTCTTCTGATGGATCTTGAACAGAAGCAAGTACAGTAAGTAGAAGTTCCCAGCACTGAAGAGGAGATTGATAAACCTGAGCATTCCCACAGAGCATACCACGCTTCCCGTCCAGCCGAGGAGCCACGCCGCGGGCTTCACCACTCCCACCGACAGCAGGTACAGGCCGGGCAGCGTGGTGATCATGGGGTCCCACTGCAAAGCGAACACAGCGTCACGGAGCCGTTGCCTTCACAGGGCTCCGAGCCCCGCCACGGCCACACCGCCCCGCCACGGCCCCCGGTTCGGCCCGCAGGTTCTGACAGCTCCCGGCCCTCC
>NW_005054354.1:744523-756205 GCF_000277835.1 Geospiza fortis | reverse complement strand
GGGGAGGGGCGAGGGGCCGCACCCGGCCGGGCGGGAAGGGACGCGGGGCCGGGAACCGGGGGATTCCTGTGGGAAGCGCTGAGGCCCCGGTCTGAGCGGCGCCCTGTTGTCAGCGCAGTGTTTTCCACGGACGAGCTGCGATACCCTGTGGATGGAGCGAACGCACCGGCTGGAGCTGTTCCCTGAGCGCAGCGTCACGCTGCTCCTCTTCCAGCACGTGAAAAATGCCGCTGCTCTGCGGAAAAAAGCGATGGAGGGGTCCATTGAGGGAGCACTGATAAACCCTGCGATGGTGAGCGAGTGCGAGTGCCGCCCTGGCGGAGCGGGATGCCCGCGGCAGCTCACGGAGCCGGCCCGTGCTCTCGTCGCTGTCACACGAGCGGCTCTGCGCGTCCTCCGGGCCCTGCGCGAGTGCCTTCTGATTTCATTATTGTGCCCTACCGCGGAAAGGGTCGGCTCTGTTAAACAGAGCCTTGGCAAGATTGGCCAAAAACATTATGTTTTGATTAATTTCACATCCTGCTTGGTGGAGTTTAAATCTGCCTCATGTGCTAATTAATTCATGCTGTCTAAAATCTACTGTTTGGTGCCTTTATTCTCATTTAACCCATAAATAGTTTCAGAATCTAGTCTTTATTTGTTAGAATTAGGCTATCAAAATGAAGTGGTCGGGATTTTTTTCAGATTTCAAAAGACTAAGTTAATTCTGTGTAACTCTTCCTGTTGTGTTTTACAGATTGTAGATCCTTTTCAGATTCTTGTGGCAGCCAACAAAGCAGTGCATCTACAGAAGATAGGTAAAATGAAGACCAGAACACTCTATGCAGAAATTATTTTCAGCCTTTCACCAAGCAACAATGTAAGATTTATTGAACAAATTTCTTTTTTGCCAGAAAAGCTTGCTAAGATCCACACAGCCAAACTAAGTATATGTGTTCCTTTAACACTCTATATAGCTACTAATAGAAGTTTTTAATTCTTATTTTTAATATGCTGTTATGGTTTGTAGCTTGTCAGAATTCCATTAATGTAAAATGTCTGTCAATTTATACTCTTGGTGTATCTGACGCAGTAACTGAAAAGGTTCCTGATATGTAGCGAGAAAGTGACTCAAAATATTTTGGGGTTTTTTCTCTTTTTTTTCAGATTTCAGATGCATTTAAAAAGTTTGGCATTTCAGACAGCGACACAGCAGTACTCATTGTGCTGGTCGTGGATGGAGACAAGAATGTAAATCTGGCAGACATAACATCTCAGGTGGAAGGCCAGCAGGTTTCCCTTGATGAGCTCCCCCAGCTAACAGACACTGCCAAAGTTAAAAAGGTGTGTAGCCAAAAGAGAGGACTGACATGGAGAAAAGGGACAGTTTATTTAGTTGTCTGATTAAATATCAACAGAAATAACTAACTTAGAATCTGTATTTCTTTAGCACAACTGAAAACTTGTTTTAAGCGGTGATTATTGATTATTTCTTAGAATTTTTTAGTTGAAACAAATTTTAGTTGTCACACCCTAACATCACAAAGTTTGAGTCTTCAAATTATTAATGTTGTCAGGGAATAAGAGCATAAAGATACATTCCTGATTGCTGCCTACCATCCAAGAACTTTTGTTTCCTGTTTTTCAGGCAAATATTAATTTAATTAAAAATTTCAGTCTAGAGCATTTTCATAAGCTTAAGTACATAGATAGTCCCAGAAGGGGTGGTTAAAATAGGAACAGGTTAATTAGCTGTTAGGAGCTGTCTTGGGGCATTTATGCTCTTAACAGATTTCCATATGCTAAATAGGTATTTTGAAGCATATGTCTTCTATGTGATAAAATTCAAGTAACTTAAGTCATCTTTATCATGTCTGTCAAAGTACTGATAGAAGACATATTTCTAAAATTGGACAAATCATAGCACTTAACATATGGAGCTAAAAGTGCTGCTCTCATTCAGTTTCGTAGCTTTCCTTATTCTTGCAGTTTCAGAATTTGCCTCAGTCCAAATTTTGTCTTGCAGTCACAAGAAGATAGGAATTTCCAATATAAAAGTAGGGGAGAGGGGAATAATCTTTTCTTGTGTACATAGTTTTAGAAGGTATGTCATCAGTTTTTTTCCTCCTTATACATCTTTCCTGTTTTTCTTGGTTTTTTTTTCTGCAGATGTACAAAGTCACTCCACAGGAAGAAAAAATTGGCACCTTATTGGATAGTGTTGTTTGCAGAATGTCAACAAAAGATGTTTTGTGAAAAGGTGGAAATAAATTTCAGAGGAAGTGAAGTAGTACTGAGTAGTGTGATAACATCTGAGTTTTAACCAGGCTTGGACACAGGCTTGAACTGTGTTCTGAGCACAGACAGCATGCCAAGCAGAATTTGCCATTGACACTTTGGTCCTTTTTCTTGACAAGGGAGGGTTGGCAGTACTTTAAGCTGAACTTAAACAAAAGGCTTGGAAATTTGTACTTAATTTTGTCTATTGTCAAATGTTTTGGTAGTCCCAGAGAGAGTTCAAACATTGTAAATCATTTTTATTAACCATGCTCTGATTTGTTTCGGTTTGGCAACCTGATGGATGATACCCTTTTAAGAATACTATTGCCAGAAAAGACATCTTTACAGCCCAAGTATTTCTGATGGATTAGAAAGAGGAAATTTTCCATAAACAATCAGCAACATCTCCCTCTTTGTGCTCCTGGGATAGAGTTGCTGCCCACCCTTTGAGGACAGGAAGGGGCAGAGGGGTGCCATGCCAGCCAGTGGCAGTGTGGAGCAGGGGCACCAGAGATGTGTACAATGAAAAATAAGGTCAGTGTGGGTAATGTTGTGGTGGTGTCAGCGCCTGACAGTCTGATGTCATCCACTGCTGGCTTTAAAGGATAAAGAGTGGAGCTTTTGCTTCATAAAACTGGGTTATGCATGGTGGTGCTGAACTCACAGAGCCAGGTGACAGGTGCAGAATTCATAGACAAATTTGCACCATAGGTTGTATCCACTTAAATTGTCAATAGAGCTTACATAGTATTCTTAAAGGACGTAAAACTTGTGTTTTGAACCACTGCTGGGAAAGGCCATCAAAGGGAACTAGGAGGACTATTGATTTCCAGTAGTCACCAGGTGCAACAGCTGTGAATGTGTATCATTTAATCACATGCAAGCATCCTGTTTAACTACTGTCCTAATTAGGTAGAAATCCATACTGTTTGTTATTTTTATGCTGTATTGTTTTTCTAAGATTTGCATAAAACTATAGCTGTCTGCATTTTTTTTTCCTGATGTTTTCTGAGGTATTATGTTTTGTGTAATTAAAAGATCTTGGGAAGAGAATGCCTCACATTCTTACACATACATTTTGAAGGAGAGGTAGGTCTTAAGAGTTGATTACGGTAAACAGACCAGTGAACTGACATATAGACCTGGTTTTGTCTGTGTTTCTGTGTTTAATGCAGAAATGTGGTGCTTCAGTTTTGCATTTTGATTTCATTTAAGTCTTCCCTTAGTTAAAACACAGTAGTACAAATACTATCCTTTTCTTACCAACCAGACCAATGGCAAATTCAGTTACAAAGTACTAAGGAATGACAAGGTTTATCAAAGGATTAGGGGCAAATGGCTGTGCTGACATCTTGCTTTAAAGATGGCTTTACAGAATGCATCATCCTCTCTAAAGGGAAATGTGATGCAGTAGTAAAAAATGGAGCTTGGAAGGACTCGAGTCTTCAAAAGTCTGTCACATCAGCATGTGAGAATGACCATGGAAAATAAGAGACTTGTTTTCCTTTTCTGACAGTCTGGTTGGTACATGGAATATATCTTAAGGTTCACTGGCTGAACTACAATGTTTTTGTTAGTTTAAAATAACAGCAGACAGGCTTCCTTAAACCATTGCCTTTTTTGAACGCATGTAAAACATCTGTCCAGTCTGTTTAGTACAGGAGAAATAGTAATAAAATGATGACTGCATAAAGTTTTGACATACAAGTTCCAAACTTGGGTTCCCAGTTTCTACTGCTCCATCTATTTCATTGGTGTAGAAGCATTAAGTATCTCGTTACTGTTGACATAAGTTAAATTGTGATTTACTGTGAGACCCAAATGAGGTGTTTTCATGGGTGGATTTACAGGAAATTATTTTGGGAGCTGAAGTCTCCAGTGTCATTCAGGCAGGCAGATGATTTGAGTCTGTTTGTGTTGAAGACTATGTCCTGCAAGACCACAGGTTTTCTCTAGATGTGGTTGCATTATCCAAGTTAAATGAGTTATTTACAAAAACTGGTAATAAAAGTAGATTTTGTTCACCCTGCAAAGATACAGTTGTCTTTCTGAACACGTTAAAACTTACTTAATTTAGATCTCTAATGTTACTGTTAAATCAACTAAGGCTGTTTTCCAGGGAAGCAAAATTTTAAGAAAATTGTTTTTCAAAATATTTAATGTTCTGCAGCAGTCTCTTCTAAACTTTCATACCTCATCTCCTCTATCACAAGGTGAAAGAGGAAACTGTATTTTCAATACTGTATTTGGACCTCCAGTGCTTCAGAGGCAGGATTATTCCTGCAGAATTTAACAATTAAATGCTACATCCTGATATGTGGTCAATAGTTCTAGGTTTTTTTTTCCCTTGGTGGGGTGCATTTGGATTTTTGTGTTTGACTTCCAGCACCCTGAGGCCCACAGCCCTGATCACCAGGGGTTTTTGTGCTGCTGTCAGAATGTGTAGGTCCCTCTCCCATCTCATATCCTTCAAACATATATTGACAAGGGAGGGCCCATCCTTCTGTGTTCACTTGTAATGTTCACCCTACATGTTTTATGACTGGGTCCCTATGTTCTATGACAATGTATTTAATTTTCTAGTCATCTGTTTTCTTAAGTATTCCTTTGTGTGCTGTTCTCTGGGGACCATCACCAAAGCTCCCATGTTAAAGCAGGCTGAGGTGGTGTCTGTGCAGGTGGGGTAACGCTGGAGGAACAGCAACTCCACCTCACTGCCTGCTGAGAGCTGACACCGGTGTCTCTGGTGCTACACTGACCTTTCTTAACACTCCTGGAGCTCTTCTCAAAGACATTTCAGTTTATATACCCCTCCTGATTATGGATGGATACCAAAATGGGGTACACAATACTTTTAAGAATTGTTTTGTCTGCAAGTACTACCTAATTACAAATGTGTATCTGAGTCTGTAAAATGTCTAAATATCTTGCAGAGTTTTGGGGTGGTGGTTTTTTCTGGGTTTTTTTTTGGTTTGGTTTTTTTTTTGGGATACTGTGTATTAGTTTAGGCAATGCTAAAATTTGGGGTTTAAGCTGAGTTTAGGCTCCCAAGGCTTGGCCTATTGTCTCCAACAGTCACTGTCCCTCAGAGCTGCCAGTCCACTAACATGTGCTCATCAGCTGTAGACAAACCAACAGAGTTGAACAGAAGCTGCCAAATGGCTCTATGTTCAGAAAGCTTGCAGGTTGTCTGAGTGGGATTACTTCCTTGAAAATGTGGGAGTATGGAATGCCTCCATCAGTGATGGGCTGGTGTACGTAGGAGCTGGTGCTGCCATGAGATGTTAGTGAATTATGGAAAAGCAAGTGGTGGTTGCAGATAAATATATACACGGTGAAGACTGAGCCAGCTGGTTCTGTGACAAAAGATTCACAAAAGCAGCTTTTTCCATAATTTTATTCCTGAATTTACGAAGTCATTACCATAAGTTAAAGATAATGGATGCAAATCCCATATAAACTATTCAGCAATGGAGAAGAGAATTTGACTTTTTCAGTATTTTCCTTTGCCAGCATAATACCTGGGTTTGTTGATTATTTTTTCCTATGTTGTTGTGACACAGCAGATTATTTCCCTGCTTACAGTGTATGTTTTACCATGGATTGGGACAGGCAAATTTAGCAGAGGTAGAGACTCATAAAGTTCACAAATGGAAAGTTGGGGTGGATGTACAAAATATTGACCAATAAAAGAGAAGTTGAACTCTTCTTTCTAGAATATCATGCTTAAAGTTTCATATACATGCTGAGGGTAATATAAATGTGTACAGGTCAAAGAGGTCTCTGTTATTCACAAAATGATGTTCTGTACATGGCTTGTTAAATTGCTTCATAGATTCACTTCCACAAGCAGCAAGCACTTAAGCAGTTTCAAGAAATACGCTGAGACCATTTTTTGTACCTCTTGAGTATGGATAATTGACACAAACATTTCTTTAAATATTGACAAAGAAAGTTCCTATATTGCTGCTATAAGGATGAATCCTTTCTTGACCAGGCTCCCCAGAGTGCCCCTAGAAGGATCATGATGATCACTGTGTAAAGGGTGTGGACTGTAACAAGATCATCTCCATACTGGTGCTTGAACCCAGAGGTGCTGTTCCAGTTCTCACTTCTGTTTCCATTAGGTTTCTGTCTGTGAGCACGGAGAGAATGTATCCTGACATAATAAAAAGCAAGATTAAGGTTAAAATTATTCTTCTATATTAAGAGTTCAGTAGTGTTTGTAATTAAATCCAGAGTGTGCATTGAATCATTGACTAGATTTGGAAAAGAGCTCTTCAGATTGTCTGGAGCTAATAAAATAATTCCTATAATTGGAAATGCAAAACATTTACCAGCCATTTGGTATTTCTCTCCCACTGACAGGCACAGTGACAGGATATGGGCTTAGAGGAAAAACAATGTTCTTACTCCTCACTATTGATACAGATCATTGTATGAGAAAAAACATACCCTTTCATTTTGCAATATTATGAAAGAGGCAGGGTTCAAATAAAAAATTACAGTTTTCAAGCTTTAATGTACAGGAATAAGCACAGCATGTGATCTTCCCATCCTGTTCTGGCATGTTTTTCTATCTGTGCTTTTCAGAGGGGACTTGTGTCAAGGTTTTCATTAGGCAAAGATACCAGTCAGGAGTAACTATATAAAGCATATCTGCAGGATTCTCTGCAGTAACATTTGACATTGCTTTGTCACCTTTCCCAAAGGGTTTGAAACTAGAAGTATTCACCCATGGCAACAGACCTCCAGTTATTATCTTCACTGAAAATTGCCTGCTAAGCCCCTGTGCTAAGTCCTTGTTCCTGCTGCTTTTGCCTTTTTTTTTTTTTTAAGAGAAAAGAAATGTTTAATGTGCACAATTACATCTGGAGTGCCAAAAAGGGATTAACTAGCTTGTGATTTCATTTTCATTAAGAAGGGGGTCTGAGATTGATTAGAGGTATTGCAGGTCTGGTTCATACATGTTCCTGCTGTTACTGTGACAGAAGAGATTACCACAAATGTTAGCACAGATAGAGCTTATGAGTAAAAACAAACTTTAAACCACAAATTGCATACTTAGGCACACTTGGAAGAGAGCTGTCAAAACTGATTTGTTGAAACTCTAAGACTAGGAAATGCAATCTCCGAAAGGGAATTAATCCATAAAACAGAAGTTCTGCCATTGAGCCTTTACAGTAGGTAATTGCAGAATTAGACATTTAACATTTTTATCAGGACAATCTGTCATGTGTAGCTGAAAATCAAGTAACAGTTCATGATCATTTGGGAGCATCATGTGAAGACCATGAGAATAATATTCTGGCAATAGTTTGCTTTTCTGTTCCTACCTGAGGGGAATGCAGTATATGCAGCTTACCTTCTGCAAGCATTCATGGTGTCTGGCTGATTGAGTTCCCACTGCGTCAGATTTCTTCTTGCAGAGAGGGAAAAAGCTTATTTTATCCTCGTTTCCTTGCACAAAATGAGAAAATTTTCTCTCAGTGCCAACAAAAAGAATCTTCTTTCCAAGCCCACCACCTTGACCAACAGTAATCTCAGAACACTTCTTATGTGTCAATGAAAGCTCTTAAATTAATGGTTTCTGAAGCTGATTTTGACACAGTTCTTCAAGAAATTCCCTTGAGCAGTTCACAAGGCAAATTATGAGTAATCCCAGTGACTGGCTTCTTTTAGCCGCAGGGATGTCTTGTTATAAACAGTAGCTTGCTGCTGAAGTGTTGCCAAATTTATAACGACACAAGTAATGCACAGATGGAGGGTGGTGGTGATGAAAAATGCAGGACGAGCTGTAACAGAATTACTTTCTATTAGATCACAAGCTATTTTGGGGTAAAACTTAGTTCCTTTCTACAACTGCAATTTGGTTTAAATTGCCTTGAGTGAAATTTCAAGCCACAATCACTTATATGTGTGGTAATACTAAAATATTTTTTATGAAAAAAGCAGATGGCTTTTTAAAAAAAACTTTGACTTTTATAATATAATCACATTCAATAAGCAGTCAATAATATCACCACAAAAACCACATTTTGACATCCAGGGTTAGCAACAAAGTCACATACATCCTATTATTCCCTGACCACCTGGAGGCATTCATTACCAAGAGGCTGTGCCAATGCAGAGTTCCTCCCAAGCTGGGTGTTGCATGACCAGCTGGGTTAATGGTGGGTTTGGTATAACCAATTCAATGCCCCTGCAATGATCTGTAGGGCTTGTAAACAAACACATTTAAATTTGTAATTTATAAAGACAGACCAAAAACCTTCTTTCCCAAAACACTTTATTGCATCATCTTGAAAATAACTGTATTTCTCATTTAACTGTTACTTTCAGCTTATTGTCACATATAATTGCTATTAAGACAAATCTGAACTTGTAGTTCTGGTACATTTCTAAAAGCTTTTGCCTTTCCTTCACATTTTTCTTGGTTACAGCATTTAAGTTTTTATAAAAATAAAACTGGTTCCTTTTAGTTTTATCAAAACAACTAGTAATTTCCAAATATGTCCTGGAAGAATCACTTACACTTCAGAAAATTAAAACTGGGTTTGTTGACCCATGTGACTAAAACTGTGTCACTGGAACCAGTGAAGCTTGAAGCTACCAAGGACAAAGACTCATTCTTCATTATTAGTAATATATTAAATACAGAAAATATTACAATGACTTGGAGGAAGGAATCCAAACATCAGTAAAGAATTACTGACTCGAATCAGTTCTTGCTTTTTCAGACCTGATCCTGAGAATATAAGAAGTTACAACTCTTGGATTTGGGTTCTTAAATATTTTTCTTAAATAACAGATACATGGATAGATGCAACAATAAAAGGTGTATTCTGCTCCAGGGACACTCCAGCTACAAAGGCCTGCCAAGGGGAGCACAGCCCTGCCCCGAGACTGCTCCCTGCACACCTTTCTGCTGAGCAGCACCCATGTGCTTGGCACCTGAGCCTCAGCAACAGGCTCCTCTTACTGCTCTGCTTAGGGTTAGGCTCAAGCTTAGGGCTGAGGAAAGCACAAAGCCAAGAACTTCAGGGACATTGCAACTACAAACTGCAAATGGGAGCAATTCATGTCATCTCCCTACACTTGATGACAATAGCTTTATTTCAGAATTTTATTTTTGACTATTGAATTTCTTATCATTATAACCCTGCCCCAGTCTGTTTGTTTCACTTTTTTCTCTGACTTTTTTTCCTTTCAGGAAAGGAAATTCATTTCCTGAAAGGAAATGATATCTTGTGATTTCAAACTGTACCAATTCAGCAAGGTTTGGTCCATTTCCCTGTGCTTCATGTCATCCCATTACCTTATAATTTTTTCACTTTGGTTCAGAAATTTCAACAATGAGATCTTGAAAACAGAGAAGAAAGTGTAACAAACACTCTGGTAAGGAGATATGATATGATAAAATAAAATGCAATTAAAAAACAAAGGAAATTTGGGAATGCAGTGATTCCAGCCAAATCAATTGGGATGAAATGAGGTGCAGTGAGAAGAGCTAATAATTACCAAAATTAAATCTACTAAAGTCCCAGAATCCGGGAATGAAGTCAAACAAAAAGACAGGAGAAGAAATAGATGAAATGAAACACTTAAAGAAAAAAAACATTGCAACAAAGGGAAAACAATCAAATGGCATGGAATGACATTAAGTGCAGGGAAATAGACCACACTTTTCCAAATTGATTCTTTTTGAAATGTCAAGTTTTCCTTCGAGGAAATGAAGAATTGCATTTCCTTTGAGGAAGTGAAGAATTTCCTTTATGAAAATAAATTAAGTCTTGAAAAAAGTGAAACAATCAGAGTAGGTAAGAATTATCATGACGTGAATTTGAATGGAAAGAAATAAAAGAAACCAATAAATTGAAATTGTTACATCCATAACAGTAATTCAAGGAGCAATGAGGAAAACATCAAAGAGAAGAGGTAGAAAATTCTGATGTAAAAAGCTGGAAGACAGAAACTGTGACAATGAGGATTGGCCTATTTTACAAGCAACTAAGCTGGACAGTTCCCCATGACCACTGCCAGCCAGAAGGGACTCCCCAAGGGAGGGAGAAGTGTGAGGTGAGCATGTTCATACTCAGCAGAAACCTATTTGTCCCAGCCATTGACTGTGCATATTCTGCAATACATAGACACTTGCTATATACTCAAGTCACATACATACTGCTTCTGGGGCTCCATGAAAGGTAAAAAAATGACAAATGGTCAACTGGAGAAAGGATTAGAGAGTATCTTATCTATATGAAAATCTGCAGGTTATGATTAACTATTCTTATTCAGCTGATAAATTCCAGCTGGTTGATTTAGTCATCTAAAAATACTTAGAACAGAATACATCACTGGAACTCAATTTCTCATACCATGCATGCATGAAGAGAAAACCCTAAGCACTGCACAGCATTAAATGTCAGAAGAAATGTAAAGAGTGGTGTTTTCCTAGTGCTTTTTATGAACATGGTTCTACTTTTAAAATGATTCTAACAGTCAGGCTTGTGAAAGATGCATATTTTATGATTGGCTTTTCACAAATATTAAAATTAATATTATATGTGTTGTGTTAGAAAGTAATGCTGTATTAATTCTCTTAAGTAGTGTGTTAAATATAGTTTTAGGTTATAAAAAAATGTTAAAATAGAAACTATGCTATATAAGATGCTTTGTTTAAAAGAAAGGACTTGCAGTGAGATAGAAGCCACAGGACACATAAATCTTTCAGAGAAAAAGAATTTATTGCTCTCTTATCAGAAGAAATTAACTTCTTCCTGCCTCGAAGGTGCCATTAGGATTCAGAGGAATAAGTTGACAATGACCAGACAGAATCGTGTATTTGAATAGAATTTATGCATCATGTATGAAGTGTATGAATATGCAACAGGTTATTGTTTTTAAGGGTTAATCCTCTGTTAACGTGTGTCATTTTTCAGGCTTGTACTGCCCAGAAGAAGGTACCCGGACGTCCATAACTCTTTGGTTCTATTGCCTCATATTGTCCTAATTAAATTTGTCCAAATTATTATTATTCTAATTGTATTACTATTTTTATAACCATTTTATTACTATTAAACTTTTAAAAATTTTTAAAAACAAGTGATTGGCGTTTTTCACAGGCTGTTTTAATGGGACTGATAATTAATAGTTTGTAGCTGGGACTGACATCCATGGATCTTATTATTCCTTATGCCATTTTAGGATTAGATATAAATCCTCTTCACAGAAAGGGATATCACAGAATCTATTAGGCTGGAAAAGAGCTCTGAGTCCAACCTTTGAGCACCACCTTGACAACCAGACCTGGCACTGAGCGCCACATCCAGTCTTTCCTCAAACACCTCCGGGATGATGGCTCCACCACCGGCCCGGGCAGCCCATCCAATGTCTAGTCATGCTTGCTGTGATTAAATTCCT
>NW_005054354.1:733621-744112 GCF_000277835.1 Geospiza fortis | reverse complement strand
GGGCCTTTCCCTGTTTGCCTCGGGGGAAGGGGGGGGCCTGTGCGAGCTCGGCTGAGGTGGGGCGTTGGGCGGTCGGTGGGATGGTGAACTGCGTGGCGTCTCATAAGCCACCTTTTGGGTGGTGCCCAGCGCCAGGATGAGTAGCAGTGCTAAATTAAACTAAACCACAGGAAGCGTCATTTCAGCGTGAATAGGAACTTTACATTGAGAGTACACTGGAATAGGCTGCCCGGGGAGGTCCTGAAGTCGCCCTCTCTGGGGATATTGCTAACCCATTTGAGGCGTTCCTGTGTAACCTGCTCCAGGTGACCCTGCCTTGATATGGGATTGGACTAGACACTCTCCAGAGGTCTCTTCCAACCCTCACTATTCTGTGATTCTGTGTGGCAGTCCCTAAATATGAGAGTCTTTAAAGGGAATGTTTACCTCCTCACTAATTCAGCAGTGTCATCAAGGTCTGTGACCTTGTTGTTCGGTTTTGGGGTTTTTTTAAACCTCTTGCATGTCTACTTCTATATTTTCCAGCTACTATGGAGGAAAAAAAAGAAATGTCAGTAGATAGCCTGAGTCATTTGACTGAAGAAAAGCTGGATATTTGCATGAGCAATGGTAGGTGGAGAACATGTTGAGTTATTCTCTATGTGGTATATCCCCTGTTACAGGCTAGGCCAGCTCAGAGCAGTAGACATCCTCTGTCTGCCTTACATCATGCTCTGTGTACTCACCTCCTTGGATGGGCTGCTGTTGCTCAGAAGCCTTCCGAGGAGCTTGTGGAGCATGGTGCTAAAGCTTGTGTAATAGTGATAGATGTCACCAACCTCTCTTCTGTATATCTAATCTGAGTTCATCCCTTATCCATCAGCTGCTGATTTATTTAATGTATATATTAACTAATAAGAAAAGTAATCTTTCTCACTGACTCCTGCTACTGTTCTGTAGTAACCAGAACAAGAAGAGTACTGATGGGTGGGACACATGCACTGTCACATAGCTCTCTGACTCCTGCTACTGTTCTGTAGTAACTAGAACAAGAAGATTACATGTTCTCACTTATTTTGATTGGAGGCTGCTGATAAGCTGCATTCCATGTTGCTGTTACAGCTGCTTAGAAATTACCATTAAGCTGTTTCCCACAGTATTTGGGCATCTCACAATTATGCTCATATTCACAATTGTACCTTAAATTTCTTGGACCTAAAATACGTTTTCCTAAGTTTAACATTTTAAACTTGGTAGCTAAACTTATTGCCAGCTGACATCACTCACCAAATTGTCAAAGCATAATGCAATCATTTTCATTGCAAATCCATGCTGTGACAGAATCCTTTTTATAGTTTCAGACTTTCCTCTTCTGACTGATGAAAAGTTTGATTTTGACCTTTCACTCTCTTCAACAAGGTAAGTTATGTAAGTACTGTAGACCCTTCAAAATGGACACATGCACGGTGCTGGCCTAAATTATTTTTCTTTGTAGTGGAAATGAAGATGAAGTTTTTGTTGGACCTGTGGGACACAAAGAAAGATGTATTGCTGCCAGTATTGAAGCAAAAAAGAGTGTGTCTGCTTTTGATGATAAACGCATGTGGAGCCCACTTCAAGGAGAGAAATTTGTGGAAATTTTCAAAGAAGCTCATTTGTTGGCACTGCAAATAGAGACTGGAAGCAAGGACGAGGAGACCAAAATAAGCCAATCAGAAGAACAGGAAAACAAGATTGTAGAAACATTTGTGGAGGACTCAAAGTCAAAGCTGAAGATACTGAGAAACAAAAACATAGCAATAAGTCCCAGGCCCGTTAAACGGGAGACATACTGTGTGCAGGATAGCCCAGCATGTCAGCTGCCACCTTGTTTTCAGAAGCCATCACAGAAACTTGTGTCAGATGGCAAAGTGCATGCTCTTCCTGCTCCTCCTAACAGAAGCCCTGTTAAAATTAGCGTGTCTCCTACAAAAAATGCCAGTTTACCCCTAACAGAGGAGCGGGAAACTAAGGAAACAAATACAAAGGCAATTGGCAAACTACCAGTGGCAAAACCTTCATCTGCTTCTGGAAAAAGCAATTTGTTGACAATTGACAAGGTAAAGTCAGGTTCTGGGCAATGTTTTCTTCAAGTGAAGTCTGTGTTTTATGAATATTTAATCTGTCTACAATATTTTTTTTTCAAAAGCAAACTTTAATCTTCTGGTGCTTCTCTACCTCAAAATCCTTAGTCAGAAAACATATATAGAACAAAAAATGAGGGTAGGTACCATGGTATAGTAACTGATTACTTTGTCTATTATGACTATGTAGAGCATTTGCAAGTAAATTTCTTTTGTGTTCTGGTTTGGTGAATACTATAATTCTTGGCTTCTCTTCTAACTGGTTTCTGACACTGCTGTGTTGCTGGTAAAATTACTACACTGTTACACTTCATGTGTAATTTTATACTTAATGTGTAAAAGCGGCTTTATTTAAACCTTGTCAATGGAAATGTATCCTTGCATAGCAAGGAAACAGTTGTGTTAGTGACCTTGTGAGCACAAATCCCAGTCTTTTGATAGAATGTATTTTATTGCTCTACACTTTATAGCTTGGCCTCTAGTATGTATTACAGATTTTACTGAAAATGTGGTAGGGGCCTCTCAAGAACCATCACCTATAGAAATAACAGGATTCTGATATACTGCTGCCTAGGCTGAATCTTTTTATTCTCTAATTCCTTTAAGTCCATACTCAATTTTGTGGCAGAATAAAAATAACTGTTTGCTTCCTAGATCTGATGTTCCAATTCTGTATAATAATCCAGATACAATGATTTGTCTCTAAGAAAATTCAGTTCTTAAAATGTCATCTGAGTTAAAGAGCTCCTCTAAAATTCACAAGTAAAAAGTAACAATACCAATATAAATAATGACAAAATAATGTGTTAAATAGGGCATTTTTTTTTCTTTTGATTCAGCCTGGCTTAAGGAAGATGACATATCTGAAATGTCCTCGTGTTGCCAGTGGTCTCACAAGGAAGACTGCGTCATCATCATCTTCATCATCAGTTTCCAGCATGAACTCAAGTCTTAATTCAAGTTTACCAATTTCTCCTATAGGCAAAAAAGGTAATTGCTGTTACTACAGATTTGTGACACAAATCAATTTTGGAAATAGCTAAGCATTTTCCGGACTTTGGATTTGGAAATATTTTAATGGTATTCAGTACATTCAAGCACTAAAAAGTATTTTGTATGGAGAATAAAATTTTCTAGGCTAACCCAATAAATCCCTGTGGACTAAAGATAAACATTAGACATCCATGATTTGTAGATTGACTAGATTCATGCAAACCTGATGCCTACATGTGAACATCTGACACAGCTAGAAAGGAAGCAATGCCCCAAGAATTCTCTTCCCTTTGTGCATGATCTCCTCTATTAGAGCCAAGAACGTGAGCTTCTGAATGCTCTAAGATTGTCTGACTGGAATTAAAAGAAAAAGAAAACACCAAAACAACTGAAATTTGGAAGGAAGTGGGGAGGCATTATTCCATGTTTCTGTAAGCCTAAATAAAGGATGAGCTTTACTCAAGCGGATGGGAATAACACCTTTAGGGAGATAACACAGCCAAGAGGCTTGGACTGTGTTGAGACCATGAATTTCACCATTTCAGTAAGCCTCAAAGGATGAGGAAAATAGTCTCCTAGTAGTACTGATTGATGTAAGGACTACAGTTCTTGTACATCTATCAAAATACCAAGTTTGAGCAAATTTTTATTTTGCACCTTCTTTTTGGGAGATTAATATCATATTATAAGAAGCTTAGTGTGAACTATTTTATGCAACAGAACTGTCTAATCAAGATTCCTGTTAAAGTAACCTACAGGCTAAAAGTAAGAACTTCACAGAAATCTGGGAAAAATGCTTGTGTGGTAGTTTAGCCTGTAGTGTTAATCAGTGTAACTCAAACTGTTAGCTCCTTGAAAGGCTGCTTAAGGGAACAGGGCCAGCTCTGCTGGGGGTAATTGCTGGAAGTAATTTGAACCTGCATGCTGTTCTGGCATTTCTTGAAGAATATTCTTTCACTTGATTGCAATAATTCAGGAATTTGGTGAGAAGATTATAAAATAAAATTGCCAAAGAATTTGAGGAATAAATTTTCAGTACTTGTATATATTCTCCTTAAACTTGTACTGTTTGAACCTGAAGTTAAATGCTGTAAATTGCTGCTTTTATTTCCTGTGTTAGTAAAATTATTCTGCTTAGTCAAAAACTATAGAAGTACAACTTTCTATTTCAGGAAAATCAAGCATGCCATCAAAAGCTAGTGTGAGTAAGCTTTCAACTAGTACAGGCAGGCTGGCCCTTGTCAGACCTGCTACAGTGTCATCTCTGCAGGCTGCCAATACTGAGAAATTCAGGAAGCAAGTGAGATCAGCTAGCACTCCCAAAATACCTAGTGCCATGAGCCTGCCTAAATCTTCAGCTTCTACAGCATCATCTGAGGCTGCAGGCAGTGGAATTCGGAGACCAAGCTCTGTTTCCAGTCTGCAGCAGCTCTGTCAGCAGAATAAAGATGGGACTTCAGCAAAAGGAAGCCTGTGTCCAAAGCCCAAGGCTAGAATTTTGTCTGCTTCCACAAGTCAAACTAAGGCTCCTGTGAAGACTCAAGGTAAGCACATAATTTGTATGGCCTGTCTTCTACTTTGGTTATTAAAAGCAGATGTTACCTTGAAGGCTTGTTATTTGTTTCATTACAATTCCACCTTTGGGAAGGAATTAGTATTTAACTGAAAGATAACTGCTATATAAGAAATAAATATGAATCTGATAGCAATTAACAAAAATTTTCTCTTTAGATGCAACACCAAACAAGTTGGCACCAAAAGCAACACCGTCTCTTGGATTAACATTTTGTGGCACACCTGGAAGGTAGGGCTTCACTGAAAATTGAGTGCACTGAGGCATCCTTCTTAGCAGGCAACATGGTTGGGTGTCACAACAGTCTTTTTTAAAAGTTCTAACCTCATTGTCTAGTCCCTTGAGACCTGCCAAGTTAGACACGTTCATTGGAACTGAGTCTTCATGTCAGTTCAAATTCAGAACTCCAGTAGAGGGGAATCCAGACAACGCCTATTGGAACTGATTTAAAACAAATCAAAACCCAAAACTAAACCAAATAACCCTCTCACTCTATTCAGAAGAGGTTTCTTTGCAGTGCTAAATAGACTAAAATAATTCATAAAAGAATTCTGATTGAGTAAAGCCTTTACTATGCTGTGATCATCAAACTTAAGGTGACTACTGTTCCCTTACTGACCGAAGGGAAATAGATTTCTGTCATTTGGTAGAATAGTGTTATTCAAACAGTTTCTAGAAGGTATTGGCTAAGGTATGTTCCTCTTCTAGTGCCATGGCAGTCAGCACTCCTATGAAAGGCTCAGAAGATAAGGCCTTCCAGGGTTTTTGTTTTCCTGAGAGGTTTGCCACCATGACTCCGGCCAGTGTGAAGCGGTCTGGCCTGCCTACACCTGTCCGTCGGATCTCAGGGTTCCCAGCAGTGACTCCCAAAACTATACCAAGAATGCCAACTTCTCCACATGCTGCATCTCTTCGGCAGAGCTTCAGCTTTTCTACCAAAAAGACTTTTACAGCTGGGTAAGACAGAAATCTTCATGTATGAAATGAGTATTGTAGGCAAACTGCCTCTTAGTGAACTCTAGTGATGACTCTTGGGTTTCAAGGGCCTCTGTGAAATGTTAGAATGAACCATTTGAGCATACAAAGCTGTGTAGGCCTAATAAAAACTTAAAACTTGTGACTGGTAAAATGGTATAAGCCGTACTGAGGTGAGTCAATATCTAACACTAAAGAATTACAGCTTTAATAGGAAATTATTTGTATTTCTTGAGCAAGGGAAAAATTTAAGACTTGTGTCTGATGCTCTGTTGTTGTTTTGCTATTGCCTTCTGATGAAAGGAAACAGCTGATTAAAATGCATATTACTTTTAACTTTTGTTTTATATTGTTGCCAATGGTCTGTAAAATGACACTTTTTAAAGCATCAGTCAAAAACCCAAGGATTTTGTTGAGTTGAACTTTATTTTCTGAGCAGTTTTACTTATGTTTTAATTCTCTTTTTTTTTTCTTTTCTGTGAAAGTAGTGGTACCTTCTTCATATTATCCACCCAGCATCTTCTGACAAGAGCCATGTATATGTACGCAGGCCTGTTTTATGGCTGGTGGAGAGGAACTGTAGGAATGATTCATGGCTAGAAAACTGTGTCATGTTACTTAGGCCAAATGTCTCAAATAGTCTTTTCTCTCAAGGAAACAATTATTCTGTCTACAGTGACTTTATCATACTAATCAGATTACAGCCCCTGGTCCTCCAGCCAGTGTCAGCACTTCCTTTCAGCAGGGACTGAAGTGGGCTTGCTCAGTGATACACAAAATCAATGCCTCTTTGCTAGCTGTTCCAAGTTTAGAAAAAACAACAAAAATACCTTGTGTGAAGTTTAGGCTGGATGGAAATGTCAAGTAAGATTAAATTCTTCATAATCCCTTTTTTGCATGAGTAGGCTATACTTTTTCTGCAGAATAAAGTATTTTGTATTTTGTGGGTAACTAGCATTTTTTTGGATAAAAATATGGGAAGCCTTTTGGTCGTTAAAGCTTGGGGTAAAAAAGGAGGCAATGAGGTTAGAAATTGGCTTTTCTGTCTTTAGTTAATACTGATTAAAAACTCAGTTATCTCTGATACTCTTTTCCCTAGTTCTAGACAGAAACAAGAGAGTAAAACACAGACATCTTCAGAGGATGATACGTCTCCTCCAGCTGTGCTACCTCTTGTACTTAACTTCTCGCCAGAGAAAACTGCTACGGAAGGAGCAGAAAATGCATTAAAAGAGGCAGAAGTACACAACGAGCTGGCTAAAACACAAAATGAGCTGGCAGAAGAGAAACAACCTGAGGTAAGAAATGAAAATATATTTTTCTACAAAACTGCTAAGTAAAGTGCTTGAGTTATTTCAAGATAAGGAATAAGTAGGGAAACCACTTCAGTATACATGAAGTTAAAATGTATTAGAATAATGAAATAATAGGATATTCTGAGTTGGAAGGGACCCATCAGAATCATCAAGTCCAGCTCCTGGCCCTGCACAGGGCACTCCAGTAATTACACTGAACAGTTCTTGAATTCTGTCAGGCTGGTACTGTGACCACTTCCCTGGGGAGCCTGTTCCAGTGCCCAAACACCTTCTGAGTGAAAAACCTTTTCCTGCTGTCCAATCTCAACCTCCCCTGACTCAGCTTCATGATGTTTTCTTGAGTCCTGTCACTGATCATGAGAATGAAGAGATTGGTACCTGCCTGTCTACTTTCCCTCATGAGGGTGTTCAAGACCACAGTAAGGTCTCCCCTCATCTCCTCTTCTCCAGGTTGAACAGACCAAGTGCCCTCAGCTGCTCCTCATAAGGCTTCCCCTCCAGCCCCATCACCATCCTTGTTGCCTTCCTCTGGATGCTCTCAATTAGCTCAATGACTTTTTTTTATATTGTGGTGCCCAATTGGCTGTAACCATGTGCACCCTCTAGTGTCTATATTTAGCACTGATCATCATATGCTCAGTATTTCCATTAAGTGTGTTTCCATCTTAAATGCACTGTCAAATACTTGCAGATTGCATATTAAATTTCTACTTTTGGAAGAGTACTGTAAAGTCCTTGTAGCTTCAATTAGGAAAGTAGTGTTGCAGTCATAAAGCTCCTTCAGGGATTAAAAAACCCCTCCAAACCCAAAACACAGCTTTAGCTAAATTCAGGCACCTAAAAGGAGTGTAAATCTGCATACAGTGAGGGAGGATTAAACCCCAAAGTCCATATAGCAGTAAACTTCAGTGCCAAGTAATTATTTCAGTGAACACTTCCCCTCTCTCAGGAATGTAGTGGCTTCATGCTGAAAGCTGGCACTCCACAGGCATTAAGAATAAAGGGCTAAAGTTGTAGTTCTGAAATATTAACCTGACAAAGTGGCTATTGATTTACAAATACTGAGGTTTAGAATAATCTGTGGATTAATGCCTTGATGTTATTTTATCAGTATGTTCCTTGTTAGCTTACTTGGTGGCATAAGTGTGTGTTTCAGAATTGCTTAGTACATGTATGGGGTAGTTAAACTGGACAAAAGGATAACTAGAGTGTGAAGCTGTAGAGAATAGTTTATATGGCTAAATAACATTGCACAGTAACTGTAGTTAAATCATTTAAGTATTAAGACGATTACTAATCTTCTGTTTTAAATTTAACTATACTTTTAATTGTTTTATGCCCCAAGGCATCTCTTTTGCTTTGCCTTACTGCATTTTCCCTGTGATGCTAGCCAGAGAGTAAGAGCTGAGGGTTTTACACTATGTGCAATGAATCCTGCATGAAAGATACCAAGCTGTAAATTAAGCCTAATCTGTGGTTATTACAGCTGTATAAGCTAAATTGATTGCATCAATGTATATGAAGGAAACTTGCTGAACAGGGAGAAAACCTGATTTTCTTTTTATTTGTTTTAAAGGCTTTACTGCTAGATATTGGAGCAGACAAATCACTCCCACACACTTCTGAATGTGAAAGCAGACCTTTGATTGACCTTTCCAATACTCCTGAAGTGAGTAAGATTACTTCTGCAAAGCCTGTGTTATCTGGGCAGATAAAGGTAAGCTTTATTCACATCATCTGGTGCAAATTATGTTAGCAGAAAAATGTTAACTGTCTGCAGAGCAGTTCCACACTATAGGAATTATTTAATATTAGCTCAATAGGATATGCATAATTAGGTGCTCTTAAGAGAATGTCATGTTTAAAAACAAACAATGTGTTCTGAACTAGAGCTCAGTAAGCAGTCTGTAAAGGAAAAGGAGAAGGATGGAGAAAGAACTTAGGACCTAAAGCAGTTGTTACAGAATAAAACTGTTCTGAAGCAGGAAGTGAATGTTGTCTTCAGTAGAGTTGGCATGCTTATTCTTGTTTAACCTTTCTTGCACATTTTCAGTTCTTGGCAGCAGCTCATTTTTATCAAAAAAGGGATACCTCTCCTGTTGAGCTCCTTTCCTGAGTTGGAAGATGTGTGCTGTTTGAATCTGCTCTAAATTTTACAAGCATTTTTATGCATTAGTGGCTTGAAGGCAGATGCCTTTAGATCATTGTTAGATGAATGCTGGTAACTGTGAGGATGCAGCCTTTGACAAAAGGTGTAGTTGAGCTCAGTTAACCAGGCCCTTCAAATTTTGTCAGAAGAGGAGTATTGCAGAACTCTGCCTTTGGGGGGCATGTTCAGAGGAGTTCAGAAGTGCTGTGTCCTGTCTGGATGGCACTGTCACTATAATATGCATAGTAGTGAAACTTAGAAAAGGCTTTGAGGTTTTTAAGGTAGGTATGGGCAATAACCACCGTTTTGAGAATCTTGTGCTTATCTAAAAATGAGTGTGTTTTTAAAAACCTGAACACAAAAGCTGGGGTGTGGTGCTTGTATTTGTCTTCTAGATACTAATAGGAACCCTAAACAAGAAAAGTACTTGAGAATAATAGAGATTATAGCTGCTAGTAGCTCTGCACAACAGTTGACTACAATAGCTAAATGTTTCTGTTTTTCTTTCAGCTAATTGATTTGAGTTCTCCTCTTATCACTCTGAGCCCTGATGTAAACAAAGAAAATCTGGATTCCCCTCTACTGAAGTTCTGAATTTGAACTGAAATGAAGAATTCTTAGCAACTGTGATCTTTGAAGTGGTTTTGGTGTTATTCCTCATTTGTGTAATTTTTTGAAGATGGCTGTAGATTGTCTGATGAACTGAATTAACAAAATAGAATTCTAACACTCTTGATACAGTCAGTCTGATAAAGGTTTTGTTCATGGATATGCTGCAATGGATGTATTTAAACTATGTTTTTCTAAGGCAAAAAAAATTGGAATTGTAATTCCAGTTTCTGAGTTGTAAGCCTGCCTTCTTGCTTCTTAGCAATTGTCATTTGATTCCTCTACGTACAACAAAGTTTTAATTTAAAATAAATGAGTTGTTTACTAAACCTATACAAAATAGCAACTTTTTATTGCGTGCTTTGGGTAGACTTTTCTAGTGTTTTGCTAACAAATGCTAATATGTAGGTAGAAACTATTGGACTTCAGGGTGGTGTAGCAAGTTTGGAAACAGACATTTTAGTAGTGAATGCCAGTAGAATAAATCAACAGCAAGGAGAAGATAACAGCTTGTTACTGCCAGATGATTTAGTCTTCCTCCAGCTGGGATAAACTTTGGCTTATTGAGGGATAACGGACATGAAGCAATCGAAGGGAGATGTTGCCTTTATCTGACTCCCGGCGCTGGTCCTGTGCTTTAGGGGCAGTGGGAGGGGTCGGGCCGAGCCTGTGTGCGGGTTGCGGGTGGCCTGGAGGGGGCCAGAGGTGTCCCGGCTTCCTTGGCCCGGTGCGCTCCCCTGCCCGGCCCTGCCCGGCCTGGCCCTGCCCGGCGCG
>NW_005054354.1:719405-733519 GCF_000277835.1 Geospiza fortis | reverse complement strand
CGCCCCTCGGGCCGGTGGAGCGGCCCCAGGCCGGGCGGGGCAGCGGGGGGAGCCGGGCACCGCGGGGGCGGCAGAGCGGCCCTGAAGAGCGGGCGGGAGATGTGATTTACCGTGGCGTTAGGTTGCTATAAGAGTTTGGATTAGCTATTACGGACAGCAAAAACCAGCTATGCAGTAACTGTACTGTAAAACGTAGCACAGGGCTGCTCACGTCTTTGGTAAGATGCAGTTACTAGAACCATTCTTGAGAAACACTGACTTTGTGTCCAGGCTGTAAGAACTTCACTTTCTAAGTCATTCTTGCCTTCATTTCATAGGCTACCAGGTGACAGGTGTGTTTATGAAGAACTGGGACCCTCTGGATGAGCAGGGAGCTTGCTCCGTTGACAGAGATTGTGAAGATGCTTACCGGGTGTGCCAGAAGCTTGATATCCCCTTTCACCAGGTTTCCTACGTGAAGGAATACTGGAATGAAGTATTCAGGTAGAAACACATTTACAATAGCTGCTCTTTCAATATGTTGTGGTATATAATATACTGATATATATGTGGTGTTGTGTTACAATGGGAAGGAAGAATGGACAGATAATGAGCAATGGCAATTCATTGCAGTTTTATCGGTGCTAAGAGAAAGCCACGAAGCCTGTTAATTATTGAGGAATTATTTTTTTCTCTTGTTTGTATTTAAGGCCAGAATTTATATTTTGCTTTTAATATGTTTTTTTTTTTTAGTTAGTAAGAGATTTCTGCTTGTGTGAGTGTTTAGCAATTGCTTTGTTGCAGCTTTTCTTCAGCTACTGATGTACTGGCCCAACCTTACTGCAACTAGAAAAAAATATTTAACGGGGTAGTGTTATTGTCTGTGTGTGTGACTTACACAGTGCATTTTACATAATGTGTGCTGAATCCAGTTTAGCACAAAATGATTGTGACCTAGGCTTGCTTCTTTAAACTTAGAACAAATCTGAAACTGTTCTCTAAAGAGGGTGCTCAGATTTTCTGTGAATTTGTTGCGCTTTAGGCAAAGTTCTACATAGGAAAAGCTGAGAGATTTTTATGGAAGGTAGGACAAAAAGGGGCACGTTGGTATAACATTATAACTTATCTGTAGGCACTGGACAAAAGTACATAAAAATTGTACCCTGATCTTCATCACCCCCTTTAAGTAGTGCTGTTATTACCTTACATGAAGCTGAGGAATAACCTGGTCATGCTACTTGTACTGCATGTTGAAATGACGTCAAGCTGAGCACCAAATTTTTGGACAGTCAGTGAAGAAAACAGCAAAACAGCTCTTTTCTGGCAAAGTTCATTCCATTTTCCCCCTTTTGGTGTGAGAGGATAACTAAGTGCTACAAAACTTCTTGGATTTATTTGTACAGTGTTTCCTAACATTCTGTTACAAGTTTGTTTCAGAATCCTTTTTTCTTTACTGTCATCACTGATCTTAAATTTACTCCTCCTCTGGATCTCTCTTTAAAGAGTTATCCACCTCCTCTTTTATCACGAGGACTGTTCCAGGTCTTGTCTTTTCCATGGTTTATGCAAAGCCTGTTTCAGTTCATCCTGTCAGAGAGAGATCCAGTAGACATTGCCTTCATTGCCCTCTCTCTGGCTCTGTGCTTTACTAGAGGCTTTGTGGTGACTGCTTTGTAGAGCTCCTGGGGTACCATAAGAGTCAGGTGTGAGGCAGCTCTGGGTAGACCCAGGTGATTTAATTATTAGTATGAGTTGTTGAATTCAGAACTTTTAAAAAGGAGTTAGAGAAAATAAGAGATATGTTGCTTTATTTTCTATTTTTTAATGTAGTGTCACATGGTAAAGAAGAATGAATTGATTCTGTTGAAGATGGAGAAAAGTAGAACCAAATAATAGGGTTGCTGTTGTTCTTTTAAATCCAGTCTGTGCCCTCAGGTCTTTAGTGCAGTGGCTACTGACAGCAACCTGGCAAACAAAATGATGCAGTGATAAGGCCTTTTGATATCTCAGGGTAGCAGTGTATTCTGGTTTAATTTCATTAGTTATTATTTCAGCAATTTCGAAGTAATTATGCAGCAGTGTAGAACTACAACATAACTTTGAGAAACTTGGAATTTCTAGAAGGGGGAAAAAAAGGACAGAAAAATGTCTCTAAAATTTAACCCCATGAGTAACTGCTTGTGATGATATTGCAGCTGAAGTTACTGTCTGTTCCGCTGAGACTCTCCTGGTGTGTACCACCAAAGTGTCCCACTGAAAAAATTAATAGGGTTGTTTAATTCTGTAGGTAAGTATTCCTTGAGAGATGAGTAGGATGTGCACAGAGGACAGCCACATCTGTCCAGAGATAAAGCAGGGTTACAAGATTGTAAGTGATAATTTGACCCTGTCCTCAGTGCACTTTGTAGAAAATCTTCCAAACGTTGTTTTTTTTGCACAGCAAAATCAAATGGACATTTTATTTCTGGCATGAAATGTTTATGGTGACTGAGTCTTCTCTGGGACTGGCACTCAGCTTCTCATATTTGAACACTGTCCAGTTTCTGAGAGTATGATGTATGTTAATGATTCTGATTTGAGTCTTTATTTTACAGTGACCTCTTAAAAGAGTATGAATTGGGAAGGACACCTAATCCCGATATTTTGTGTAACAAGCACATCAAATTCAACTACTTTCTGCATTATGCTATGGATAACCTTGGTAAGGCATTTTCAAGTGTGTCAGTACAGAGTGTGTGCCATGGAAATGCTTAAAGGAAACAAACTCTTTAAAAGGTGGGGAAATGCATGACTTCATGTGCATGCCTAACTCTCATCTCTGTAGTGGTGTGTCAGTCATTGCAAAGTATTTGGTTTTGCGGTTGCTTTTACATAAAGAATCATAGAATGGTTCAGGTTGGGAGGGATCTTCAAAGGTCATCTAGCCCAGCTCCCCTGCCCTGGGCAGGGACATCTTCCACTAGATTAGGTTGCTCATATGTAGGAACAGATTTATTTCAGAGACATGCATTGACCTGACCATTAAGTTCTACATTCTTAGGTGGTCCTTAAAATACAAAAGCACAAGTGCTGGCATGCTGGTGAATAGTTTGCATTATTTAAATAGCACAGGAGTATGATTATTGTCAGTATTAGACTTCTCTTTAGGTTTTCTTCTTTCATTACTTTCTGCTTTTTTTATTGTGTGTTTGCAGTTGTGTTTTGAACTGTGATTTCCAAGTTTGTACCTTTATGTTACGTTTGATTTTTCTTTCCTTAATAGGAGCAGATGCAATTGCTACTGGGCATTATGCCAGGACCTCACTGGAGGATGAGGAAGTGTTTCAACAGAAACATACTAAAAGACCACAGAAGCTTTTCAGAAACCGTTTTGAAGTTAGAAATAGTAAGTTGTGTCTTCATTTCATGTTTTGTCCTACATATGAAAGAGAAATTTAAACTATATTTGGTCTCACAGAATCAGGGATGTTAGTGACCTTACACGCAATGGTTACCAATTAAACCCCAGCCTTTGTAGATGATTGTTTGTGCTAAACAAGGGTTTATATTACTGAAAATGACCCTGACTTGTCAAGTATTACATTTTCTTGTTTTGAGAGTCAGATGAATGTCTGATATATGGTGATAAGCATGCTATACCCAAAGAGAAAACCTTGTAAACTAAAGGTATGCAAAGCTGCCCCAGTGATGATTTTACATTAGGGATTCCCTACTTTCATTTGTCCACCCCTGGGCTTAAAGGGCTTTATTTCTTTCTTTGTTTTAATCTTACTTCTGGAAAGTTGAAATGGCCCCAGCTGGACCTATGGTCTGTATATGTGCCAGACTGTGGTTTCAGATGTTGTGTGCTGTGATGGGCTTCCTTGCCCTGTGACTGAGATTTTGTATCATCAGTTGTAACTGAGCTATTGGCCTCTAGTTTGTGTTCGAGTCAAGAAACACTTAAGTAGTGTTTGTACAACAGCAGAGCTATTCATTTTAAAGAGAGGGGGCAGAACATGATTGAAAAACTGTACCAGTTCTATTTCATCTGGGTAATCAGGAGATTTCATCTATTGTAAAGAAAAAGGTCAAACTCTCATCTCTGAGCATGGGTAATAACTCCACTGATTGCTCAAATCATTGATTTCTGGTAGGGTGATTTCAGAGCAAAACAGTGTTTTTCTGAAGAACAGTACACTCCATGGTATTTGAATCTTCATTCTCTATTTCACAGGAAATGTGAAAGTTGTTTTTGTTTTTTGCATTGTCGATGTCCTTGCCAGGGATACATGCAGTATTGAAATAGATGAGGCAGTGTAAGTCTTTGTAGGATTCTGCATAATACAAAACCAGAATCTTCTAGATCTTTTTAGTGATACAGAAATATCCAACTATTTTTGTTGGATTTTGAAAAACATGTAAAATACTGTCTCTAACATGTATTTGAAAATAATAAATCAGAAATGTTGTCGAACAAAATACTAAATAAATTTGAACTATTAATAGTAGTTATGTTGAGATGCTTTATGTGTTTCACTTTGCAGCTGTGAAACTCCTTCAAGGGGCTGACCTCTTTAAGGACCAGACCTTCTTTCTAAGTCAGATTTCACAGGATGCTTTGAGAAAAACCATCTTCCCTTTAGGGGATTTAACAAAAACTTTTGTAAAGAAGATAGCAGCAGAACATGACCTTCATCATGTGCTAAAGAAAAAAGAGGCATGGTAACACTTAACACTTTTATTTGTATTTCTCTCTAAAACCAACTTTCTTGAACTTTTTGAACTTTAACCTGGGACAACACATCCATTTCTGATGAAAAAGAATAATGTAATAGGTTGGGAAGCATTTTTCATAGCTGGCTACTTCCTTAAAAGTACTTTTAGGAGCTTGTGGTTAGTTGTGTATTTTAGCTTGCAGGTATTTTGTCTGCTGTTGTATCTCAGAAGAATTAAGATGAAGGTGAATGTGTGGGATGCTATGAGCCTAAAGGAAAACATCCTCTATCACAGCAAGGGAGAAGCTTTTTTTATTCTCCATAGCTTTTAAGAGCTTCTTCACTTAAAATTATTTCCCAATATGTCTTTAGAGATTGGATCATACTGTTTGTCTACATTTACTCTTTGAAAAAAAAGTTATGTTTCTCTGACAGATGAGACTTCATGAGTTGATCTTAAAAGCTGTAGTGCAGGCAGTAGTTATGTTGCTGATGCTGCCTTGATTGCTTTTCGTGTTTATTATTCAGCCTCAGTAAATGAGTGTTTGAAGAATGTCAGCAGTAACTGGAAGGAAGAGAAAAGCCTATTTGGTTCTGAAAGTGTTTTTTTTTCAAGAGATGGACCATTATTGTATCATTTTGTTACTTTTGTACTTTAATATGAAAGAGACATCTGTTTTTAATATACATCCAACCTAGTCACCAAGGTTAATGTAGTTATTGAACAGATGTTCTATTTCCTATTGTCCCTCTTACTTCTTACAGCTCTCACTGATTCTGTATAGAATTATTTTACCTGTGTTGCAGAAGATGTTGTGGATTTGTTTATGAAATGCCTAGGATAGTTTGGGATACATGGGAGGGGAAAAATCTTGGACAGATAGACATTATTTCAAATATTTTTCTCTGCTTTTGTGTATTCAACTCCATGTTTCTTTTTCAGAGTATGGGGGTCTGTTTCATTGGGGAAAGAAACTTTGAAAATTTCCTTCTTGAGGTAAGCACCACTAAATCTCTGACAATCTTTGTTTTGTTCAGGTGTTCAGTTTTTAAAAGACTGTCTATAGAAAAATCTCAAGCAGCTTGTGGCCCACTGTAAGTAGCAATGTCCCACCTCCAAGCCTAGTTAGAAGCTGGCACCCACAGCCTGTAGGAAGTATCTTGCCCCTCTACCAGCTGTCACTCATTTTCTGGAGCAAAAGAAGTGAACATCCTGTGCCTGCCAGGCTCTGACAAATGGTTGGAATGTGAGAGGGACACAGTGCTGGATCCTGCTGCTCCTGACATATGTGAGGATAGGGGAAGTGAAGCCTAGAAGCTGCTCATAGGGGCTGCCCTTCCTGATCTTCATTGAGAGCAGCATCAAGAGGAATCAGTAAGCTGCTTGGGCAGAGTTTGCTTCTTAAAGAGTTGTTTTTCAGCTTTGAGAGAATGTAGTGACAGAATCTGAAATATGCTATGAGGTTTTCTTGGACTGTCTTGTGACTTACCTCTTCCTCTTTGTTAGTATTTGGAACCTCAACCCGGTAACTTTGTTTCCATTGAAGATAAGAAGGTGATGGGAAGACACAAAGGTAATTGGCTAACCCACCTTAATAACTTACTTTTAGATAAATGGAACAATACTGCTTCTAGTTGGAAGGATAAGTTTTGGGAAACTCCAAAGGAGTGTACAGGTTTTACCTAGTTTGGTAAACCATGGAAAATTTGCTGTATACAATAGAGGTTTGAACTACAACTGATTCTTTGTTATTTGTTCCATGTTGCAAGAAAGCAAATAATTATTAGGGTTACTCTGTTGATACTATCTACTTGTTAGTTTAATACCAAGAGACCATTTTTCACTTAATTCCTTCAAAATGACTGTGCCTCAGTTCCATATTCTTTAATACCTAAACTTTGCAGAAGAAAATGCACCTCGGTGATGCACCTCGGAGCACCTCATCATGGACACATTAACTTTTCCTTTTCTCCTGTGTGTTCTTCCTCTGCTGTCCTTAGTTCAAGCTGCCAGAACTGAGTTCCTCTCCCAAGTAATTTTTGATAACAGGATGCTATATGGGTACATAAAAGTGAGGGGAGACTGGTGAGACTAAATGGTAGATAACCCACAAATTGAAACTGAAATAAATAAAGTTGTAATCTTTAGTTTGCATTTCAGGTACAGATGAAATTTCAAGTAAATGTTAGTTTAGTTTGTGGCTGGCCCTCTTCTCTAAGACAGCTTGGTTTGTTGTTCTTTGTTTAGTGGTAAAGTTTTGAGTAAATTATTTTAATGTGTTCTTCTGAGAGTAAAAGATGAAAAGTTGCTAGCAGCATTCCACTTTCATATTTCTTTAGGTTGGTTCCTCTTCACAATAGGCCAGAGGGCTCGGCTGGCAGGCCTCAAGGATGCTTGGTTTGTTGTAGATAAAGATGTCAGCACTGGAGATGTCTTTGTGGTGAGTTAATTAACACTGGGTTTGCAAATGACTAATGCATGCATTTTGTGACTGCTGCTGTATGGAACATGGCCTAACTTGGGCAGAATTCTTGGCTTTCCTCTTGGGGGAGACAAGAACCAACTAGCATAGCATCAGCAGATGTGAAACATCTTTTCCAAACAGGCTTTTCATGAGCACCAAATTGTGTTAGATTTTGGCATAGAGCTTTTCAAAGCAAAGGGCAAATGCTGAAAAGAATCAGCCAATCTCTGAACTCTCATTTTCTACTCTAAAGCATGAGGGTTTTATCTTAGTTATTATGATATGGTTTATAAAATGTGTGTTACCTTGGTTTATCATATATCACTGCTTTGTTTTTCTAGTCAAAGAATGAGGAGTCAGTGACACAGTTTTACAATTTTGAAAACTGAGGCAGAACATATATGATAAATAATAAATAATTGGTATGTTAATGGCTAATCATATGAGGTGATGCAGAGCTCTGCAGCTTGCTAGCATTGATAATGTTGCTTCCTGTTCATGCAGTTGTTATGCTTCCTGGATTCTGATGTGATTATAATGAGGTGTGCTGCTACTTGTTGATGTTCTAGTGCAGGGGACCATAATCAAATGAGAATTGAGAACAGACAGGAGAACTAAGAAAAATTTGTATGTCCTGCAGCAAGTTTGTCAAAGGCAATGCCTTTTCTGGGGAGGTGTTAATTTGGGAAGTTGGGGAAGAGGGAGGTAGCATCTTGTTGAGATAGGATAAAGAAGTTCAGATTTCTGAACTCAGTCTGAAGAAGGCAGAAATGCAGTTGGAGGGAAAAGCATACAAGAAGAGAGACTAACTCTGAGGAGTAGGAGACTGACAAATCATTCAGGCTTGCTCTAGCCCAATTTAAGTGCTAATAAGTATGTTTGCTTTCTTGCTCATATTGCCTTCACTTTGCTATGGCTTGATGCTTCTTCTGCATTTTGTGCTTCACTTTACAAGTTACATGCTCTTTGGCAAAGCCATCAGGCATAAATAAATGTATTTTAAGGCCCCATCACGAGATCACCCTGCCCTGTACAGAGACCTGCTGCGGACAAACCGGGTGCACTGGATCGCAGAGGAGCCGCCCGCAGAGCTGGTCAGGGAGAAGATGATGGAATGTCATTTCAGATTTCGGCACCAGATGGCACTGGGTAGTCAAACCTTGTTTTCCTTTTGTCTTACTCAGTTTGTGAAACTCTGTTAGCATGCTCATGTAGTTCTGCAGTAATAGTGGATTGGCTTTGGCTTGGCCTTCCTGTTTCTGCAGTGTCTTACAAAACAATTCTGTACAGTAGTATCTTTACTTAGATCTGTTTACCCTTGGTTTTCCTTCTTTAATGTAAACATAATAGTTAATTGTCAGATGTTTGATCATTTTCTGCTCTAGTGCCTTGTGTCCTGACTCTAAACCAAGATGGGAGTGTGTGGGTAACCCTAGTGAAGCCAGCAAAAGCTATCACACCTGGACAGGTGAGTTATTAGAAGTACTTTTCCTTCCACTTTTGTGCCTTACCTTATCTGGCTAACAAATCAGAGTGGCTTTTTATTAGCTGGAGCAAAGTAATTAATTTATTTGCATATGAGAGTGGTTTGCTCTATTTTGACTGTTTATCAACTATTTTAAGGGAGATTGTTTCTAGTTTCAAATGATCTGTTGCTATCTGTATAGTCTAAGACACTTGCTTAGAAATTTTAAAAATAATAGAAGCATCTCTGGTAATCAGTTGTATATGCAGAAATAGAAGCTGTTGTTGTTTGCAAGAAATAGATTTTGAAAGGCATTAATTTGGTAATTGCCTGCTTAATATGGGTTTAGTGTTCAAACCTTGTAGTGAGACTCTGTCTGGTGAACTCCATTGTCCCAGCCAGAGCTGAGAGGAGGTTCTGTGCCTAAAAGGGATGCCTTTAACATTGATAACATTGATATAGAGATACTCCATCACATTCCAGCACACTGGCTCTCAAGCATTCCCTGCATCCCTTCTCCCAGCATACATTCCACCCAACATCCCCAGTACCAGGGGATGCATCAGGAGGGAAATTATCTGAGAAGAATCCAGGCAGAGCTTGTGGGAGGCATGAGAATCCCCTGAGTGTCAGGAGCCGCTGAGCCTGTAGCCAGGCTCTTACTGCCAGGGAGTGAGACAGGGCAGGAGGTCTGGGCTGCCCTCTCCTGCAGGAACCTGCTGAGCACATCAGGGAGCTCCAGTTGCTTCCTTGGTCTGCTGCCATAGTCCTTAGCCCCCTTCATGTTTTGACAAGTGCCACCATAGGCTGGGCACAGTTTTCTGGGGAAAAAAAAGTGAAGATGCAGGTGATGTTACATATGTCATCCCCTTTGGAAAAGAAACTTTCCAGCACAATCCACTCTGCCTCAGTGACTGAAGAGTTTTGAGATAGCCTTGTAGAAGTTCGTGATGAAATTTCCACCAACGTTGTAAATTTACACTCATGTGAGCCTACAAATTCTCTGTAATTTGGGGGGTTTTGTTTGTTTCAGGGTTTTTTTTTTAAGATTTAGACAGAACAGATAAAAATTGCTCGCTGTCCAGCAGGTCTTGCGCAGCCTGAAGTTGCTCACTGTGGGTTTTGCAGCTGCTAAAAAGACTCTCCCTGTGTTTGTCTCCTAGTTTGCTGTGTTCTACAAGGGAGATGAGTGCCTGGGCAGTGGGAAGATCCTGAGGATGGGCCCATCAGTGTATACCTTGCAACAGGGCAAAAACCGAGAGGAGAGCCCCAAGAAGGAAGAGGTTGACAAAATAGAACCAGCAACATAACACCTGGGATTGTTTATTGAAGGACTTTGGAGAATTTGCTGCCTGAGAACAATAAAAATTATAATAAATGTGGTTCATAAGGCCAGTTAACCAGAGAGTCCCAGCTCTTGACTGTTAGCACTGAAGGAGTTTAAAACTAAAGCCAGTTTGGTGCAATTTTGCTGGACTGTATGGTGCTGTTTGTATTAATATGTATCAAGGGATGTCCTAAGGTGTTCTGTAATAGCAGTAACACATACAGGAATTTTAATACAAAAATCATGGCTGAATAATAAATCTATCTCTCATGTGTAAGTGAAATGCCTTTTTTCCCCTTACTTAAAGGTACCTGTCCTTAGTAAAGTACTTATGTTATTTTACACTAGGTGTATGTTTGTGCTTTGAACTCTGCAAGAGGAATGAATGATGTTTAAATTCAGCATTTGGAATGAACTCCAGGCAACAGATGCTTATTTTTCATTTTGCATAGTTTTACAAAAAATGCTTTGGATTCTTCAGCTGTATTAGGTAGTCACTTCAGATGTTTACATAAAACAGAGTTACAAATCTTAGGGGCTTAACAGTCTTGAATGCTAAATGTTTTCACACAACTGACTAATTTTCTGTTAACTGCTGAGGTCTGAGGCTGTTTGGTTTGTCTCCTGGAGAAGAGAAAGCATTGTTGTGCTTGAGAAATTCACAGGGATTTCCTTATTGTAGATTAAGCTTAATATAGACCTGATAATGATTGTATCTTGCCATGTCTCAAAACTGAGTGCTCTTAGGAGGAGCTGAATACTTCATCTAAATTAGATAAGTTTATAAAGACTGGGTGCATATTGAGGACACCCCAAGCTTATAGTAAAACTTCATTGCAGCAAGTTAGCAAGAATGAATTCCTGTCTTTCAGCATGGTAGTAGAAGGTAACTGTTCCTGAGGTACAGTTGTGCAGGAGCAGGATTTCTGGTGGTGTAGAATTTTGAGCTTTTAACTGGCAGTGAGATCCCAGGTTTGCTGAGAGCTGCTGAGCCAGTGCCTCACAGCAGGGAAGGTTAACTTTGTCCTGCTTGTAGCACAGCTGGCACTGGATGCAATGAATGTCTACAGAACCTGCAGAACAGAGGCTATTATATTCTCTGCTCCCTTCTTTTTGTTTAAGCATCCTTAACACTGGACACAGCAGTAATCCAGGATGGCTAATGCAGAAAATTCAGAAGCTAACATGCTGCTCTTCGGTGGAAACCTCTCCAGTAATGGTCTCTGTTCACTCTATAGGCTCGGGGGACTTTGGATTTTATCATCAGAAGTGAACCTCGTGGTTCTGCTGAAGAATTGTCATGTGAGGTAGAGATGAATATGAACAATGTTTGGTTAGTACATTGTCTGAGAAGGGTGAGGGCTGCAGCTCAGCCTCTGGCCAAGGTGGCAAGCAAAGCCCTTGGACATGATGAGGTGATTGCTGCTCTTCTCTAGCTCACCACACTGCTGTGAGCTGGGAGTCAGTGGGCATTTGTGAAATTCAGATTGCACATAGCTTCTTGCATGGGGTGCTTCACAGGAGGCTGCACGTGTGCAGCAACACCACACTTGCATGTTTAAAGCATCCTTTCCAAACAGCTTGGAACCAGGGAGGTAAAGGAGTGAGCTGGGAGCAGAGGCTGGTGCTGGGGTCAGGCATCCGTGTGCCCTGCAAGGGACCATCACTGACACCATTGCTCATGCAGCCTTTGCCAAGGCTGGAATTTGGCCAAGATTATGCTTGAATGAGGTAGAAGCACTCTGGTAGGTCAATTTTCTTTTTTATATCTATTGCAGAAGATTAGCATCAATGTGCTTTTTAAAATTCATTGGCTTTTCACTTTTATTTTGGTCATTTCTTCTGCTGCTTTGGGCAACAAATTGCAAACAGGTGATTTCACTTTCAAGATGTCATTAAGCTTTTCAGGTCTTGAAATATTTGGTTTCAAGGACTCACATGCATAACAATTTAGTAAAGGACTTTCCTTAAAAAGTAGAAAATGTGATAGCACACATTATGTGCTATCACAAATGTGATTAGGATCATGTAACTGAAAAACCACGACTCTTGTCAGCTAATTTCAATTTCTGAATTGAAATCTCTGTTGAGCCCTGTGAGTATATTTGAAGCCTGTGTTTCTGAGTGTATAATGGCTGAAAAATTGCACTCCAAGTGCAGTTTTATTCCAGAAGTGCTTGTGTAAAACCCGTCTTAATTGCACTCCTGGTTTTGCTCCATCTTGGCAGTGTTCCTGCCCCAGCTGGTGCTGGAGGACAGGAGTGTCCCCATGAAAGGAGAGCAGGGCTGTCCTGTGATTCTCTCTTCACCTGGGTAGGATCTTTGGAGCACTGAGATGTTGCACAGGTGTGGTGAAGGATTTCATTTGCACTGTGGCAGTGCAGTATTTACAGTCCTGCAGTAAATGCATTGGCTCTTGCTGTTTGCATTGACTTTTGGGAATGAGAGAGGCTGTCATCCTCTCATTTCAAAACTGAATGTTCACTCTAACTACTTTCCCTCTTTAGCTGCAAACCACAGGGAGCAAATAAAGCTTTATCCTTTTTACAGTAGGTCTATATTTTTAGCATACTTAAAAGCAAAAAAACCCCCAAATTTTTGGATGCAGCATTTAAATTTGTACTTTTATATATGTGAGTATTGAATCCAGCCCCTATGGACATGGCTGAGCTCTCCCTGGAAGCTGGGAGATGAGTGTGTGCAGGTTCCTGTGCAGACTCTGCCCCAAAGGCAATGAGGTGGGACTGGAGTGAAGGTTCCCAGCACAGCCTCTGCTGCTGGGGATTTCAGAATCAGGCTGTTTCAGAGTAAAGGATACAATTTCCCCTTCCACCTTTATTCCCAAACCAGAATTTTCTAACCTCTCTTTGTCCAAAAGAGCCCTTTCGGCCTGGAGGCTTCAGCACAGGGAGGGCTGGAGGGTCTCTGCTGTCCCAGCTTTGCTGGGACTGTGCTGGGTTCTGCAGCCAGGGACGGCACAATGAGCTGCAGGGGGATCTCAGGGCCATCAAACACTCTCAGATTTAATTTTAAAACCAGTTTCTCTGCATTTGTATGTATTTTCATGCTTTAAAGCACTGAACAAAATGAAATTATCTATAAGCGATAATCACACCGATGTGGCACGCAGGTGATGTGCCATTTCCAGCTTCAGCGCCAGGAGGCACCAGGGCATCATGGTTGGGTCTCCCAGCCGTGGGCAGCATTGCTGGGAGATGGGGACAATTAACACATCTGTAACTGTGAGTTTTTCCCTTTTGTTTTAGATTTGTGCTGAGCCAATCCATTGGAAGAATTGCCCCTCAGTGGGTTTGCTTTATCCATGGGCAGGGATAACGCTGCCCAGGCCTGGCAGCTCAGCCATGGGCTGGCTGAGAAGCAGCACCTTTAAGAGCCAAACTCTCACTGGGGCTGGGCAGAGACCACGGGACAGGTCGGGCCGGTGACAGCCTGGCAGCAGGGAAAGCAGCCACCTTTCCCTCAGAGTGCAGGTCCTGCCTGCCCTCTTGCCCCTGGGCCAGGCTGTGCAGGGCATTTGTTTCCTGGTCACTCTCAAATTTCATCTCATCTGGTTCCTGAATGGGTGGAGGTAAAAGGGAGTTTGGTTTTTGTTGGTTTTTTTTTGTTTTTGTTTTTGTTTTTCTCTCTTGAGAACTGGTACCAGATTCTTACACTTCTTTGAATAAGTGAGGGTTCTGATGAGCGCTGACTTTTGGGGTTTTTCTTTTCTAAAATATCTTGCTTTTACTACAGGCATAGCACCAGCTACAGAAAGTTGAGAATACAGAAACTGAATGGACCCCTCATTCTAGGCAGGTTTGCAGCATACAGAGTAATTTCTTCAATGCAAAAGAGCTTCCAACTCATTCTGCAAGCTTAAGGTCCTAGAAAAAATGACACACATGGACAGATACCCCTTAAACAGAGCCTACCTGGAGAAATTAAGTTTTTTTGGGTGGCTGCCCCACTCTGATAATTCAGTGGCACTTTTCCCATTCAGTAGCACCATCTTTTAGGAGGCTCAGGAAAATACCAGTCTTGTGATTACAGCATATCAGTCCCTGTGGTGAAAAGCAACAGAAGACCTACTTCCAGTGAGGAGATTCATCAAGAAAAAAGTGACCTGACTACTGTCCTGGGTTTCTCCAGAATGTTGTGGGGACTCATGACAGAAATTCCTC
>NW_005054354.1:619877-719395 GCF_000277835.1 Geospiza fortis | reverse complement strand
TCCTGCAGGGCTCCTGGGTTTGTGTCTCTGGGGTTGCAATGTTGGTGGCAGTTCTGGCTAGCAGATGGGACATCTGGGTTCTATCAAAAAACTTCAAGTTGGACTCCTAGACAAATGGTGAATTCTTCCTTTTCTCTAAGAATGCCCCTAGGGAGGGAGGAGATCTATGGAGCACTGACTTTGTGGGAGCCAGCTGTTTCATCCCTCTGTGCATCCAGTTCTCTTTTTATTTCCATGAAATTTGATCAGAGCAGAGACAGGAAGTTCAGCCATGTCCTTGGGAGCAGGGAAGATGCCCCATGTGCTCCTCTTCCCTGTGGCAGGCGCTGTAGAGATTTCCTCTGTCTGCCTCCCAGTCTGCTGTGCTCTCCAGGGCTGCTGAACACCAGCACAGCAGGAAAATCCTGGGCTCTGCCCCCTTCTCAGTGCAGCACAGGAGGAGAGACTGAGTGAAAACCAGTGATGGAACATTTCTTCTCTCATTTGAAGGACTTCAGTGAAATTTGCATATCAAAAAGGGTAGCACAGATCTCTTTGGAAATCTGTCCCAAAGGCTGGGTCCCCAGCTCTGCTGCAGCTCCTGCCTGGTGGCAAAGCAAACTCAGCTGGTCTGGTGTGGTCTCATTACACTGGATGAGGCTTTCCATGAAACTGTAAACATCAAAGAAGGATGGATTGTAAACATAGAATGGACTGGTGTGCAAAAATAGGATAACTAGCCATGTAGCATCTGGTGGATTTCAGATTGGTGCTGGATTAAAGGTACTTTTTATTTTAATCTAGTCACTTAACTACTCTTCACACATTTTTATCTCTCCTCTCTGAGAATACATGAAGGACTCCATAGGCCATGTCACACCAACAGCTCCATGCCTGTTAGCAAATTTGCTATATGTAGTAAACCCATGTGACCAATCTATTACAAGTTTAAAAGCTTTCAGATGTGGCTTTTAAACTTAAAATCACTTTACGTACTATTAGTACTTACTCATATGGTAACACCTTTAGAAATAAATCAGAAAAATCTACACTGGGTTTAAGTATTAAAGGTGTTTTATGGTATAAGATTGTTACACTGGGTTAGTTTTACACCTGCCTTTTAGGGTGAAGGAGACAGCACAGGAAGAATCTCTGAACTGATTAGTAGCCAGGTGTTGAGCCTTATTTAACACACAACCATTTCATGGAGCAGAGATTGTCCTCATGTGGTGTGTCCCCTCTGCACTGCAATGCAACAGCAGTGCTTGAGCTCCAGAGCAAGCAGGGGAATTCCATACTGAGGGGAGAGCTGATGACTTTGGGGGCTGAGACTGATGACTTTTAACGTGGCTCCCTGCAAGCTGCCTTCTTTCTGAGGCCAGAGGAGAGCATCACTGATGGATCAGGAGAAGCATGTAAATACTGTCTAAGCTCAATAGATTGATCCTGGGAATTGGAGCAGGCAGCTCTGCTCTGGTGCTTCTTGCCACAGCTGTGCAAGGCTTTAACCACAATGGACTTCCTGCAGCTGATGCTGCTGTACTGAGCACCTGGCATGAAAAACCAGCCCAGCAATAGACTAAAATGGAAAAAAATCAATAAACTAAAAATCAATAAACTAAAAATCAATAGACTAAAATGGAAAATTAGTCCAGTACAAATTGCTTCTTTTAGGGAGGAGAAGTGAGTTACACAGGTGTGAACAGGAGCATAAAGGCAGGCAGAACCTCTGCAGAGGAGGCTGTGAGGCCCAAATGCATTCCAGGCTGCTCCTGTTGCTGCAGGTGGTATGATGTGGGCAGTGGTGATATCTCACCAGGCTTGAAGCTCCATGTTAAACCTCCTAAGAGGCATGTTTGACACAGATGGAGCTTGCAGAAAATCCCAGGCGATGCATGGTGTGTCTGTGTATCACCACAGAGGCAAACTGAACACTCTGCAAGAAACAGGAGCGCTTTGTTGCTGCTCTGCTCCAGCAAAGGAGCAGCCTTGCTGGAAGCCCCTTTGGGTTTGTCTCTGTGGTGATGGCACTGGCTCTGGCATGGATCACATCACAGGGAAGTGATGCAGATGGATGCTTCAGGACCTGCCCTGTCACTGTGCTTGGCATAACCCAGATAAGATCAGCCAGGAAAACGTTTTTCCTTGGACAGCCTGGTGGAGAAAGCTGGGTGTCAGGAGTGCTTTGGTGGCAGCTCAGTCCTTCCTGACCAGCTGCTCACTCCCATTCATTTGGCCATTTTGTGCCAGCAGTATGAACCCTAACCACTAAAACCCCTAAGCCAACCGGACTTTTCCCTGATCCTTTCCATCCCTGAAACCTGTGCATCTATAAGTGATGGAGTTAATCATTCCTGATTGTTTTATTCAGGAAATAAACATGTAATAAAAGGTATTGATTTTTCTCAAAATCAATGGCCGATTTACGGTTTCCCCTGGAAACTTGTTCGCTGTGCTGGCTCCCAACCACAGCTGCCCCTGCTTTGTATGGGATTCAGTGGGATGTTCCAAACCTGAAGGGAATGGATCATTTACAAGGACCCTCTGCTTCAGCTGCCCTATTTATACATACACAGGGCTTCCCATGCTCGCTGTTTCCTTGAGTGAATGAATATCTAGCAAAACCACAGACCCAACTCTATGTTCTCTGCTTGGAAAAAACAATACAGGCCGAGCATGCAAACAAGATCATTCCAGTTGAACTTCCAAAGAGCTTCCATTAAATGACCAAAAGCAAGAGGTTTTCCTACACACTAACCCAGGGGCTTGGTTTGCAAACTGTTACATCTCTGGAGGGGAAAAGCCCCAGTCTGTAAGAAACTAATACAGCAAACCCAGTTGGTTACACAACTGTTTTAATGAAAGAGAGTGGCAGCACCTGGAAAGCCAGAGCTGTGAGCTCTATTCTATTTCCTGGGTGCATCTCATGTAAAATGATGGCTTTGAGGAGTCTGGGGGGGCCCAGAAGTCAGAGCATGCTGGGCAGGGCACGCCAATGGCCCTGGGACATGTGGCAGCTGCCAGGAGACAGGGCACCTCTCACCTCCAGCACAGGAGACAGCACACCTCTCACCTCCAGCACAGGAGACAGCACACCTCTCACCTCCAGCACAGGAGACAGCACACCGCTCACTCCCAGCACAGGAGACAGCACACCTCTCACTCCCAGCACAGGAGACAGGGCACCTCTCACCCCCTGCACAGGAGACAGCACACCTCTCACCTCCAGCACAGGAGACAGCACACCTCTCACCTCCAGCACAGGAGACAGCACACCTCTCACCCCCTGCACAGGTCTCTCCCTATCAGGGCTCTCAGCTCTGCTCCACCTCTGCAGTGTCTCCTGACCCAGGGCAGAGGCTGGGCTCTCACAGCACCTCCATGAAGCATCAGTCCACAGGGAAATCAGTCTGGGCCTCCCTTGAAATACAGACAGTATGTTCAGACTGTGCAAAATCTTCATTTGAAGGAGTGGGTACTCTTCTATTCAGAAGTATCTTTGAGCAGAGGGATGGCAGCAGCAGATGTCTGACCAAGGCACACACCAGCACACTACAGAGCTCTGGGGGTTCCTGGGGGCACTTACAAATGCTTTGAAGTATTTAGAAGACAATCATGAATTAACACGGTCTCTTTGCCACACACACTTCAGATTAATCTGATTTTCTTTAATACAGTGCCTGGCACAGTGCATAAAGGAGCAGCAGCAGCAGCAGATGGAACATGTCTCAGTAAATGGTACTGCCCCACACTTTATTCTCATACACAACACACTGTCAGGGCAGCTGATGTTAATCAATATGAGATAGGTGCAAAACTTGCTTGGCAAGAAGTGTTACAAAAACTCTCTTGGGTTTAGTTTTATTGATATTTTCATTCATAGTTTGAATGATAAAGTAAGAAGTAGCTTGTAAAGGTTGCAGATGCTGCCTCCAGGCATCCTCATGGACAGGACTAAAATCCAAAATGAGTGTGAGAAACTGGAGGATGGATCAAAAAATCAATAGACTAAAATGGAAAATGAGTCCAGTACAAATTGCTTCTTTTAGGGAGGAGAAGTGAGTTGCACAAGTGTGAGCAGGAGCATAAAGGCAGGCAGAACCTCTGCAGAGGAGGCTGTGAGGCCCACGCATCCCAAGCTGCTCCTGTTGCTGCAGGTGGTGTTGGTGTGGGCAGTGGTGATATCTCACCAGGGCTGCTGGGGATCTCCTTTCTGCGATCCCCCAGACCTTGGCAGGAGCATCCTCTGCAGCTGAGAAAGAAATGCTCAGAAATGCTATTGCAGGCAATTCTACTGGAGTTATTGTTTAGGATTTTAGACAGATCCCTGAGTATATTTGAAGATATTTGAGTATATTGAGTTGTTGAAGAGGCTGAGCTACATGACTGCTTGTGTTACTGCAGCCTTACCATGCCATGCTGCTGCCAGTGGTGCAACTCTTATGGAATTTTTTGCTACAATTTGCTTAGGCCAAATATCATTGTAAAGATTAGGACAGGAAAAGTGAATGACATGCAGAGTTCTTAAATTATTTCCTTTTTTTGGGGGGTGTTGACAGGCCTACTGCTTGCATTTTGTGGACTGCTCTGGTCTCCCCTCTCCCTGCCACCACCAAAAGGGCTGTAGTTGACCTGGTAATGGGCTGAAGAAGGGCAAGAAGGAAGGGTAAAAGATGCAGCAGTGTTTCTGCACATGGAACAGAGATCCAAGCTGCCCAGCTGGAAAGAGATTACTCAAGTGCTCTAGGACAGAGCCTGTCTCTCTCTTTGACCTGGGCAAGGTGACTGAGAGATGATTATCACTGACTCTCCTGCTGCAAGCAGCAAAGGTGTAGGGGACAGCAATGAAGCTGAAGGAAGAAATTTTTCTTGCTGCTTGTGACTGAGTGAGGCAGCCTGCTCTGTGCTAGAAGTTTAAATGGATCCAAAACAACATGAGAGATGTATGAGGGAAATGGATGGAATGCTGGAGAAAAGCACAACCCCTCCCTCTGGGAAGGCCTGAGCTGCAGAGAGCTGGGGGCTGTGGACCCTGCAGGGGCCACCTTGCCACGTAATGTGTGTCTGATAATCCTCTTTTCCTAAACATATGCTGTAGGTCACTGCTGGAGACAGGATCACAGGCTGGCCTGTCCCTTCACTAACCTGCTTATGTGAAAGCCTGAGGCTTATTTCTGCTTCTCCACAGAATGGTGAACTAATACTTGAGAAAAAATTCAGTGTTCCACCAAATAATGCACTTGTACAATAAAATTAAAAACAGTTTCCCTTTGGGATAAATACTTGAGTTTGTTTAGTGGCAAGTTTTGGCAGAACTGTTTCCAAACTGAAGATCCTGAAGATTTGATTTTGCTCCTAAGTCAGATGGCAGGCTCTCTCCACCTGGCTAGTTGACACTGAGAAATACTTTTATTTCCAGAAAGCTGACAAGACCTGTGCAGGTCACTGCTGGGCCTTGTGAGATGCATGAATGAGGACTTGCACAGCAGCCTGGAAAGGACTGGGTGAGCAGCACCATGGTTTGGGAGAGCCAAGGATGGAGCCCAGACTGTCCAAAAGGCCCTTGTCACTCACTGCAGGCTGTCGTGGGCTGGGCTGGCTGCCACTCCCCTCGAGCTGCTCTCACATGTCCTTTTCTAAATCTGATGCTTTCCTGGTGATCTGCTTTGCTCTGGGTTAGCAGAGGGCATTTCTCTTCCATGGGCCGTTTCCCAGGTCTGATGGATTCTGCAGGTTTGGGCTGGAATGGGACGCACACTTGGCATCCTGTGCCAGCATGGAGCCCTGGGCTGCAGGGGCTGTGCATTGGCTGCTTGGTGCTGTACAGCCTCTGCTCAGATGGGTACCTGGACGTTCCTGCTCCTGCTAATCCCCAGGAAATGACATTTGGACCCTCATTATCTGCACTGCACTTAGAAATAAACCACCAGAGGAAGAATACAAGTTCAAAAAAATTTCTTAATTTATTGTAAATTCTCCTTTCATCTGTGCTGCAATTCCAGTGTTCTGCACATTAATAAATATACATTTGTTAAAAAAAAAACAAACTTCCAGTGTCTAATCTGCCATAAAGCTTTTAAAAAGTCATAAAAATAGGTTTTAATTTTTTTGTCATTAATACAACTGACCCTCATTTACTGCGACAATTCTGATCAAAATAAAAACTACCTACACCTACTGGGACAAAATATACATACACAGATATAAGAACAACTAGCGTGGGTTATACACAATGCCTGAGCACACAGCCAAGTGCCAGACCCTTAAAACATTCAAAATTTTTTTTCTGTCAGAAAATGTCACACAGGATGTTGCATAATTTTTAAAGGAACAGCATCTTTCCTCCCTCTCCCCTTCCAAAGGCCTCCTTGATACTTTGAAAATGCATAGGAATATAACGAAACCCAGATTACAGTACACAGTTTCTCATCTTTTCCTCAACTCCTGCATTTTATTTAGCCCCATTTTCTGTTTCTTCTTTTTCACACACATTTGCACAAACAATGGCCAGTAGTTTCCCAAAAGGGCTGCTGTGGTGAGCAAGGAGCCCCTAAGAGCCTTGTTGGCAGAGAGCAGGCACAGGCGCACCATTGTCATCCTTGGAGTCGTGTATTCCCCCCATGGGAGCCATTGGCTATGATCTGCCTCACACTGTTGGATGCAAACTTTTTCACATCTTACTTTTCCTCTTTTTTGTAAACATTGCAGGAAGGTAAAGACAGCAGACAGGTCACGCTTAACTTGTGAAACCAGCACATTTTGTGGGAAACATAAAACCTTAAGCTTTCCATGAAGCTTTCTGAAATATCAAGAAGGCCAGGGCTTTGTCAAAGAGCTGGGCAGACAAATCTGGACATCTTTGAAGTCTTGTATTTCTGCTTTGATTAGCGATGTGCTGAATCCAGTGAGCAAGAAAGAGGAAAAAAATATTGCACCTGAGGCAGAACTTGAGCCATGGGAGGAGGGCCCTCTCCCTGGGACTTGCAGAGTGCTGGTTTGTTGCAGGCCATACAATCACACCAATTATTTTCTTGTTCTTAGTAAGGGAAATACTGATTTGACTTCTTCAAGACAAGGACTATGTTGAACATTACACAAAAATATGTGTAGACCTGAAGTTCAGTTCCTGAACATTTCAATGCACTTGTGAGATGAGATCAAAATACCAAAAAATGAAAAAAAAGAAATTTTTGTGGATTTTAGAAGAGGTTATGAGAAAAGCATACTGTGCCCTCAAAGAGTTCCAAAATCTGTTAACAAAAGTTATAAATTACAGTCATGGACTCTGATGTAATCTTTACTGTATTACTTTGAAAACTGCATTGTGTCTGAAAGTGGCTTCCATGCAAACCTCAGTTACTTATCAAACGCCAAATTCAAGTAAAATTGTGCAATGTTCATATAAAAAATATCAAAACATCTTTTAAATCGATTTCCTATTATCAAATCAAGAAGATCAGTATAAATGTAAAATATACAAAGGAACTTTTTCTTTAGCAACACCATACAAAATATATAAAAGTATCTACACTTTTTATATATATATATAAAAGATTTTTTTTTCTTAAGACAACGTGTCCATAGAGGGGTGGACAGAGATGCTGGCATAGAAACCAAAGGACACTTGTTGCAATATTCCTCCCTAGAGCTCAGCAACCTCAAGGGTTCACTCTGTAGCCATCAAAACTCCACAAGAGACACCTCCTAGTGCTTGTCTTCAGGTTTATTGTAGGTCCACTAGGAAGCAATGTGTTCTTCCTCGGCTCTCCCCTGTAGCAAGCAAGCCCCGCAGCACTGCCTGCACCGTGCACAGGTATCTGTCCATCACAGTTCATCCCTGTTTCCATTTTCATGTTTTCAGCGTGGGTTCCTGTGGGAGGAGCGTACCACCCAAAGCCCTTACTGCCAGGGCAGCCGGGCACTGCGTCTGTGCCGGGAGCAGTCAGGGTTCTGCCAGAAGGTGAAGCCATGTGGGAGTGGATGCCCACCTCATCCTCCTCACCGTGCGGCCACTCTGGTGGAGTCCGAGGCGGCAGCGCGGCGAGGGGGCGGAACCGTGCAGAGGCGATCACGATTTCCTGATGGTTCAAATTGAAGTTTCGTTACTGCCGCTGTTAGTGAGAGAAGTGATTGTGCAGGCTTAGGGTTAAACAGGCACAGGCAAACCACTCCACCCAAACCCACCTAATCCTTCTTAGTAAGGGCTCATGCTCTGTGAAGTTACCATGCCTGTAAGGGGGATGCTGTCCTGGAGGGGAAGAGCAGTTGGGAGAAACAATTTCAGGCAGTACACAACAGAAATGCTTTAGAGGGAGTTCTACAGAGGGCTTGTATTTGTCTAATGCTTTGCTGAGGATACAAGGTTCACACACAGATCTTACAAGCTGCTAGAAGCCTGGTGTACCAGATGGATTCATGCAATCTGCTGCCAACAGCAGAGCTTTCCATTATGCCAAAGCTCTGGAGATAACACAGTTGCTTAGTACCAGTGGGTGAGTTATTCTCCAGTAATGACTGTGTTACCTGGTAGCAGCTTATTCAGTTATGGCTTATTCAAAACATCCATGTTTCCTGGCTAGCTAGGATCTATTTCATCAGCCAACTTCCAGCAGCCCAAAGATGTGCTTTTATAGTGAGGTGGAAATGGTCTGTGCACCAGACAATGGGGTATTTAAAGCCTGGTGGGAAGTGCCAGAGTTAAAGCTGGGTGAGAAATTTTCTCTTGCTTTGGTGAAAGACTATTATTCATGTTAATAAAAAATCAGACTATATGCATAAAATGCCAGCAGAGACTTTACATACGGCTGTTGTCATAATTTGAAATGCAAGAATTATGATGAGTAATGAGGTTTCTGAGAATTCCCTTTGGCTGAGAGCTTGCTCAGCCTTTTGTTTATATTTGATTTAGTTTACAGTGGTAAATTCACACACTGATTGCCATGCAGCCGGTGGGAATTACATGCCTGGTAATTTAGGATCAGTAGCTTGGTGTTCTCTCCAGCCTTAGGGTCTCCTGCCTCAGCCATCATTTCCCTCTGCCCAGATGGATGCTCACACCATGCCCCCCACAGCCTTGTGCCTTTCCCCACCCAATCCTGGCAGGATGGCAGGGCAGAGCAAGGCTGCTCCTGTCCAAGTGTGCCAGTACCACATCAGCCTGCCAGTTCAGAGCATGCCAGGGTGACCCAGTCACAGGTGTCTGTCACAGCACCTTGCCCATGATACCTGTTTTGGCCTTCTCATGACTGAAACCCCATGGCCTGGGGACATGGCATGGGCAAACCATCAAGACAGTCAATGGTGAAGGACTCTGGCCAGTCACCAGAGGAAAGTCTTGTTCATGTGTGAGTCTGGGGTTGGAAGGTGAAGGGTGAGGCCATAGGAGGTCAGCCAGGGCATCCCGACGTGGCACTTACTCTGAGTCTGAGGTGTCAGCATGCCCTGTTGCCACGTGGAGGCTCATGGCCATGCCATTGAGCTGGTCTCGAGACTGCTCCCTCCGAACATTTTTCACTGTTACCCCTGAGTCCGAAGGAGAGCGGAGCCCCTCGTTTGTCCCTAGGGAAGTAGTCCTGGATGAGACTGTGCTCTGATTGTAATCCGACAGCTTCTCCCGCAAGCGATTCTTCATATTCTTATCCACCAGTGGGGGAGGGTACGTAACTTTATTTTTTAAGATGCCTGTGAAGGAAAGAAGAAAATAATAAATTTTTTAAGTGTATCAGTAATTTAATTGATCAAGGTAAGCTTGATGTTACAGTCTCTATTTCTTACTAAGACTTCTACTTTGGCACTTCATTTCATAACCAACAGATTAGACTACAGCAACTACCGACTAGCTTCCCATGGTGTATCTGGCTACACAGGTTGGAGCCATTTGGAAAGTATTTTTCCCTGACAGAGCTACATTTTAAACTAATTAATGCTCGTTAACCCCCCAGTCTCCCAATCCAACTGTGAGGCTGGGTTGGCTGTGCTACCTTTCCTCTGTTCCGGCTGCTGGTTATTCTGGTGGCCCAGAGGTCTGTTCTCCTTCTGCTGCCCTTCATTCTCCTTGTCCTGGGGTGCTTCATTGCTGTGGTTCACCTGGTTTTCCCTGTGAAGCTCTACGTTGACCTTGGTCTCTACTTTGAGTTTTTGTTTCCTACCGGGGTCCTCGCCATCGCTGGCTGTTACGCACTCTGTGGGCCAATAGGGTTTCACATGATTGGGAAGGGTATCAACTGCAATGCAAAAAAACACTAGCTCAAAAAACACTTTTGATATCTTCTCTCAACCACTGCCTGGCCTCTGTGGCTGGAGAGGGGCTGTGTATCAAACCAGAGCAATCCTTCAGTCGGTCCTTGCTGGACTGCACTGCCCTCAGGGTACATTAAATCCCCAAAAATCACCTGGTAGGATGGCAGGGTATCCAAACCCTTCTCAGAGTGAGGTTGCCAGCTCAATTATGGAGAAGTGTGAGGCAAACCCGCCCTCTCAGCTCTCCAGGGTCAGAGATCCCTCCTTGGGGAGGTTAGTTTCTGAAGGCTGAGGGCACCCCAGGCACCCTGTGCTGTATCTGTGAAGAGCCACAGCACATAGCCTGGATGTTTGTCATTTAAAGATCCTTTCATTAGGACAGGATCAACTATGTTTAGAAATGCCTGCACCCTGACACACAGAAATTATATTAATGGTCAATGATTGCCAACTCTTTAGGTCTAGGACCTCCCCAACACCAATGCCTTTATTGCATGAGCAGAGGAAGGCATTTCTTCCCCCTGCCCTCAAAACAAGTGGCCTCTTTCTCCTCTTTTTCATATGAGATTTTGCTGGCTTGGTAATGCCTTGTCCAAGTGCTTTGGGGACCTGCCTGCAAAGCTGCCTGCCTTAAGGCATTCAGCATTCTGCGCAGTTCTGTATGATTCTGTACTCAGCCACCCCTGTGAACAAGCCTTTGGAAGAAGAAAGGTCTCCAAGCTGAAAACAACAAAGGATCTCTACAGAAGCAAGGCACAGAGGCAGAGATGCTGCCTCAGTCACGTGGTAGTGTGACAAATTTATCCCATCTAATCTAAAGCTATTTGAGAGCACCACTGCCCTCCCCTTGCACTGGGAGTACCTTTGGGTGTGCTGTGGAGTGGGCCATGTTCATTGTTTTTGGAAGTAGATGTGTTCCACTTCTTGTCTGGCTCGAGCCCATCCTCCTCGCTGTCGGATGAATGGGAAGAGGCGTAAGAACTGCTGTGCTCATCGAGGGACAGCTCGCTGTCAGAGTCTGAGTCGTGCTCTGCAAATGTGCATGGGAAACACAGTGTGACAGTGTAAATAGGAGCTGAACAAATCTACCTGACAAGTGCACAAGGAGAAAGGAAAGGCAGGCATTGGTCCAGGCCATGACAGGAATGAGCTCTTACACCTGTAAGTGTATATGGGATAAACTCAGAAGGACTGCAGCACAACCACTGGGAAGCACAACCACTCAGCTCAGCTAGTGGGCAGAACCTTTTACAGGTACAGGATGTGCAAAATAGAGTGGGAACATATTTCTCCCTATTTAACATGCAGAACAGTAACTCTATTGGATCTCAATGAACACAACACACAAGTAAAACAAGATATCTAGAAATACCAAGAATCTGAATTGAACTTAACTTAAAAACTGCTACAAGGAAAAAAAATTGAATGTCAAGACCAAAATGAAAGGAAATCAGACAAAAGGCACTTCTCATTTTTTGTACAAACCACAGAGCAGTAAAGATAATATTGCCTCAAGGTCTCAAACATTAAAATTCCTCCAAATAAAAATCAAGTGCAACAGTAAATAATTTGTGAGAAAGAAAGGGGACTCCACAAACTGTCAATAGCTGGTGCAGCATCAGATAAAAATTAAACCATCACAAGCAGCAGATATATGATACTTTCATTTCAGGATTTCCTTGTAAGGCAGCCACTGCACAGCTTGCTTTGCCAATAGCATAATGAGAATGAGACTGTCTAATTATTCCAACTATTCTTTCTGTTACAGAAAACTTCAAAGAAAATGATGAGAAGAAGGTGCACAAATGGGTCAAAGCATTTAGAAATTATTCTTACCATTGGATTTGGATGGATTCCTATGAAAAATGGAGGAATCTGCTTCAGTCTGACCAGCCCTTGCTTGACTTGAGGATCCACTGAGTTTATGAGCAGCCTCATCCCTTTGAGAAGAAAAACAGAGGACAACCTTCTTGGTCACTTTGTTGTTTTTAACAACAAGGCAGACATGCAGACAGTCACTCTGCCGCTGCACAGTCACTTTACAGTGAGACAGAGGTTATCCTGATGTGGCTATCTGCCTTGTGCCACATGAATCACACTGAAAAAGCCCAAAGCTAATGAGCTAAACTGTGCTCCTTGAGACACATCTGAATTACAACAGGCAAGCAGCAGGGCCCATATAGGTAACATCACTCTTAGATTAACCACTGCACTGCTGGAACCCTGTCCCAAAGACACAAGCAACAGAAAATGCACCAAGGAGAACGATAGTCACATGAAACAGAACTGTTAAGACATAAACCAAGTAGCATTTGAACCAGAGTTCTGGTTTCCACAAGAGTGATAAAAAAGGAAAGGCAAGCACCTGAAAGCCATGCACCTGCCACCAGATTACCTGAGAATATAAGCAAGGTAGCTATTGTGGCTCTTGGCTGACCTGACGGTGCTCTCGAGGGAGACAGTGGATTCCCCCATCGTTGTGCGATACATGTTCGGCTCTTCTATATACGTGTTGTTACAGTTCAGAGATCGCTGAAAGGGGAAAAAAACTATATAAAGCCACAGTGAATGATCCTTCCAGAAGTTCATGTTACCCACAAATATATTAAGTTTCAAAGAACCAAATGGGTTTTGATGCCAGGGAAAATAATTATTTTCTCTTGAAGGTTTCAATTAAAATAATAAGAAAAACTTTTGAGAGAAGCCATCAGTAGTCTTTGTACAAGTCACTGAAAGCAATCATTCAGTTCACTTAATTACAGATAAGCCACCTATAAGTTTATTTTAGGCAACTTCTGCCAGCAAGAGGATGTTTTTGTTCTCCCAATGCTTTTTTTCTTACCGTTAACAATGTAGCTCTTGTTGCAGTGGAATCATCTGGAAGAGGTTTCTTTCCAGTTAAAGTGTTCTTCAAGTGCTTTCTCACTTCTTTGTTAAATACGCAGTGGAAGAAGAAAATGAACAGCCCCTGGATAATTTTAGAGAGAGGAAAATGTAAATGCTTCACTACTACCATATTGCAAATCGGTAAGAGAACACCCATTGTGAAACAACTCCTGAATTCTAGTTTGTCGTCCATGACGGTGTATTTCAAAAGCAGTAACTACTTTCTTTCTTGACTGAAATGGCACTGACTGATCTCCTAGCACTCCTTCATAATTTGATTCCAAGTTCAAATATGCGTTACAGGCCTGGGAAAAGATACAAAAATATGCATTTCTCCAGAATTTACAGAGCAGAGCTTGATTTGGGAAGAAATCCAAAGGGAACCTCAATGTCCCACTAGAAAATTGCAGAGATTTTAGAATTTGGGATTTCGGATCTTTTACACAGATGATGAGAAAAAAATCAACAGCAGCACATGAAAAATGTCACAGCCTTTAGCGAAAGCCTCTGGAACTCGGCAACTTCTGTGAAAGGAGCCCTTAATACTGCATCTAAGAGAAATACTGCATTTTAGAAAGCCTTGTGAGATGTGAAGAGGTACTGGGAGCAGAGAGGTCCCAGCTTCTGTTGCCTAAGTTGCTTGGTTAAGCAATACCTCTGGTGGGAAAATCAGTAAAGTCCCCAGGGCTGGGCAATTGTTGGCTGCCAGGAACACACATTAACAGCTTTTGCTGGGGGCAGGGCACACACATGTGTGTGCCTTCACATGTTCTTGCTCTGAGGGAATTAATGCAGCTGCCAAATTGTTATCAACTTTGGTTGGACACACAGTATAGAAAAGTCAATACTCATGAAGTTGCAGCTGTACCAACATCAGAAGAAGCCTGAATTTCATGACTTCAGCCAAAGCAATTGACTTAGAGTAACTTTAAACTTCAAGCTCACTTTCTTAACATTCAATCAAATGTGATCTTAGCTAGCACTAGCACTTTGGGATTATTCATTAATAAAATTCACATAAATGTCTCTTTAAAAACATAAGTTCAAAGAAGGCAGTGATGTGAAATGCCACATTACCCTGTGCCTCTCTGGGCAAGTCTGCAGAATTCCGGCTGCTGACCTTCATCCCTTTCATCAGGTTTATGTTTAATTTAGTTTTATTTTAGATTTGTGGAAGCCTGGTTTTATAGCCTGAGTAGGTGCATTTATTACAGAGCACACAAGTTGCATTGGCAAAATAACCTTGCTCCAGGCTGACCTATCTGCTGTGTTTCCAGGGCACTGACTGATGTGTCCAAAGGGGACCCATCAGACTTTGTTTTCTCTGGCTGCAAGGTGTGGCTGTTGTGCTGCAGCTTGGGTGTCCTGCAGTAGCTGTTTTAGTACTGCAGGGACCTGCTAGGGCAGGTACTGTCATCCTTGGTCACATTCAAATTGTGACCACATGAAGCTCTGTCACTACTTCCATGCCAGGTCTCCTACAAATAACTATTTTCTGCATCTTTAATCAACAATTGTGTAAACTGGGACAGGCAACCCAGGAAACCCATAATACAGCTCACATTGCATTTGAAAATCCTTATTTGTCTCATTTCTATAAACAGTAACTTAATTTGTGGAAGCCTTGAACTTGGAGCCATTGACTCTGGGTGAAATATAGCAGTCTCTTGTTTGCAATAGCAACAGGATGACTTGACAATGAGCACACAGAACACAGTAACAAAGAATTTGTCTCTAGAATGACAGAGGTATACCTGTATACCTGCCTACTGCCACAGGTTACTATGGTAGTGCACTTACCTTGAGAATGACTAACAGTGAGAGATGTAATTACTCACAATTATAGTTTTGGTGAAAAGAACCTTCTCCTTGAGAAGAGAAAGCAAAAATTGCCTTGAGATCTCAGTTTTTCTTAAGTTAGCTCATGCTGAGCAGGTTTTTGTAGGTCTGGGTGTAGAAGTGTACTCATCAAGGTCTACCACAGACAATATACTACCCGACTTACCTGCAGGCAGCTGAAAATGGCAAAGAGATAGTGAAAGGTCATGACGTCGCTGTTGACTGCCATGAGCCCCAGCAGCCACGTAGCGCTGATGAGCAGCAGGAGCAGGAACGCTGTCCTCAGCACGGGGCTGTAAAGCAAACATAGATGGGTGTTTGCCGTGTGATGGGATACAAGAGAGCAGCCCAACTTCTCCCCATGGATGGTGCTATGTGACCAACAACTTGGCAACTGGAAAAGCACTTTGGGAAAATTAGGGCAGTGTTCACCAACTCCCAGTTTTCATAACTTTCCAACTCTCTCACAGAAACACTCCACAGCTTAGCATGTTCATGTTAAAAAAGTGATTTATTTCCAAGTTCATTTCCAAGACTTTCTTCAAACAAATCTGACTGTTTTACAAGCCCATGCTGCTCAGCCTTGATGACTCTGAGGAACATGTCTGGGCAGTAAATGGCTGTGTCCATCTCATTTCAGTTTGTCACCTTCACTCTCACATTCCTTCCCAATGTTACCACCCAAAGTTTTGGATTGAGGGCACTCAGGGAAATTTTCTTTGCTTAAAAATACAATTTCCACAGACACTTTCAAAAGACAGAAACAAATCTAGTGGCAAAAGCTTTATATTATGAGTAAAACTGCTGCCATTAGGTAGCAGTTATATTCCCTGGTTTAGGGAGATTTAGACCTCATCCTTAACACCCAGACACTACTGGGGGCAGGGTTCAGAATGCACAAAGCCAACAGCTGCATGGAAACTGGGGCTGGAAGGGGCATGCCAAGGGGAGCATGGCACTGCACCAACATTGCTCCTTCCACACTGCTATTAACTGGGCCACCCATGTTGCCAGGGAGCTCATTCTCAGATTTTAGTTTTCATTAAGCTTAGTGTTAGGGTTAGGGTTCACAGAACCACAAAGTCTAGCTCCAGGGACACCAGGGGTGGAAAAGCCATGCCAATGTGTACACAGTACCCTACAGCCAGGATTGAAAAACAAAAATGAAAAGCAGCCATTTGAAATCTCATACAGCTACCTCATTGGAAAAAAAACCCCCAAAATCCAAGGGGCTGTACTGCCACTAGCTAATCACATTTGAGTTCACAGGTAAATTCTGAGCTTTGGGCAAAACAGATGTTAATGAGAACAGGCTGTCACAACAGCTCAGGAAGGTGGCAGGCTGCAACTTGCAATGCTGCTCATCCCACTGAGCATGGGATGCAGGGAGGCTGGCCCTCAGCACGGGAATGTCAGTGGGTCTCTGCCATGACACAGCTGGTAACCAGGCACTTGAGAGGGGAGGCCCTTCTGAGCCATAGGCAAGCACAGGGAGACCCAGAATGATGTCCATCTAGGCATGCTATGGGCAGAGGTGAAGGGACAGTGTAGAAGAGACCAGGATGAAAGATCTGGAAGAACTGCAATGACACCACCAGGAGGATAGATTTTTCCTTTCTCCCTTCTCCTGCCTTCACTTGGTGGTGCAGAGCACCATGGTGGAAGTTTTACTGGATCTCCAAAGGAACCCCAGGAGAGGGTGGGGTGAAGCAGCTCCAAATGCCTCTACCAACACTCTCCTCCAAAAAAACATACTTATTTCCTGCTCCAAAACTTGATTTTAGGCAATTTTGGCTTTTTTATTTCTGGTCAGAATGTCTACAGGTTTTTGCACTGAAACTTACATGACTCCTGTTTTTTCAAATGAACGTTGCCTTCGTCTGCATGATGCTTTCATTGCGAGTATAAAAATGACAGTGTTTATCTGAAAGACAAATTGAAATAACTGCATGGATTCTTTCTGTACATTTGTTACAGCTCTATTTTCAATAACAGTGCAATTTTTATCCTAAAATGGTTTGTGGCACCAAGAATATTTCTTGTTCAACTTACAGGTCTCTAAATTCCAAGATTCACCTTGTTTCAAGGCAACATAGTCAAAGACATCCTAGCACTTGAAACCCACTAAGACAACCCTATGCAAAGATGCTTGAGGGAAAGAATGGCTGTCCTTGTCCAAATCAGTGTCCACCTCAACCCAGCACCTTGTTTCAGTTGGTCAAACCAGAATTTGGGAATATTTTCTAGCAGAGCATACAGTGATAATTACTCTGAATAAACCTCCAGTTTCCACTGATTTCCACATCAGCTGGGAGGTACTAGGTTGGTGGTGCATTTGTACTTATTCACTTCTATTGAATATTAATGCTGAGAATTTGTCGCATCACTCACTTTCCAAAACCCTGTAGGGTTTTACCACTGCCATTGTCCCGTTTCTAGGAATTTCTAACTTAAACTGCTATGGAGAAATGATGCAGCTTATTCTGTTTCTGCTAGATCTGCCATCTCCTGGTACTGCTTGTATTGAGAAAGATTTTGAATGGTTGGGTCCATAGCCATTTTCTCCAAATCAACACACGCTCCTGCTTCCTCCCTTCTCTGCAGCTTTCATTTCTCTAGGCTTAACACTCCACTTGTTGATCCTCCAGTGGGGGCTGTCCCATGTCTCTGATGATTTGTGACCATAACCTACACTGCTTTCAGGTCTGCTTTTTGAGGCAAGGAGACCAGAACTTGCATTTGGCATTCAAGATAAGAATCAACCCATGACTATTTATCTTCTGGTGTTACTTTGATGGAGAAGCTATAAGGAAAAGTTAAACAGCAGCCCATTTTTTTAAATTCCTGAAAGTAGAAATATTTAATATTCCTTTAGGACTTCTGGATGAAGTGACTTGTTATGGCTCATTCTGTTGATTTATTTACTAATCTCACAAACCAACCCTTCAAAAATGGAACAAAGCAAATGAGAAACGGGTTTCTGGACATACAGCCATTGTTCCACAAGCAATCTATGTATGGGCAAGCAGCCCTCTGATTTCCAGGAGCTTAGCTCATGTCTTATCTATTTAAGCAAAAGATGCAAGCTCAAGTACATTTGCTTCAAATGTAAAGAACATGGCTGCTTTGCATGACTACTGTTTGACAAAACTTAGGAGAAAGGTAGCAGTAAAGAAGAGACAGTTCTGGATGCCAACTCCCCCTACTTACAACAACAACCATTACGATGGGCCCAGCAAAACTCCAGATCAGGGTGTCATGAACAGACAGCCAGCAGAAATCAGGATTCCCATAGCCTTGTGGATCCAGACCAACAGCAAGCCCTGTGTCACAAAGTGGAGAAAAAGTAAATCAGAAAGGTGCTACCTATAGCCAAATGTCATTTCAAATAAAGAAAATTATCATGGCAATTTATTCAACAGGAAATTCTGTGAAGGCAAAAATTGAAATAAAACTTTTGTAAATCAAAATCTTCTGATTACTTCATATCAAACAATACTCTGATTTTTGCCAACTAGAACAAAGTTCAGCTACATAAAAATGACAAAAAATGTAAATTCCAAATGAATTTTGTTTCAGCACAGTTTTATAGCGATTCTCACACAGTGTGAGCCTTGAGGGTGAGTGACATGTTGAGGAATTTCAATAAGCCTGTGCAGCAGAATGACATGAATCATAACTGAGGAGATGTCTATGCTATGAAAAAAAAAAAGTGCATTCTTAACTTGCTGTCACTAAAATAACATCAGAGACAAAGGAACCTGGGAACTTATGGGAGTTAAGTGCTTGAGCTCAGGTGGGATTCATTTTGAAGTGCCATCCCAGGTACCTCACCCTGCTTTCGGCACTGTCTGAAATGGAGTTAATGCCTCAAGGCAATCGAGTTAAAACCACACCTTCTATTATTTTATTTTTCAAAACCTGGCCAATTCCAAGGCGGTCTCTGAGCCCAACATTCACTTGCTGATTTACAGTGATCTCTGACTTGGTGACCTACACCTTGCTCATATGGTGATGGACTGGGATTTGCCTTTGACCTGCAAAATCATAGAGTCATGGAATTGTTTAGGGTGGAAAAGACCTTTCACATAAGGTGTCCCTGAGACTTCTTTTCTCCGGGCTAAACACCCCCAGCTCCCTCAGCTGCTCCCCATCAGACTTGCATTCCAGACCCTTCACCAGCTCCTCTTGGACTTGCTCCAGTGCCTCAATGTCTTCCTTGTAGTGAGGACCCCAAAACTGAACTGATTCACAGTGTGGCTTCACCAGTGCTGGTATAGGAGGATGATCACAACATCCTTTTAGTCCTCCTGAGTTGCCTGCTTTTTCCTCCATTTTTCCCTTGGTTCCAGCAAAAGCTCTTTCTTCATCCAGGCTGGCCTTCCCCATTGGTTTGTCTTATACCACATGGGGAGCACGGCTGCTCCTGTGCCTTTAGGGCTTCCTGCTTGAGGAATCTTCAGCCTTCCTGGACTCCTATGCCCTTCATGACTGCCTCCCAAGAGTCTCTGTGAGTTAGGCCTCTAAACAGACCAAAGTCATCCCTGTGGAAGTCCAAGGTGGAAGTTCTGCTGAATCCCCACCTTACTTCTAAGAGAATTGAAATCTATCATTTTGTATTGCTGTGTCCAAGACAGTCTCCAGCCATCACATCACCCACCAGTCCCTCTCTGTTCACAACGAACAGGTCCAGTGGGGTATCTCCCTTTGCTAGCTCACTCATCAGCTGCATCAGGAAGTTCCCTTCCACACACTCCAGGAACCTCTGGGACTCTCTTCTGCTGTGTTGTATTCCCAGCAGACACCTGTTAGGCTGAAGTCTCCCACAAGAACAAGGAGTAGTGATGGTGAGACTTCTCTCAGCTGCTTGTAAAATATTTGGATTCCTTTGCCCTTCATGACTGCCTCCCAAGAGACTCTGTGAGTTAGGCCTCTAACAGACCTCGGCCTCCTCATCCTGGTTGGATGGGCTATAATAGACTCTCACCATGGTATCTGTCTCATCCTTCCTGATAATTCTTACCCATAAGCACTCAACTCTTATCACCAACATCAAGCTCTAGACAGTCAAAACACCCCCTAACAAAGGTAACCATTCCAATGGTTTCTAACACAGACACACCTGTGTCTTTGCTGCCACATGGATCTCCAAGCCCTGCCTCCACTGAGATGGCAGACGGAAGGAGTCACTAGCACACTATCCCACAAACACTGGCATCCTGCCCTCAGTTGCCTCTAGTGAGCTTGGCTTTATCCCTTTCCCCCTTCAAACCTGGCTTAAAGCTCTTTTAATGAGCCCTGTAATTCCCGTGCAAAGATCCTTTCCCCCCTTTGAGACAGGTGTACCCTGTCTGCAGAGATCTCCCCTCTTCAGGGCACAGAAAGTGATCCCTGTGGCCGGTGGCATATGGCAGGTGGCTGCAGCATGCTGTCTGGGCACGGGGGCACCCACGGTGATGAGCGTCTGTCCTGTTTCCAGAGGGGCCAAGGCTGGCGGCGCTGCTGCTCTCTGCAACGAGGGCTTGTGCATTTAGAGTCATCTTTTTCTGAATTGAAGTCTGCATGCTTTGATGAAAGGACACTGAGAAAGGGAAAGGTAGCTGCATTTCACTCTTGCTGCTTAGAACTGGCCCACAGCCAATATTCACATCTGGTACAGGCCTATGGTCTATGAAAACTAAACTGGCTATTTGGCAAAGCAGTGGATATTGGATCTGTTTTCACTGAAATGTGGAATGAGATAGGACTAGTCTCCTTTCCTGCTCCCATTGGCCCTTCCACCGCCCCCTTCAGCAGTTGCCATCCAGAAAGAATTAGCCATAAATGATTAAGGGACCATAAAGTATTTTATACAGATGTAATTCTATGGATACAGTCTGTTTCCCAGGACTGGATTTGCCCATTAATGGGACTCTGGCTCTATGAGTAATTGGCAGACAGCAACGTTTTTTCACTCTCAAAATCCTACCCTGAAGTTCTCCATTAAACAAATGGGGTAAATTGCAGTCTTCAGGTACATGATTCAAATATTACTGCAGTCAACAACACGTGAAATAACACTTTACTCAAAGGCAGAATTAAGCCAATGCAATGTAATACTGAGAAATATTTTGGCACATCAGTTAAATGCTGCAGCCTGGTTGCCCTTAACAGACTGAGTGTGCAAGCTGAGTGATACCTTGCTAACATTTGTAGGAACTGGGGCTGGTCCTATGGCCAGGAGTCCTGTGGAGACCATCCCAGCACACACACACAGGAGTGTGCCAAGGGCTGCAGGAGAAGCATGTTTTGACCCTTCTGAGCTCTTGAGGGCTCAGCAGCCATGTGTGACTCAGGCAGCTGTGGGGCAGCCTCAGTTCTCTCCCGATTATTTGCTTTGCTTAGGATTTGAAAAGCGCCAGTTTCTGGGGGATACTGGTTTTAGGGCTCTGTAAGAACCTGTTTTAACACAAGGGCTGCAGTCTCCATGGCAAAGCAGTCACTGCACACATATGTCAAGCAGTTAGTGTGCTGCCACGGAGACAGGCAGAACTGGGGGGGTCTTGCTGAGTGCCAAATCCAGCCCCTTGCTCCTGTGGCAAGGAAGTCATAAAATCCCTCTCCAAGATGGACCAAACTACAATTTAAAATGAGCAAGCTTAAAGCTGATTTAAAATGTTCCACTATCATTCCCAATGGAGGACTATTCCAGATCCACAGTGTTTTGATGGCGGTAAGCCTTCTCACAACTTCTATCCTATTCTTATTCATGGCACTTTGCATTTCTCTGCTGTGATTAAATGTGGTTCTTCCCCATTGGAGCAAGCATTTTACTAAGTTTTATCTCCCTCTAAAGGCCAAGGTTCCCATCTTCAAGGAGCTTGGTCCCATCACAAATGCCTTAGGACCACTATGTCCCAGTTTGAAATGAATATCAGTTTGAACATAGAAAATAGAAAAAATAATATACAAAAAGCCACTGCTACTGTAGTTTTGGAGGGGTTTTCCCCCTCTCAGAATAGCTATGATGAAGATGAAATGGTATTTGTCTTTAAAATAAAAAAGTCCTCTACATGTCCCAAGACTAAAATTTCTTCCCATATCTAGACTATACCACAACTAAGAAAAATAAACAACCCTTCTCTCATAAAGCAATTTAAATAATGTTTAGGATTCATGTTATGAAGTTGGAACCTTTTTGCTGTTTATAAATTAAAATTTATAGAGAAGTTTAATTGAAATATGTACAGTAACAAGTTATCTACAGGCAAGAAATCCTACATTGTGCTCTTTATGATGAAACAATTTTCTCCTCAGATGATTTATAAGTCTGGAAGGGCAAACTGAAGGCTTAGTTTTCTTTATCTTTTATTTCACAAAATCCCCTGACTTTCTCAGTAATAGGGATCTGACTTTTCATTTAAACAGAACTGCAAATTCAGTAGATTTGGGGATTGAATTGCAGGACGCAACCTGGAAAGTTTCAAAAGTGCAAAATAGTTTCATATCACAGAGACTAAGTAGAAAAATGTAAAAATGGTGTGCTTGTGATATTTAAATTGCATACATATCTGTTGAGAAGGTCTGAATTTAGATTTCAGGAGAGAAAGTAACCTTAAGCAGAAACAAAATTCTTCTAAAGATAATGAGGTCTGAAATTTAATTAGCTTTGTTATTTAATGATACTTCTTTTCTCCTAGAAATGATGCTGCCAAATATCTGTTGCATTTCAGTGTTCCTGAAAATACTGCAGTAGTCCTGTATGTACTGGTAAAAGTCACACAGATCTGAAATGCTTCAGAAGTTCAAGGACAATTTCTGTTTTAAGAGTCTGGGGTACATCTAAAATGGCAGAGCCTTCTGGGCTGTGCTTTCTACTATAAGCTGATAGAAGTAGAAATTATTAGGCACAAAATGATATGGAAAAACTTACCAGCTCCCTGAAGAGAGAATTAACCTATACCAGCCTACGCTGTGATTTCGTATTACACCTTCTTAAAACACACAGAAAAAAGAACAAGTATGTATTTTTAAATCTAACTTGTTCCATAATATTTTTGCAAGTGTTCATGAGTGATAGCTATTTGTTTGATCTCAGAGACACCTAAACCTCTGCCATTGCTGACAGTATGATATTATCTGCAAAAATAAAACTAATTGGAAAAAAGTTAACTGCCTGCCTATGATGTGATTTCCCATATGGCTACAGATACATGCTGAAACAGTTGAACCAAAAATGCCCACTCCAACTGTTCCATGAAGCACAGTTCCTGAGGAGCTGTCTGCCTGAATTAACACAGCACCGTGTGCTTAGGGTAACACTGGAAATGTCTGTGGCAAAAATAGGCACAGTGAGGGCGGAGATGGATGTGCTCCAGTAGATCACTCTGGACTGGTTTAAAAGATTACTGCCTCCAGATTTTCATTACTTTTCCTCAGCTGAAAGTTACAGCCTTTGTATCTGAAATTAAGTAAAAGGCAGCTTTAGTATTCCCAGCTTGGTTTTATGCCAAATAAAACAGAGCCACTGAAATTCCCTTCAGAAGTATTTATTGCTGGTAGACAGTAGGCAGTGGGAATGTCCAGTGAAGGGCAGTAATGTCCTGTGGGCAGGCAGCATTGCTTCTGAAGCCACTGCAGTTACCTCAGAGACTGTGTGTGCATATCTGGAGGTACCAGCACAGAAAAGGAAAATTTCTGAAAGCTATTAGCAAAGTTGTTCAAATAAAAATACTGTCATTCCCAAGCAATGTTATGAAGTCCTGGTTTAATCTGTGCAATTATGTTTCTGTTACTGGATAACCATCAGTATCACTTCAGCTAGGGCACACAAACATTTGGTACACAGATCTGCCAAATTCAGGCTGACTTCTGCTAGACGTGGCTTGGTGCTGCCCTCCTTCAGGAAAACACCCACAGCTGTCTGGCATGAGGTAACTTCCCTGACCCTGGCCAGTGAAGATGGCAGGGAAACTAAGCTTTTTTGGGGCGCTTGAGGGTACCTGTTATGATGGCAGGAATTCCCCAGCCAACAACGTAGTAGAACCGCATGTGCCCGAAGTTGATGTTCCTCACTTCAGTCAGCATCCGGTAGATGTGGAGCTGCTCCACAAACATCCATGCAAAGGTGCTCATGTAGAAATAATGCAGGAGGATGGCAATCACAGTACACACAAACTGCAGAAGGGAAAGGGCAGGGAAATTAGAATTGCTCTTCTGAATCACAACCCAGTGAGTCACTTGTTCCCCCTGCGTAGCTAATGGCAAGTGTAATAAAAAGATTTTGGCAGAACAAATATACTGCCTTTAATTAAGTTTTTCAGAGTCTAAGAAGACCTGCTCATACCGTGAGAGATTTTGCTTTTTTAAAGTAAAGTGGATCACTAAGCTCTGTCAGGCTGAGGGCAGCAAAATTTAAGGACTTGCTGAAATCAGAGACCAGGTCCACAGTGAGACTAAAAGTAACAGCTACAATGGGCACACTGGTAGCTGAAGTCATCTTTGTGATCAAATAGCCACCTTGAAACCTATGACCGTCAGATACTTGCCCTTCTGTAATACCTGCTAACCAATTTTCTCTCCCAACTTAACAGTTTGATGAGTGAAAACAAGAGTGACTACAAGCATCTGACACCTGAATTGCAGTCTTGCAATTAACTTTCTCCTTTCAGAAGCCAAACAAAGAATTTTACCAAGGATCTGTTGATAAGCTTGAATTAAGAGAACTTTGTGCAACCATTCAGTTTTTGTAAGAAAATATTTTACATTGTGTTTTGTAACCTTTTGTTGCTGTGCAGCACTGACCTTGCTTTCAGACTTTGGCATGAGTTTTTAGTGGTTTTTCATGGTGTAATGCTCAGATATGTACATTTTCCTGTTTAAAGTACATTTAACCTCTTTGCTGAGCAAAAGAATCATACAAAGACTGCCAACTTTCTGGATTCACTTACTACATCAGCATATTATAACATCACATGTTATTGAAAATGTGGCTCACTAAATAAACCATCTTTCTTCCCTCTATTCAAGTAGTGCTTTTCTTGTTCCTACTCTCACATGCTTATGAGTAGAGTGCTGCCCTGAGCATTACCTTTTTCAGGTAAGAAAAAAGAAAGAAAATAAATCACTTTCTATCAATAGTCCAGGGAAAGATTAAAACCTCACCCAGAAATGTGACTGTTAATTTACAGAAACCCATAAAAGCCAGGCTGGGTGCCAAGCAGCACAGCATTATTTGTGCTCCAGCATTCTTTACCTCTTTATGTTCATCAGTGCATGACTCGTTAGACAACTCTCATTCCATACAGACAGATGAATAATTGTCTCAAGCAGACATGGCTTACAGCCCTCCTGCCTTCTCAAATTGTCTGGGTAGGCTGTAAGGAGCAGCTTTCTTGCTGTATGAAATACATTCTATAAATTAAAGATCTTTGTGTAAATGGTGTAAAGGTGTGGGGCGTTTCACTGAGTCCTGGTAACACTACAGGACATGATCACACCATGAGCCCTCCCCCATGAAAATGAGAAGGAGTAAAGGAGTAAAAGAGAACAATGTCACCAAGTACAACCATTAGGATTTGTGGTATTGATGTAATGAACTGTTTTACTACTTTTATAAACCTCTGCTTGGTGCTTCATGATACTATGAAATGAATCTGGAAATGAGGAGCCATCATTTATGGCATAATTTTGGTCAAATTCTGTAGGGATGTGGACTTGGCCCCCACCTCCTCAGCAGATATGTTGGAGAATGAAAGAGTATAAACTACCCCTTGCCAGTGAAATGCAGTGAAAAACGAGTGGTGTGCTCAGCAAGGCATGGGAAAGGTCAAGTTACAGAGAGTGCTGTGTATCAATTGGCAAGGTGAGCTCCTTTCAGCAAAGTTATTTTAGTATGCAAACATTTATATAATGAAACAAAGACAACACGAGTTCACACATGACATGAGACCATATCCCAGAGGGCAGGTCACTGCAGAATATCTAACCACAGCAGCAGATAAAGGACCTGGGTTCCTGGTAAAAGGGAATATTGGTATACAGAATTGGAAGTGATGCAACCAGCTGGAAAGCTTTATCCAGTTTGGCATTCACAGTTTTTCAAAAGGTAAAGTGGCAGAAGAAGGCCAGAAAAAAACCCAACAGACTAACCTGAATCTTAGAAATTGAATAATTTCAGCAGCTTAGTTTTATACAGTTTTCCAAAAGCAATACTATTAAACAGAGGTTTCCTGGCAAGACAATTTTTATAAGAGATCTCTCTCAAATTTACTAGGAAAAGTTCTTGTCAGCACTCAGTTACTGGAAGCTGAAATTAGTCAAGGTTAGATACTTTTAAAAATGCATGTTATAGCTCAAGTGGATATTAGAAGCCAGAGTGACAGTGTAGGATTAAGTTATACAGCCAATGAGGCTGTGTGTTTAGGCACCACAGTATCACTACTATGATGGTGATGATTTTCATTGAATGGAGGCATATTCCCCTATTTCTGCTGCTTGCATAATGTGAAATCAGCATGATTTTTTTTATTGTTATTGTTTTGTTTTGATCTCAACACTGTATTTCCCTCTCAAAAATTAAATTGAAACATGTACATTAATGGATTTCTAGAAGATAAATTTTCTTCACAGTGTTCCGATAATCCCTAAAGTAACATTCTGAATTTTTTTTCCTATCTATTAAGGACATACATTTTGTTGCATGTCATCCCTCATCTGTGTCCAGCCTGTTTGGCAAAGGTGCCTGTGCAGCCTGGCAGTGCTGGAGCCCTTGTCTGTCTCTCACTTGTCTGAATGACAGCCACGGCTTTTGGGATGGGTGCTACTAAGAACAGCAGCAAGACTACATATATGTCACATGCTTAAGAGAGCAATGAGGTCTTAAGTACAGAACACACTTCATGTGTGGTTTATATCTATTTCATACTCAGTCTATTCATAACTTGCATTTCTTGACATGCACAATGCTGGGGAGCCTTGCACTAAGGTTTGTCAACAGATGTGATGGGCTGAAGCCAACAACCACTGTGTCTGGAAGGCACAAAGCAAACTGACGGGTCTCCTGCTGCATCTTGGATGTAGCAAGCTGTCCCATGCCTGCCAAGTGGCTTCTCCAGAATGGCCAGTGGGTGCACAATGTGCATATTAGCACCTGACCAGCACCACATCACTGACAACCTGTGAGTCAACACCAGGAGCCACTTGGGCTTGGGAGGTACCTGCTGCAGGGGAAACTGGAGAGCCTCCTACTGAACAGGCAAAGCAAGACAGAAAACACACTGATGGAAAGGAAGGAAGAAATCGGTATTTAAGGTTCAGTTCCTGGGATAAACCTTCAAGAGGGCTGCTGTCATATGTTCTCTGAAAATAAGATATAGTCCTATTGCCTGCCATTGCTATTAATGTTATCAACCACACATGAATATACTAAAAATCTGATGTTTTTCAAGTAAGTGTTGAAGCCAAAAAGAGGAGAAAGTGAAACAGATGGGAGAAGGTAAAAGCTGCAATATGAACCCCCTGATTTAAAGCTCGAGAACAACTCTAGCAATGAACACAGAGTAAGTCTTACCGGGTTTTCAGTCTGGTTGATTCCAATAAGAAAGACAAGCTCAGAAAAGAAGAGGGCAGCCACCAGGTTTTTGTGGATACTGTGCAAGTTGGAGCGCAGTGTGCGGATCAGGACCAGCAAAATGAAGGTGATCAGCAATGCCGCCAGCGAGATGGATACGGTTGTGTAAGTGACAATCTTCAGAGGAAGCACCTCCCCATTCTGTAGAAAGACAGATTGACAGGAACTCTGGGGGCTTTCCCTTCCTTTTCCTCCAATCAAATCTACTACTCAGGATGCCAATGTTTTCATTATACTGAGCCAACATACAGATTTACTTAGGGACCAACAGGAGTGGGTGATGCCACCTCTTTAGCTGCTAAACATGTTGAGCGTGTATGGACAGTGTTCAGAGAATGCACCAACCAGGTAAGAAGGTCCTTTCAGCAAACCCAGTGGCAGGTGCTGCCAGGCATGGGCAACACACTCGTGACACTGGGACTAATCTGCTGACAATGTCCCGAGTCACACACAAAGTTCAAGCTCTGTGCCAAAGCCCTTGAAAACCAAAGTCTCCAAAAATCACAAGCCTGACATCACCCACCTCTCGTTTGGAAATGTCCATCAGGACAGCAAAGCTGGTTATATGGTTGCACTGGCAAGCGATATGGCTGTGGTTTCTGGAAAACAGCTCACACCCTCGGGAGGACCAGGCACCTGTCCCGCCAATCCTGTGGGGAAAAAAGGCATTTCTGAGCACCATCCTCCAATCTCCCCTCACCTTCCACTGCCCTCTGTGGCAGCTTGTGCTGCACAATCAGAGAGGACTGCAAGTACAGGACAGAATTATCTATAGTTGTCACCTGCCTGAAAGAGTACCTATCATCAAACTAAAAAGGCCTTCAGTTGAAGTAGTTTCTGATAAGACAGTTGGTCAGATTTTGTGGGTTTATAACAGTCTGTTTTGAGTAAAAAAAAAATTAAAAATTTTCTTTTGGGTCAGTGACCACACGCCCAATATAGGAAAGAGATTGCAGAACAAAATGTCTGTAACCAAGCTATATGATACCAGAACCACAAAAGGACACATGTTTTTGAGTGAAATATGTTTCAGCAATAATATGATATCATTATACAGTTCCTCTGAAAAGTACAAAAGAAAAGGTTAAAACCTTCTCTAATAAATAATATTTCATGCCAGGAGATCTCTTATATTAACAATGGGGAGGAACTGCTGCCTTAAAATTCTTCCCTGTGCAGTTATGGTTCACTCCAGTGACTTCAGGAATTATTTTCTATCAATATTAATTATTCTATTTTGAAGTTAATGAGTAATAAAAATAGTCTTGCAGTTACTGAAAGATTTTTCAATTAAATATGACAAGCCCTCTTTTTCATTCAGCAATAAAATATTTGTTAAATTTTAATATCACTTCCTCTCAAAAAGTACTCTCTTTCTAAAAGCCCTTTCATTACATGCCACGTAAGAGCTGCTTTTCAATTGTGGCTGTAGGAAGACGTAACACAGATAACAATGCCACCGAAGTTGCCAGCGAATAGCTAACAGATGAATCACTTTAGAGCTAATGAGTTATTCAAGCTCAAACAATGTTTAAAAATTTAGGAAAAAGGACTTGCCATTCCCTCACAATCAGCAGATTGACAGAGTGCATATAAGTGCATATAAAAACACTACTTCACATGTGGGCAAATGAAGAGTTTATTACTGTGAAGATAAGAGATTTCTGTTGCATATTTGATCCTTTAAATGATATAATCTCCTGAAGCCTTTAACTAGGAGGCACACATTCCCTAGGTTAGTTTGCTATTTTATTTCCAGCACAGGATATTGCCTTTAATGGATTTTTCCATAGGTTTACTAGAATTTTTTGGTTTTTACGAAACAAGTAACAGCTATTCCTTTTGCCCTAGGCAGACCATGTCATCCTCTCACTGTGTACCTGGGTTTGTAGTTGGAAATTGCAATATATATGTTATACTCATAATATTGCGAAAGCATAATATGAATGTGGTTACCTCTCAAAACATTTTCTTTTGTTTTATCCACACTCTTGAAATATCTCCAACAGGACTGTGCTGTTTCCACAATGCCATAAAACCAATAAAACATCAGCATATACAGTTCCAGCTCATATAATTGTTTTCATTTTCAAGAAAAAGATGTCTTTATCTTGAACTTTACTGAACACAAAAGACCTAAATGAATGACTCTCAGAACATTTCATCTTTTTCCTAACACTTCCCTCCTAGAGAGTCAAATACTCTCTCCTTATATTCTGCTTCTATATTACAATTGCTTTCCATAAACTGAAAAGGTCTAATGTCCCAAAAAAGGTATTTCCACTCCCTCCATTTTTTCACTAAAACAAATGAAAGCAAATCCACAATAGTTGGTGAAATGAAAGTTAAGTTTCTTACCAGTGCAACTGCCTTTGCATTGACTTTTGAGTCAAAAATTTGTGATTCAGAAATTCATAATCTTTTCTCCCAATTTTATCTGAAAAACCTCAGTCCTCATTTCTACCAAAATGAAGGTTTGGTTTTGTAATTTTTTGCACTAGCCCTGGCTGAGGCACCAAGGGTAGGTGCCTGTTTGCTATCTACTCTGTCCATAGTCACTGGAGTGTAACAGGAGAAGATTCAGCCCATGGAAGAGCTGAATCATCTCCTGAAAATCCTGACTTAAAGACCCCAGGCAAGCCATGAATTCAGACATTGGAGTTGGACTATGTTTGTCCAGACATACATCCGTGGGCAAATAGCATGGACAAATACAAGGAAATTGTGGGATTTATTTCTTCTGGGTGAAAATGAACCCTGCAGAAAGACATGACAGCTCTGTGTTTCTTAGAAACCGCATAGCTAATCCTTTGTTTGAGGAGTTATGATAATTATTTTCATTTTTCTCAGGTTAGTGGGAAATCACTACATGGCTCTATTCCACCAAAAATCAGTTGTCAGTTGAACAGACAGACCAAGACAGGGTTTCCTGCAGAACTATCTTCCCAGGATAAGGGCAGGAGTTTTCTGCTACTCAGATGGTGTCACTCACAGCCCTAAAGCAAGCAGGAGACATACGTGATGGAGTGATTCCAGAAGACACAGACAGGCTTTGTTCTCTCCTCTGTTTCCAGCATGGCATACTCCACTATGACAGGCTTTTCCACCAGGTTGGGAGGAAACTCCCCATCACTGTGAATGGCTGCGCTCACTACAGGTGTGTTGATGATAGGGCGATTTGGCAATCTGCACAAGGAGAAAGATTGCACAGTGATCTACACATCAAAACGCAAAGCTACATTCTGCAAATAGAAGATCTCAGGTTGCTTTTGCTCAGAAAGTGAGGCAGGTGTACCAAGAGCCTTCCAGATGTGTTTCCAAAAACTGCTGGCACTTCTAGCATGGTTATTCTCCCACAGTGTGCCAGAGGAGGACATGAAGCAGTACTGCAGTGATAACAGCAGCACTAACGACCCTTGGCCAGTATAAAAGCAGCTCTGTCTCCCCCACGCATTCAGAGAGCAGAAAAAGAGATCTGAACAATCCACAAACAGGTCTGAAGTTTACCTCAAGCTCCTCCTGTCAGGATCATAGTTTTCAGGCAGGAGGTGTCCCAGGGATCGGTATATAATGACCATGGCAACAGTGTGATGTGTCTCAACGTCTGGGTGTCGCTTCTTCCTCTTTGCAAAAGCACTCTCAGGGCTGAACTCATTGCTGTTCAACTTAGAGGGTATCTTCTGATTTGAAGGTTTCATTGTAGGCACTGCTATGGAATCAACAGAAATATTAAATTCTTTGCACACAGCTTCAAAGCTACTATTTAAACTGGTAATTTTACTTTGCCAAGATACAATAATTAGAGTTCTTACAACTCCAGGCTTAGAGCACTCAGCGTGCTTCTAATGTTCTACTTGACATTTTTAATAAAATTTCAGCACAATTCAGAGTTATATAGCTGATAATCAAATAACCATTGAACAGTGAAAAGCCATTTAGTCTAGCTATAAAATAAGCAATTTCTAAGCTAAAAGGTACATAAGTATATAAGTACCCCAGGCATAACTTAAGAAGATTAAAACATTATGCATGATGTTAAAATGCATTTATATATGGCAAAACTAGTATTAATGAACACACCAACTACTCACACGAGACTTCTCCCTGCTAATTCTGTCATTTAATGAGCTTTCTGTTTTGGAAGATTCTCTTAAAATTCCCATTCCCTTTTGTCTTACAGAAAAGATACAAATCATAGAAGCAGATACTCTGTTTCTAAGCAAAAAGCCATAAAGCTGTACTAGCTTATTATGTATTATTTTCACAAGAGCTATTATTTCCTCATTCAGAAGACATTCAACAATGGTACATCTCTTGGACTTTGAGTTACCCTCTCTCCCTTTGCCCAAAACCTTGTGGTGCTTTGCAGCAATCTTGGGATACTTTAGACACACTGGGAAGCAGGTACTCCCCCATGTATTCTCCCTGATCACCCAGCTCAAGACTTTTTCCTTGCTGCCTAGTTCTGAAAACAGCTCTCTGAGCTCCCAGATTTGGATTCTCTGTCTCTCACACCACCTCCCTCCATCTCTGCAGGGGCTGGAGGAAGGCAGCTGTGGGACTGCAGGCACTGGGCAGCCATCCCATCCCATCCTGGTGGGAACAGAGGCAGAGCATTTCTCCCGCTTTGACAGGGCTTTGAGGGGCTGCAGGCAAGACCTGACAGACAGGTACAGCCAGTCCCACAGCCCCCCATGCCTCCATCACTGCCGGCAGGCAAAATGCCTCAGAAACACGCACAGCTGCTCCATCCCTAAATAATGCTCACTTGTGCAGACAATCGCCCTGCTCTCACCCCAGTACCACTCTGCTCCCTGAGGATCCATCATGCTCCCTGGGAGCTGGCCATAATTGCTCACCAAACAGCAGCAGAAGGGTTTTACCTTTCCTTTCTGAAGGTCTGAATAGAGTATCAGGGAAGACAACAGATGACTCCAGATCTTTTGGGTAATCTTCTTTAATCTCATGAAATCGCGGTATTCTAGCTCCCGTGAAATTAGACTTGTCAAAGATGTCAACAGCAATAACTGGGGGGGATAAAAGTTTCCCATCACCACAGTGAAACATCACTGAAAGGTTAAAATGACTGCACAATACAGATAAAAAATTTAAACCACAAAATAGAAAGTAAAACTTATTTTTTTTCTGTTAACACCTTATATAATAACTAAAAGTTTATGTGTCAGCATTATGTTACATTTATCAAATTATACATTTATTGTTCAGTGGAAAGGAATTCACAAGACGGTATCTCACACTATGAAAACATACTGGAAACTTTGGAAATAAAGAATGAAAAAATTGTTTAGGTTGCAAAAGATCTCCAAGATCAAGTCAAACTGTTAACTCAGCACTGCCAAGTCCAGCAATAAACCATGGCCCCAAGGGCCACATCTACAGGTCTTAAATACCTCCAGGGATGGTGACTTCCCTGGGCCACCTGTTTCAATGCCTGGGAATTGTTTCAATGAAGAAATTTTTGCTAATACCCATCTTGAGGTAGATCACTTCACTGGTACTTCTCCAGCAGCCGACTGGGGTTTCAGAGGCTTTTCCCTGGCTGCTGCTCAGTGAATGCTCCTGCTTCACAGAGTCTCTCCATGTGCTGCTGGCCTGCTCCAGTGTGGGCTGCATGTTCCAATTTTAGACTTGTTTTTTAATAGGAAGATTAAATCTAGTGCTTCAAAACCATAGTTCTACATCTGTTGGATTGTGAAGTCAGCTGACAGAAGCAAATAACATGCATTTTATCTGGAACTACTCCTTAATTCTCCACTGGCAGTTCCTCCCTAGCTTACCTATCATCTCTGCCTGTTTAACTGCCCAAATACTTAAAAGCAGTTGAGTTGGCTTTAACTTTCTCATTTAGGACAAGTCACTGAGTGCCAATTTACATGTCCTGGGGGTAACCCTACACCAAAAGGTGTGATCCTCTGCAAATTTCTGTACGAAGAAATACCCATGCTAAGACCTGCAAATTCCCACTCCTTTCCTAGGTTCTAACTAACTCCCAGATGAGCCATTAGGAAACTCTATTAACACCATGTTCACCTGGAAAAACTGTTCAAAAGAAAACAGACCTCTTTCAGGCCAGAGCTGCCTCATCACTCTCAAGCTCACACCTCCTTTACACAGGAAGAACTGATTGAAAAAAAATAATGATTTACAACCTGCAAGAAATTCTGGGGTTTGTTTTCATCTCAATTCAGCTGGGTTAAAATCCTAAGCACATTTTTTTCTGAGTATGAAGATAAAAATATTTTGATTCTCATAGTCCTGAATCATAAGAAAGTATTTCAGTTTATTAAAGAAAAATCAAAGTGTTTCAGTTTGGCATAGTTCAACAATAATCTATGCCCTGTTGATGCAGGATGCTACAGCCTTTGTAACTTGACTGCCTCATGCCTTTGATTTTCTGCCCCTGTGATTGTGGACATAAAGCATTCTTGGGACAAGGTTTGTAGCCAATTACTACAACAGCAGGTGTAGTTGGGAAAATAAGACCAACTTTTGGCACATAAGTCTTCTTCATATCTGAAATAAAAGCAACAGCTTGAAAAGCTAAACACAAGTTCAGGCTGATATAGTTTAGAGCAGCTCTGAAGGAAAAACCAAATAGCAATGCGGCTTGTGAGGGACTTCTGAAGTTCAGCTGGCTCCATCTCACCTCACACCCAGGGCAGGACTATCACCAACACCCCCTCAGCTCAGACTGCTTGTAGCTGGGAAGAAAATGAAATAGAGAGAGCAGGGGAGAAAATGGTGAAAGAAGCTGACCAGGCTGTGGTTGCTGTGCTCCATCTACATATGCACTGCAGAGATGTCTATGAAATACATCACAGTCCAAAGTGCAGGAGCTGTTATTTGTTTGTCAGAGGAGACATTTCCTGTGATAGGTGAACAAGGTGTCTTGGTATGCCTGATGTTTCCTTCTCAATTTACACTCATTCTGGATATTTTGGATCCCATAGATTTTGTTCTGATAATGGGTTTTGCAAGACTAGGATGGCATTTGAAGGGCTGGTGATTCTGTGAAGATACCTTTCAGTACAAGCATCTCTACAGATGATGGTTTTCTGGATAGGTTCCAAGTTAGGAAAGCATGTGAAAATCAGAGGAATAATCACAGAATCATCTAGGTTGGAAAAGACCTATAAGATCATTGAGTCCAACCTTTGATAGATCATTACCCTGTCAACTAGACCACAGCACTAAATGCCACATCCAGTTGCTTCTTGAACATCTCCAGTGCTGGCAATTCCACCACCTCCCTGGGCAGTCCACACCTATGCAAGTAAGATCAATAATACGCAACAAAATCAATAGTAGGGTTACTTTTTTTTTTTGTACTACAGTAATTCTTCTGGTGTTGGTGTGACTCCTCCAAAAATGAGATCTACTACATTCAGCTATATTTGTTGGTCTCAAAAGGCATTACCTTTGTTTACAAACTTAGTCCTTCCTACTATCTCTACACTGCTCTGACTGCAACAAAAAGCCCTGTGGAGCAGTGGCATGGTCCAGAGGCAAAACAGATCAGACACTTCCCAGGAGGCCCCCATGACAACTGAAAGATATGGATCAAGGTTTGATGGATTTGAAACTAATGCAATGATTTTTCTCAGTGGGTACTATTAAAACAAATAACTAGCACCTATGTCCAGCACATTTTTAAGAGTCAAAAAAAGGACAGTTTTCAACACAGATACTCACTCATGTTAGTGTCAACAATGACAAAAGGTCTCATGTAGGTTTTTTTCATGTTCTGGGCCACATTGTTGAAATATTCCTCGTAGTGCCTGAGCAGGTGAGCGGTGCCACCCTCTGTTCGCTGAATTTGCTCCCAGTGCTCCTTGTTGCCGGGGTCCAGCAAAGCACTACCCACTTTGATAATATTCTGAGAAATAAAGTACAAGCCTAAATTATGAATCAAACACAGAGCTGGGTTTCAAGTGAGAAGTATTGAAAATTATTTGCCTGACTGCCTTAGGTAAGTGTATAATGAAATATTTAATGCAGGCATGTTCTACTGCAGCCATATAAAATATACACACCAGTTACTCACCCAGAGGTTTTTTGGTCATGTAAAGCAAATCCCTCTAAACTTTTTACAAGTAAGCCAAAACTGGAGACTGTAAGAGCACTGCCTACTTTCTTCCTCCTAACGACAAGAAATCAAGCAAGAAAATGCAGGAGGAGAATCTATCCCTGTTTTCTTTGTTTCTGAGAGATCAGACGCACGAAAAGCACAACTCTTAGCAGGTACACTGAAGAACTTCCCCAGATAAATCAAAATAATGCTTTTTTGTTGAAAAACAAAAGAAAGCCATGACTAGAAATATCACTTCCTCTTTTACTTTAATTTTTTTTGCTTTGTTTCCTAGATAATGAAGACAACTTATACAGTGAAGAATGCTAAGAGTGAATATTAACTTGCATAGACAAACTTGAAAATGTGTAAGAAAACTTAAATCATGTCATTGTCTCCCCATTTTTACATTGCTTACAAATGGTATTAAAAAGGCATTTCTTTCTGAGGACCTGACTCTTCTGCCCTTTCTTAGAAAAATATGCAAAGGGACCCTCAGGGTGAATGGAAGGAGATTGACCCCAAAAGAGTGTGCTAAATGGCTTAAGTGAGAAAAATGCTAAAAAGCTTTTAATCTTGGTGTACATATGAACTACGTTGTTGTAACAAAATCTAATTCCTAACTAAGGTAAAAATGGCGTAAATGGCAGTAGGAATTAATCACCACAAGCTCTAAAATAGCCAAGACAAATATTTAGGCTTCATTTAGAAGGAGCTATCTGTATCCTGTCTGTACTGTTTGAGGCTGCAAGCACGTATCTGAGCTGAAAGAGACTCCCAGTATGACCACCTTCACCTAGGGTGAGAAGCACAACATGGATCCCAGGAATGCAGGAGACACATACTGTACTTGGTACCAGGCCTCCTCCATGTTTGTGAACATTATTTATGGTTTTTTATTATCTATTTTTCAGGCTTCTATGTGGAATTATAAAAAAAATTTTCCTTCTCCCCTTGTGGTTCCTCAGCCTAGGATGTTGCCTCCTTTTATTCATGAGCTGTACTCATTAGTTTTCAAATTCCTGACCTATCCTAAAATATTTAGGGAGTTCTTGAAAACATCATCTGTATGAATTTCAGTGCCAAGTGCAGAGAACAATAAATTAAAGCATATGTTTCCAAACCAATTTTTTTTTTGCTTATTGTTCCTATTTCTACTAAACAAAACATACTAGAAATGAAGCTCCTTTTCAAGATCTGAATGGCCTGCTTCACAGTCCACAGGAAAGAAAAAACTGAATCTATTAAAATTTGGTGCATCTAAAACATAAAATGTTTCAGAAGTTCTCCACTCTCTGCTGATTATACAGCCCAAGACACTAAGGAATTTTCTCAGCTGCATTTCTTCCTGCTCCTAACTCTCTAGTGACATCCTCTCCTGGTGCAGCTTGGCTCTCCAATTTCACCCCTGGTCTGCCTGACCTGTTCTGGTCCTCCTGGAGTACTGTAAGCAGTGACTTGGGTGTAGCACACCTTCTCAGGGAGCCAAAGAGATCTTTGGCCAGCACAGATGCCAGTCCTGACCCATGGAGGGTCATTCCACATGCTGGTGCCCAACCTCTGGGCTCTGCTAGCACAGATCCAAACAGATGTTTTAGCTTGAACTCCATGTTGTGCCATGGCCAGGATCTTGGTGATAGTATGGGCAAGAGTGGAGAACAGTATCCCCTGTACACATGGGATTGAGGAAAGCTCTACAAGCCTGACATGGGTCATCCAGCCTTCACATAATCAGATCACAGAATACTCCCAACTGCCTTAAATTTCACATTTTCCCACGACAACTACATATTTTACCAGACAGGGAGGGTGCTACAGCTTGTTCTCTAGCCCTGCTCAGGTCTTTGGTAATAACTGAGACTTTCATCAATGCTGTGAGTAGCAGAAGCTCTCTGGCTTTAAGGCAATCACATTGCCTTAAAATACCAGTGATATAGAATGTCTTTCAATGTACCAACTCATGACTGAATTAGAGGAAACCTTCAGAGTCAGTAACTGGCTTGGACTTAATTCGCTGCACATTTAAATGAGCATGATCACATTAGGCATGTTTTACAACAAAAATAAATATAGTACACAAAACTGTTTTAGCCAGGAAAAACACATTAATGTGATGATTTCTTTTCATATGGGGGATATTGCTTTTGGCTGTTACTATGATGATATTTTTTAGAAAAGCACATTCTATTATATTTGTATTACACATACACATGCATGCACAGACACATGCATAACCAACTTCCCATTCTAATCTGAGAAGAAAGGCTTATTTGTGGAACAGATTAGGCAATTACACAATGTTAGCTTCACCTTGGTCAAAGACAAATTTAATTACCCACTGCCACCTAATTTTTAAGGGAAACTGTAAGGGTTCAGCACAGTATACAGTATTTCTCTTACCTCATTGAATTCCACATCCCTCGTGGCTGCCAAGTCAAACCCTTGCTGCTGGCTCTCATACTGGAGGACCCGTATCATGATCTGGTAAGCTGTCCTCACATCATTGCCATACAAGCTGTGTGTATATTTGGTGGCATTCTGCAGTGCTCTCACGATCCGTATGGTTTTATCTCCATCCAACCTGGTCTCATTGTGGTGTAACTTCTCATTCTGAATCAGATAAAAAGGAAGAAAAAATCCAATTATATATTGTTTTTTTCATTCTAGTTACAATCACAATTTAGGGATTTTTGGCACACAAATTGTTCGGTCAAAATTTTGTTTGTCTTGAGAAAGAGTTGGCAACAAAACTCAATGACAGATGTAACTGAGAGCCAGAAAAGCACCAGGGTCCTAATGGAAAATGAGGCTGTTCAAGGTTGAAGTCAAAAGACAGAGTGCAAGGATATCAAACTGGAGTCTAAACTGGTCATTATTTACAAAATAAAGGGAAAACTGAGAAAACCCAGCTTACCATGATTTTTAGATCCACAAAAGTGTTGGTGGTGCAGTTGAAAAGCTCAGGAGGCAGCCAGCCCTTCTCAATGTTACAATGGCGAACCGCATTTCCTGAAGAAAACAAAGCATGAATAGCAAACAATTTTCTGAATTGTGCAGGGTAAATATTCATAGATTTCAACCATCCTAGACTTTCAGATTTCCTACATTTTTAAGTTGCTCAAAGCTACACATGTATTTCAATGTCCCAACAGGGATTCCTGTGAGAGAAAAGTTAAGGACTACTAATCTTCAGGAATTGCTTTCGCCAGGCTTTGGAGAGAAGTCAGCTAAACTGCAAGCTCTGCCCAGCTGCTCTCAGCCTCACTGCCAGATTGTTTTCAAACTACTTAATTCATTTCTTTATACCAAAAAAGAGAAGTACTCTGCACTTCCTAAGTATTCCTGAAAACCAACCCCTACTGAGATTCCTGTGCAATAGCCTATATATAGGAAGACCTCCTGGACAATTGCTGTATTCACATCAACACATGCCCACACATCTGCATGTGCTAAACACTTCGACTAACATGCATAATTGCCTTTTTGTCACTTGTAAATGGACTGTGAGCAGCTTACTGTTTAATTTAGTCTATTATATTTTGTACTATTTGTCAAATAATTTTAAAGTGCAATTCTTGGCTGAGGATCCTTCACCATGAATTGCAAGTAATCTAATTCAAAATTGACATTTGTGCTAGTTAATTTGCACATAACATACTGCATATGTCTAAGCCATTTAATTACCAATATATAAATAAGAACTATAATTAATTTTACTGTATCTAATTATATTATTTCTCTTCCATTATTAGGTGAATACAATTAAGCCTCAGGTTCTTAGTCTGAATATTCATTATTATAAGGCTTACTTCTTTGAACAATTTGTAAAATTTGCTTAGAACGTGCAATTACTATAAGCAACATTGCCTAGAAGAGACGCTTGGGTGAACCACTTCAAGAACAGTGCAGAAAACTCATTTTAATTCAGCTTTATACTGCTTAATCACGAAAATATTCTTCACCTAAAAAAAAATTCTATCTCCTAGCATCTTTAGAACAGGAGCTAGGTTGACCACAAATCTTCTGCACACCTATAAGCAGTGGCCTCTTCCTAGAAATATTTGGGGCAGTCACACAACTATTTATAACTCCCTGAGCCTAAGAAAAACTCATAGCAGAGAGTTAGCAGGTCCAGAACCAAGACAGAGTTTTCACTTCCCACAGAACAGCCTTTGGAAAAGATTGGGAACTCTATTTTCAAAAATCTAATACATGTTTTCAGAGACATATATGAAAAAGCAAATTGTCATTTGCCTGTTGTACAAAACAACATAGCTCATCTGGTTTATAAAAGGTGTTTTTCAGCTGTTTTGCTTATGGAAAAGATATTGTGTGGAAAAATGTGAGTTTTGTTGCAACTCTTAGCTTTAGTAGGTTGCAACCCTAGTAAAGCAGTCATCAGGAATATGATTGTCCTAATTTTATCTTTGCCCAGAGGAACTGTATGGCTAAAGAACACTTATAAGTCACTAGAAACTGAAAGTTACATGTGAAAGAATTGCTTGATAAATAGAAAATTAGGCTCTGCTTTTTTGAAAATATATAGCTTCTGTGCTTTATGCATGTTTATCTGCTGTACTGTTGAATTTATTTATTGCTAGCATTCCAAATGTATTTGATTTCAGCTAGCTATACTTTTCTGCTTATGATATATAAGCTATGCTGCAGACTCTAGACCAAATGAATTAATGCTATTCCCTATGTACACTTTGGAAAAAAAAAAAGAGAGAGAGGCACACAGATAAAGTAGGTAATTATTTACCCAGGAAACTTACCCACTGAGCCCTTAGGACAAGGCACAGCAGCTGGCTGGCCAAACTTGGTCTGTGGCCACCAAATACCAGCCTCGAAAGCTTTGGGACAGCCATTATAAATTACTGAAAGCAGAAAAAGAAATGATGCAATTTTTCTGACAAGATAAAAATCATAGCAGTGAGACATTTCAACCTGCCTGAAGGACCTTCCTGTAATTCCAAAGCCCTGTCAGGATACCTGTCCTCTGCAGTGCCTTCCAAGCTGGAACCCATCAGTTGCTCCTTATCCAACAGATTGGACAGACAGGTACAGGCAGAGGAGAGCTCGGGATGATTATGGGGCTCTGGATTTTGGCTCTGCCTATCTCTGCTTGCTCCTTTATTGTGGGAAAACATTTCTCCTTTATTTTGCCCACACACTGCTGTTGCAGCAGCTTTGCGCTGATCACAGGAGGACAGTGGGTGGGTGGGTGGGTGAGAGGAAAGGCAGGATGGGCAAGGTGGGGAAGGAAGGCAGAGTGCACGAGGCGCACGGCACTGTGCCTCTGTGGGCAAAAGGCGTGAGGGCTCTCACCAGCCTCTTCAGCTGCAGCTCAGCAATCCACCACTGCCCTGGCAGATGAACTCGGGTTTAAGGAAAAGCTGCTGCTAGTCTTTTGCTCCCCCTACTCCACCTCAGCTGGCTACATTTCCGAGAAAAATTATAGAGATAAGAGCTTTTTTTCCATTTCCTCAGCCCCCATGAGTCACACTGGCACATATCTGGGAGGAGAGGTGTACGTTCAGGCTGCTGCAGCCCCCATTGCCCCTACTGCCAGAGCAGTGCTGCTGGGCTCACAGCGGCCCAGGAGTGTCCCCACAGTGTCCCCATCTGTGCACTGCCAGTGGCTCTGGTCCCACATGGCCGGGCAGCATGGCTGGGCCGCAGGGCTGGGCAGCAAGGCTGGGCAGCATGGCTAGGCAGCACGGCCAGGCCGAGGTACCTTCGCAGCCCCTCACGGTGACCTCTGCAAAGGGGTTGTCGCAGCGGTTGCACTGGCGCCCGATGACGCCTGGCTTGCAGGGACACTGTCCCGTCTCCATGTCGCAGGCGCGCGTGTGGGAGCCAGATGGGAAGCAGTCGCAGGGGTAGCAGGTGTCGCTGCTTTGGGGCCTGTAGTAATTGGCCTAGAAAAACCAACATGATAGACACAAGGTTTTTGAGTTCCAAACTGGTTACATTTCTGAAACCTGCTGTAGTGGCATGTACATCATAAAAGGGCTCACTTTTCAGAGCACAGACAAAAGTTACGTTACTATTATCAGAGACCCAGGGTTTGTGTTGCCATTTGCAGCGGAGCCACAGGGCCCACATTACTCCTCGGGCACTTGTTGCAAGTGCCCACCAAACATATTCTTGGCGGATTTACAGTTTTCTCAGCTTTGCAATTCTTATCTTGTATGGCATGAACGAGCCACTAAGGGAACTTCCCGCACTGTGCATTTGTGTTTCACGTAGAGGGTGGAGAGCACGCAATGATCCCATATTCAAATCGCCTCAGTACATGCATTTGATCTGAGGCGTTAGGATTGCACAAGAGCCAGAGCTGGCACCCCACTGACTCCATTTCATGCAACAGTCACTGTGTGTCCTGCTGGCATTTTGGAAAGGAGCAGGGGGCCAGATTCACAGCCGCCAGTCTGCACAAGCCCAGCTCCTCTGATGTCATTCAAGCCACTTTAAAACCCATTGTGAGAAGTCCTTTGTAAAACCTTCATGACGAGGTGCCTCCCCTCCCATGTCCCCCATCTGTCCCTGCCTGTCCAGAGATGAGGAAAGCATTTAGCCCTGCAGCTCTCTCCAGCTGCCAGGCCTCTTGCTGGCCATAGCACAGGGGAGAGCTTCAGCCAGCTGGCCCGAGCTGTTTCATGGCCATTACTCATTTGTGATGCACAAAACCCCACTGACACTCCTCTGCACCCCGGCCTGATCTCCCCTGATAAACCAGGCTGCACTTCAGAGATCAGAGCCAGGCTTTCATCCTCTCGGCTTGCTTTTCCAAACACAAATAAGATAAGAGCTGTACAGTATGATTTGGAGAAGGGTGGTGCCAGCAAAATGTTTTGGGTAATGATTAACTCCACTGTGCACATACATATATATGTGATACAAAGCACAACTCTGTGTACTTTGTATCAGATACTCACTTGTAATTATTAGTGGTACAGTTTCTTTTTAAACTAAAGAAGTTTTGACTTGAGACTGGCTTCTTTTGCTTACCTTGCAGTGGCATTCTCCATTGGTCTTATTGCAATCAGAATCAAATCCTTTACTAGTCTCACAATTACATGGGCCACAGATGGGATTTCCCCACCAACCTCTGGGACAAGGTAGGTCGATCCTATTAAAGAAAATAAAATGGAAAGAAAGTTATTTTAAGTTCCCTCTTAAAAAGGGTGAAAATAAAGCTTTGGACCAAATCTGCACTCAACCTTATTAGCTTACAGGCAGCAATGTATCTGAAGCAACAATCAATATATATAAATATAAATATAGTATAGTATGGGAAAATTTAGAATATCAGTGCTATGAAAACCTAGAGAGAATGTTTTTCTAAGTATTTTCAAGAGCAGGTGGCTCTGAGCCTGTGCCCTGGTTTATCTACCACCACAAACTGCCTTGGAGTACAGCTCCCCAACACTTTACATCCCACTCCCCATCCCCACCCTGCCCCAGCCCACAGGGACACCAGTTCAGGTGCAAAGCTGTCTGCAAGTTCATCCTATAAAGAAAAGCCACTTTCAGGCAACCTGGCTTTCTCAGACTGTCACTACAAGGTCTTAAAAGCTCTAGTCTGCCTCAGAAGAGACAGAGGACACATGGCTGGAGACATGGAAGAGGGGAGGATGGGAGCTTGGATCTGGACTGTGGATCAAAGACTATGATTCAGACTGAGTGCAGCAGCACTGGAAGCTATGCAGCAAACCAAAGGCCACCCCTGCTGAAGGAAAACCCCCATTCTCACTGGGACTATTTCATCTGGGTGAGCCTCTGAGCTGGTTATCCCACAGATGCTCCAACACTAATTCTGGCTAGTGCTCTGATTCTCTGATATCTGGGAGTCTTTGCCAAGCAATAGCCTGAAGGACAAGGGCTCTGAGACTGGGATCCTGGAAATGCACAAGGTATCCCCTCCCTGCTACTCATTTTTAGGAAAGAAAAGGTATTTCCATCTGTTTTGAAGACCAATGCCAATTTTTGTGGGAACTCTGCACATCACTCCGGATGTGAGGAGTCCCCCGAGACCACGTCGAGAGCCGAAACCCCGTCAGGGGGCTCGGAGATCTTGGCATGATGCCCAGAACACTTGGTGGCTGGATTTCGATCCTGCAAATGAATTGCCAGTTTGGTATGAGGGCTGGAAGGTGTCACAGGTTTAAAGGGTGTTTTTATAAGGTGTACACAGGGTGAAAATATAAGTTTTAAAAATTTTTGTATAAAGGTAATGGGGACAAGATGGAGGGAACAGGGCGTGTCTCATCCTTCTTCCTTCTTCTTCTTGTTCTCCATCTTCTGCTGTGGTGTTGGCACTCAGGGATTGGTTTGGGGAAGGGGTGCACTGTCCAACATGGGTGATAGGTATTAGAAGGTAAAGGTAAATATGATATACGTAATTTGTGGTATAAGAGACGGAGCAGCCTCGGGGGCGGTCGGAGAGCATCGTGGCTGCCTTGCTGGTCAGACCTCTGTCTGCCAGGAAGAAAATTTTGTAGATAAGACTTAATAAACAACCTGAAGACCGAACAGCAAAGAGTCCAGTCTCATTCTTCAGAGCCTGGGGTCGCTCCCTGGACCACCCAACTCACCTCGGGGGCAGAGAACGAGCAGCTGGCCCCGAGAAATTTTATTTATGGTAATTGGTAGGTTTGTACTTCTGTGCTTTAGAATATGAAAACCACAATGTTGCACTTGACACATGCCAGCAGATAATGACAAGGGACAATGTCTCTGTGTCGCTAATCCAGAGGAATGAAAGACAAATCTGGCAACAGCATGGCCAACATTTGCAAGCCCACACAACAAAAGGCAGAGGAAGAAGCTTGCAGTTTTCAAAGGGAAGGAAACATCACATGAGCCATTCCTAAACAGGCAGACAAATGCACTTCATTTGCACATCATGAATGGCCCATATTACAGTAAATCAAAGTGCCGCCTCTGGGATAAGGCTGGTTGCTGAATGCTTATCAGGGACCAGGAAGCTGCTGATGAGGGAATCAGCACGTTTCTCCCACAAAGCAACAGACACAGGCCCCAGACTGTCCAGAAGAGATGGCTCTTTGCCAGCCCAGGGATTGGACCTACACTGCCAAGAGACTATCTTGCTAGAGGCCACCAAACTGGTGCATTGCTCTCTGTGCTGGGGAAGCTGGAGGAGAGATGCAGAGCAAAGTCAGGCCAAGCCCACCACAAAGTACAGGTGAGATGCAGTGCTGTGCAACACAGCAGAACTGGTTGAGCCCCTGAGCAGCTGATGAAGCAAAGTGGTTCCTGAATAACATGTCTAGTTTCTGGGAAGAGTTCAGGAATGCCAAAAGGCAATGGAGCCTAAAATACCACTCAAATTGTAACAGGAAAGTTTATCGGAGCAGAACAGGAAGTGGAAGGACTGCTGCCTTAGGTGAAGAGCTTCCTGGCAGGATCAAGAAACCAAGAACAAAATAATTCTCTTACTTGCTTTCGCAGTACTGTCCGTAGTAGCTTTGTCCACACTCACAGGTGTAGCCGTGGGATGAGCTAGGTTTGTGCACGCATGTGGAGACATGCTCACATGGGTTCAAGTTGCATACATCAACACAGTCTCTCCCAAAGTACCCTGGGGAGACAAGGTAAGAAAATTACAGCAACCATTGTAATTTATGATTTGCATGTCTCCAAAAGACTGTCTGTCTTAAGCTTATACACTAACAACACATCTTTGATAATCAGTAGATTCTCCCTGAGATACTGTCAGAAACGAAGCACTCTTTTCCCTCTCAAACAAAATGATAGTAAGCCATTCTTTCTGACAGTCTGTTACCATGCTTGAGGCACCCTTGTGCCTTTGGTTCCCAGTTTTATATCTGGGCTATGTGCTACAAATAGTTTTGTATTCTCTTGCTGCATGTATGGGAGGTGACTGTGCTGGGCGCTGACAGCATATGCTGGCTACGTGCTCCAAAACAGAGAAAACATTCAAAGTATCTTGATTAGGATGCAGAGTGAGAGACTGAAATTCAACAGCAGAAAAGGCTGAGAAAAAAAAATTAAAAGGAAAGGGGAGATGCACAGGAATTTTTTGGACCAGAGACTGTCTTTCTGTTTGCTGGATACATTGCCTGGATTCTTAGCCCAGGAGTGCAGCTTCCAGGGTGCTACAGTAAGAGTGAGAAGGGTAATACTGATTGGAAGAGGAAGAATCAGAAGATGAACACTTTGCCAGCACGCTGCTGCTGCAGTGCTGCTTCTGATGAGCTCAAGGAGGTGTGATCCAGCTCCTGTACAAGTGCCAGCAGGTTACCTGGGTCACAGACACAGGAGTAGCTGTCCCAGTCGTCACTGCAGTAGCTGTGCTGGGGACATGGGTTGGAATCACAAGGGTTATCCACTTCACAGCCCTCCCTTACGTTGATCTTGATAGCCTGTTTCATGTTGAGTGTTGCTATGTTTGTAGATGTCTCTCCCATTCTTACTCCCTGGTGACAAAAGACAATTATTTTAAAATTAGAGTCTCTTTTCAGAGTACAGTATTATGTGTTTCACTATTTTCATCAATCAATGAGGCTACATTTTAAAGAAATCACCTGATAAGCCAAACCCAGATTTTTTTTTCAAATATTTTTCCCTTATGTGATCACATTTGTATCTGGCAAAGTGGGTAGCCTTTGATACTTTGATTCTTAGATAATTTTTATGGGGAAAACAGAAATGTTTGAGGGTGGATGAAAAAGAAATCTCCCACATTTTCACCAGGGATTTTCTCATGAGTTCAAAATTTATTGCTACACTTTTTATTTCATACCTGCATACATCCATAAAATCCCTGCTGAACAGAGACTTGGTCTCCAGAAACACCTCCCACAATGATGCTTTTCATTTTCAATCCAGGTAGTTGATTTCCAATCTGCACAGTGCTCTGTGAGGAAAACGACAGCTGATAAGAAGCACTATCATCCTCTCAAGCAGTAGCTGACAGATTACATAAAAATACCAAAGCTGTGAGGAGCCAGACATTGGAATGTGTCTTTTTACGACTTCTTTGTAAGATATAGTATCATAAAGCTTAATAAATTAATATCATTGATTAGGCATAAATCACTGCAGAACATGTCTCACAGCATAAGTACTTGTCCACAGTCCTCTATCCTGGTTTCTCCTGAAAGCATTTGTGCACTGCTCAGTAGCAAAGTTTCTATGCTGCCTTACCTGGTACATCCCATAGTCCAAGGACATGACAGCAAGGTACTTGAGATCTTTACCATCTTTCGCACTCTTCAGCTCTACTAATAAATGATGCCATTCCCCATCACTGACCCGTGACTGGCTCATCTTCAAACTAGCAACCTGGCTCAGGCCACTGTACACTTCAAACTGCACATAGTTGTTCAGTATCTGTTGGGAAAAAAAAAACAACCATGTCTTTTTTTGCTACATATTTGTACTTGATGCAGAAGGAGGTGGAGGGCAAGATAACAGTATTTCCTAAGAAAACGCAAAAGGAAAAAAAGCTCAAAAAGTAAAGATGGGAATGCTTGCAAGAACTCCTTGTATATAATTTTGGACATTCAGACTCCAGCTTCCCTTATGGGCAAAAAACCCCCAAAGGAAAAGATCCATTTTTTACATCTATATTAATGCCCACTACTACCTCTGACTAGAAAAATAATCTTAAATTGATAGGATTTTTATAATGATATTTTGACCATGCACTTTTTGATCATTGTAAAAGGCTAAAGTAATGATATGTTTTTACTGACAGGCATTTAGCTAGGTGGATGGAGCTGTGTAGTTCATCTGGCCATATCCACTGCTGGGGGAGTATTAATTCTTTTCTAACCAAAAACCACTTTACCTGAATGTTGATCTTGGATGCAGCCCCAGCATTGGCTTGCATTAACATGCCATTGACTTTCCTGGTTCTGAACATCAGCCCAATGTACCACGGCACAGAGATGGTGATGTCAAGGTCACTCCAAATGATAATGCTCTCACCACTGAAACGCTGAGGAGAAGGCATTGCTGTGAATCAGAATACACAACAGAAACAGTTTTTATCCTTCAGGACAAATGTGAAGAGGAAAAATGATGCTATGTCACAGGGAGCTCATCCCTCTTCCACTGAACTACGTTCAATCTACCATGGATGAAGAGCTGGTCTAGGGGAGCTACTGTGAAAGAGTTGGTAATACTGCAAATTCACAACCTACCCTGGTTGTGGGTAGGCATCTTGGTGTCTGTACTCAAAAGCAGCACCTCCACACTGCTATGGCATTACCCACATGAGAGCTGTTCCTAGAAAGGGAAGCTCAGGATCTCTGCTGATATAGTTCTGCTGGTGAGTGGGTGGACAGAGCAGGAAGTATGAGGGCAACAGTTGCTTCAGATGTTTTCAACACAACCTTGATTACCTGCTTCTAATTAACAGATTAAACACAGGAAAAGGCTGGGAGGCAACAGGAAATATGAATTAATTGTGAATACTTCAGGGCCAGATTATTCAGCTGCCCCAGCTACACAGCCTTTTCACTGGGAGAAAGTTTGTGTGGAATTGCCTAAATCACCAGCCTTAAATATCCTGAGGTGACAGCTGCAAAATTGCCCCCCTCTCTATCCTTGCACAAGCACAGCTCCTACAGGGTGACACCAACGACAGCCCTCAAAAGAAAGCACTTTGCTGGTGGAAAATAGAGGAACACCCATCCCCTTGGACTTTTAAAGTTGTTACCCTGGGTAACAGGAGCTACAGTCCCATGGATTAGTTGATCCCATTGATTAGAAGCATAAATTAAGCCATGGGAAATCTGTGCTATTTGCAACACCTCATATGACACCTCCACCATGTGTGGAACCTTGTAGGAGACCTACAGTCAGCCCCTTCCTGACATCCTTGCTTGTGGGCATGTTGGTGAAGTTCATGGCAGCTTTTTGCCAGTGGAAGCAGGCCTTAGAGACTGCTTACAACCACCACAGATTAGCACCCAGGCTTTTATTTCATCATGTGCTGAGTCCATGTCAGTCAGGGAAATCACAGGGCTTAATAGTCTTTCCCCTTCTGCTCCACACTACCACATCTGCTGACACTTTCTGGAGTTTTTGTAGTAGATCATGTATATACAAATGCATATGTGTTACTATGTACTATGTGTATATGTGTAAGTCCTTAGAAAAAGGTTGAGGGATGACACCATACCAGAAAATGGGGGAAAGTTGATGTGAGGTTGCATTTTTTGAGGAATAAAGCCAAACCTCAAATTCTCATATGTCTGCCTTGCTGGTGTCTACAAAGGGAAAGACTGGGGTGAGGAGTGAAGTGCAGGGGTTAGAGTAAAGTGCAAGCCCTTTAGCTTCCTAATTGTAAGAAACAAAAAGTCAGAGACTACTGGGCTACCACTAGTCAAGCCAGAGGTGGAACTTGACTTGCCCTTCCTTAAGATGTGGTTACCCAGCCACCGCACATCAGGCTAAGGGCAGGCAGTCCCAAGGGACAGCCCTCCTCCCTCCTGCTCCAGCCTGCGCTCTCACCTTTGCCAGAGAGGGCATATGGTGGAACAACTGCAGCACAGCCTGCTCTTGAAAACCAGATGGCAACTTTAAAAAAGGTTGTCACCAGATACAGATGTCTCAGGTTGCTTAAAAGTTGAATGCAGTACTTGAATTCTAGCTGTCTGGGCCAGGGCACAGTTCTGGGCTAGGGCACAATTCATCAGCCCACACTGCACCACATCAATGTAAAAGTAGCCAGGACATCAGTGTTGAGCAGGATTATTTTCTCTTACTCCACCTGTGCAAAAGTCAGCCTTTGCCTTCCTCCCCTACTCTGCTGACCTTCACAATAACCTCAGCTTCCAACTGTGCTGCTGGTTTTCTAGGCTGTTGCTGAGATTTTTGAGCCCATCTGCCTCTGGAGTGCAGAGGCAGGATGCAAACTTGTGGGCTTCCCACCTGCTGAAGGCTGGGAATGTTGTGCGCAAGCATTTTGCCTTTGATCCTGGGAGAACTGGACTGGCATGGCAATTAGCCACCTTCTTCCTTTTCTCACTGGTGGTGACTTTCTGTACTTGCAAATACCGTTCCCTTCCCACACCTTCTCCCAGCCTCCCTCCCTTCCCTGGGGCCAGGGTGCACCTTTCCCTGCTAGTTAAATAGAAATCCCCATTTGTCAGTCCCCTCTGACCTCCCTCTTCCCCCCAGCCCTTCCTCATGGCTGGGACCAGGAGTGTCCATGGAGGGGTGGCACGTCCACTGTCCCCAGATGGGACCTGACCTCCCCTGTCACCACAGAGGTCCACATGCTTCCCAGGACCCCCTGCCATGGGTGGTGCAGCAATGCAAACTGATCCTGTGCTCAGGGTTTGCCACTTGAACCACTGCCCGAGTATCTATGCTCACTCTAAAGTGAGTCCTGCACTCAACAGGTCAGCAGAAACACATGAAGGCCATTCCCTGTGGAGACAGAGGGCCTGGGGAAACATCCCACTTTTGGGATGTCACCTGCAGTGTGGGTGCTGGACAGGCGGAAGCTTATGTTTAGGTCTAGCCCAAGGCTAGTGCAATGACACTGGCCATCCAAGAGGGAGTCAGACACAGTTCACAGATCTTCTTCACAGAACTGCAACACCTAATAGTTTAAAAGAATTAAATTACAATAAAGGTGAAACTAAGTTTTCCTTAATTTTATCTCCTTTCTATATATCAGCAAAGGGAGAGGGGAGCTGCCAGAAGGTGAATTAACAAATTCTGGGAGGGTGGTGAAGGTAAAACATCCCATCCTCACTAGTGTAGACCAGATCCCAGAGTTTTTGAAGAGCAGGAAATGAAAAAAAGGTTAATTGGTAACTTGCCAAAGTCTTTGTCCTCTGTTAGCCTGAAGCAGAACCAGCACTGCCATAGGGATTAAAGAAATGCAGCACTCCTACTCAAAACTGCAAATACTCTATGGAAGACTTTTTAAAAAATAGCTGCCTAATAATAGCTAATGCTCTTAGGATCATAGCTGAGCATTCAAATAAGAAATTTGAAAGACAGGAGAATAGCATAACTGTGACTGACTCTATCTCCTGACTTTAACTTTGGGCTCCTGAAATCTTTGGTCACATTCTCTTTCTTTCTTGGCTTGCAATTTTCCCACCGGGACACTGGCCTACAAATACCATTAAAGAACCAAGCAGCCTGCTGCCTTCAAACTGTCAGAAAAACCCCACAAAGTGAGGCATCAGCATGAACATGGGGTTTTTCATTAACAAAGGGGACATGCAGGAATGTACAGTGCTGGAGGCAGAGGTGACAGCTGGGACTGGGGGAGGCAGTGCTGCTGTGACTGCCATCATCCCTTTCACCTGAATTTAAAATAAGTTTCCTGGGATGGCTACAGGGCAGCTCCCAGATGATAATCTAAATCCCAGACTTTGTGGATTGGTCTTGGGTTTGGGATAAGAAAATAGTAAATAAAACAAACATTTGATCAAATTTTGAATTTCCATTTGTTAAACAGAGAGAAGGGGAGTCCTTGCATGTGATAGCAGTACTCCCATTTACACCAGTACAGGACGCAGCACAGCTGGGCCCTGGCACTCCCCTCAGGATACATCAGAGTGGGTTAGTAGCACAGAGAACAGCCAATCACGAAGAAAACATAAGAACTTCATCAACAAACGTTCTTGACATGAGACACATGGAAAAATCAGATCTTCATACAAACCTGGGAAGCCCAAACTATTTGAGAAGCTGCTACAGAAAGCAAGTACTAGGCTAAGGGCAATAATAACAGCTCTGGGCTCTGTGTGGGGTGGAACATAGGAAGAGGTCTCCATCATTCCTTTTCCCTGTTCTTCACTCTGGAAACCTTTATCTCCAAGACAGAAACTTAACCATGTGTCTTCTCCTCTTAAGCTAATATTACTGCTTCTCAGGAAAGTGAAGAGAATTTGCCACTCCCTAGACTAGGCCCAGTAGAAACATGTTTTCTTTGCTGGAAGCATTCAGGAAGACTCCAAAGGAGCAGCCACCTTGCAGCACCAACTGCCATGGGACTCTTCCCACAGGCCACTCCTCACTTCTAGGGGAATAAACAGACTGCAAGTTCTTCACACCCTATAAAACTCACCTGCTGCTCCTTCCTTATCCTTTAGTAATGAGGTTTTACACATATATGCACCCTGTGCTCAATCAAAGAGAAATCCAGTAAAACCGAAAGTGCTCTTAGCACAAAATGCCTTCTTGCCAAAAAAGTAGTGATTAAAACAGCACATTCATCCCCAGTTTGAGTCAAAGCCCAGTAAAGTCAGCAGGATTCTTTCCACTGATTTAAAGGGGCTTAGGATCAGACATTTTTACAGTAAACAAATTGCTAAATACAGCCAAGTTCTTTGGAACTACTTTGCTTATGTAAGTAAATCAATGAAAGCTGCTCTTATTCATGACAGTATGTCATCTACTACAGACGGGATCTCTAAAATAATTTCAAACAGATAATGGGTGACAGTCTCAGGTGCAATCTTCTGCTACCCTCAATCATCACAGGTGGACACAGGTGCTATGAGCTGGCAACGACAGGCAGTGACATGTGCACACATGACAAGCACAGAGAGCTCTGTGCAGCCTACCTTGCTCGCAGTTCTTGCCCCCGTAGCGCACAGGGCACTCACAGATGTACGTGTTCCACTTGTTGATGCACGTGCCTCCATTCTGGCACCAGTTGGTTTCACAATAGTTCCTCTGAGCTGCACAGCCTGTAATTCAGGAAAACCATCACTTTGTATGGTTTCAATTTAAAAAAAAAGGCTCTGAATGACTGTATTTGAGTTTTTACATAAAAAGAAGACATGACTATTATAGGTTTGGGTTTTTTTCTTTTTTTTATATATGTTTTTGACGTCAGTGGAGCAAAATGTGTATGGCAAAAGTTTATGTAAGCTGATCATGTGTTAAATGCACAAAGATAAGTCTGTCTGTCAAAGGCATATGCTATGATTCCCTCCTTAATCCACAATCAATGCAACATACTTTAGAACTGCAATTTAGCTCTTACACAGACCTTCAGCAGCATGGACAGAAGGGACTTTCCATTTTTGTGTGTAAGAGCCAGTTTTAGGATGATGAGAACATTCTGTATGCCTAATCACTGGAACTAATCCTGATCAGGGATCCAGGGACTGGAAATCAAATCAGAACTTCCAACAGGCTGCTCCATGAAGCAGGTTTCACATTTGGGGAATTGCAGAATTTTATTTACAGAACAAACACAATTTATTAAAAACTCATTGTAAGTGCTGTCTTTTTCATTAACTAATCCCACTGGCTTTCAGAGCAAAATGACATTTAATAGGTAGTTTAAAAATAGAAGAGGAGAAGTCAATTTAGGACTAAATTCCTGGCTGAAACTCCCAGCAATGCAGAAAGGCTAAACAAGCCCAGTCCTTTCTGATGTGCTGCTGAATCCTGGAAGTGTGCCCTGTGCCACGGGCTATTGTATGCCTCCCTGGCACAGGTGTGGACTGCACATTACTCAAACAAATGAGGTCTGGCCAGAGACACAGTGGCAGCATGATGCCATACACCACCTGAAGTCCCGGCCCCGTAGCTGCTTTGCCCTCAACAGTGGTAACAGGGGGTCATTTCAGAACCCTGTGTCCCCTTCCCCTTCCTGGGGCTCCTCATGGTACCAGCCTCGACATGCTAAGCCATGTCCCACGTGCAGCTGCGGCAGAGACCTTTGTGGTGTTGACCCTTGGGGCACTGGTTGCCCATACCTGGCAGAGTGCCATTATTGGCAATGAAACCAGCCATGTCGATGGGCTTGCTGTCGATGGAGAGGTTCCTCATGCAGCCAATGAACTGCCTGTTGTGCACCGGGAAATCCTCAGGCAAGTTTGGGACACCACCAAGGAGGAGAGGGCCAGTTAGGTCCAAAGATCTGAAGAAACAAAGAAATGCTCGTAATTTCTTGCAAGGAATTTGTTTTCTTTTGTTCTTTATCTTACTGCTTCCATAAGCACAGTTAAGCTGCACTTCCCTCTGCTACATGAGCACTTCCAGAGCTTGTAATCAAAGTCCAATAACATCCACTTTTAACTTAGGAGCTGTTATGTCCATATAGAATCCAGTGACCAGTCCCTAACAGTTGCTAGTATGCAGAAGAAAATGAAAATTAGAGAAAAATGTGTAGCCACAGGACACTTCTTTCTGACCCCAGTCATGCAGGGACTGGCTGATGCCACTCAGCACAGGGTTGAGAAGCAGTACATTTTTATATAAGGACTTAATTATCATCTAGTGCCAACCCTCTTAAAATCCTCTGAGGATCTTAGTCTTAATAACATTTAGTGGATGTAGGTTCTACTAAATGACTCCACACTGTGTGAGAAGTGTTATCATCTGGTCATTTGGATTAGCCCCAGTTTTTATAGTGTGCCCCTCTCTTGGGATATTAGAGCACCAATGTGTCTCTCAGTGGTTACTCTGCTATCACTCATTACTTTATATCCCCCTGTGTTGTTTGCTGTTCACCTCCTCTTTAAACTCAAAAGTACTAATTTTTTTCTTTTTCTTTCTTCACAGGAAACCTTTTCTCACACCCAGTGATTTTCAGTGGTTGTTTGTTTACATCCTTTATTTCTACCTCCTTTTAAGACAGGACTCTCAAATGGTGGAAGCAATTCCATATCCCAAACTAAACTTTGTTACTTTTTCTTGTTATGTCATATCTGTTTTTCAACTTACTGGTTAATCGTTTAGTGCTCAGCGACTGCATGCTCGTGATTCTTCACTGGAAAAAGAGAATGAGTGGAAAACACAAATATAGGGAATCCTTACTTTTTGGAGCCAGTCTGAGTGCCCTGGGCAGCACAGGTGTAGTTCCCAATGAGGCTCCCGAAGCGCACGGCCACTGCCGTGTCACAGTCGTCCACAGTCACCACAGCCACCTTCTCTCCAGAGGGCCCATGGGGAATTCCTAATCGGCCAATGTTTGGCTTCAAAAAGGAAATGGCACGTGTCATACTGCTGCATACATATGGGATTTAAATGCTGGTTCCTGCAGCTCAACAACACACTTCTTACTACCCCCCGAAGAGGACAAAAATAGAAGATGTAAATGAAACAGCAGAAATTAGGTTATCCCATGACATTTAGGCAAGGAAAAACCCTGATGGATGACTTCAGTCAGAGTCCACACACGCCCAGTACGATACACAGGGTGGTCAGAAGTGGCTTTGGTCTTTTCCACAGCTGAACCTTTTTGGCCCAAATCACATCAAACAGGTGTTTTCCCACTTCTGCATAGTAAATTCTAATAAATTATGCTCATTTTGCACCTCTTCACTTCAATGCAATGAAAACCTTAAAATGATGTATTATTACAACTGAAGCTTAAATTAAAGGCTTAAATCACATTTTCTCTGATGGCTGCACTCTGTCCAGGCTACCAGAAACTGAGTTCAGGCCTCTATAAAAGCTGTAGTGAGGGGTTGTCTGATGACTGGGAGGGAACTTAGATGAAACCTGCTTGTTCCAGCTACAAGATGGAGTGCATGAAAAACCACTGCCCATTGCTAGGTCAGCTGAGAAGCCCCCAGGTTCTAGTTACAGGAGAATAGAGACCTGTGGAGCTGGACAATCAGAAATAATGGATGTATCTGTGCTTGCTCTGGTGCAGACACACAGATGCAGGTGCAGCATGGAAGATGTGTTTTAGAGCAGCAATAAAAGCCCTGGCTTTTCCTCACCTCTGCTTCTCCCAGGCAGTAGGAAACTCCTGCCCACCCAATCACAATGTGCCCTGGTGAACATGAGACACAAGGCTGGAATTATCACACTCAGCTTCACACCTCCACTGTTACTGGCTCACTGTGCCCATCACCTGCTGTCACTTGGTGTTCTCCCCACTTCAGCACCTACTGACTGGGAAAATTCAGTGATCCCAACAGATAGGCTTTCCTATGGGACTACCAGGAATTCAATACCAGCCATCAAACATCAGTGCTTCCACTACAAACAGATCCTTCATCATCTTCACTAATTTTGTCACTGATCAGATGTATTCCAGAGTGACTGACAGGAGATGATGTTTTTTGCGCAGAAACTCAAGAAACAGATTTGTCCAGTGGAGAAGTACATTACGACTGTTAAAAAAGGTGCATATGCAAACAGAAGCATAGCAGCCTCAGTGAAGAACTAGCAAATCCTGTAAGAAAACTGTTTTCATGTTTAATATTCATATAGAGCTGAGGGGTCTTCATCTATTGCAGGTGCAAGATCTCTGAGGACACTTTTGGTACAAGAGACGCACTGAGCTAACTCTACTGGCTTTGCAAAGGGACACCCCACAGGAATGAAGGCAGCAAGATCTGACCAGATGCACTGAAAATCCATACATATTTACTGGATAATCAACAATTTTTTTATTTACTGGATAATCAACAATCAACATATATTTGCTTGTTAATCAACAAAAGCTGCATCCATATGAAAATGAAGATGGCTGGGCATCTGTAGCTTGCTGTACACTTGCTTTAAAACATGTACTGCACGACTGTGCTCTGAAATTCCTTATTTGTACAGCAAACAAGGAAGCAGTAAGGGGATAAATGAATTCTTTCTGTTTCACTTATAGACACATAAATTTGTTAACATACTTACAGCCACTTTCATCATCTGTATAGAGACATTTATTTTTAAGGGTAAGTATCCCAATATATAAAAAACATTTTTAAAACATGTTTCCTGGTGTCAATTTCAGTTGGAAAGTATTTTCCATTTCCTCTACCAAGAACTAGTGTGATCACATAGTTTGGCAGTTATTCAGTACAAGGTTTTGACCTCTCTTTAGTGATATTAAGGCAGATTTTATTTTTTCCGATACTCTCTGGACTTTGGCACTGCCTAGCTTGGAAAGACAGGAAACACACGTATTTGAAGTGCTGAAAATGTTATTGTATGCAATGATGGCAATGTTAGTGAGCAGCTTTTCAAAGTAAATTTAAAAATACATGGAAAACTAACCAACTGACAGGCAAGCCTTTCCTTCCAAAATTAAAATGTTTACGTTCTGGGTGCTACTTCTATTCATTCAGAGGAATGATTCGATTAACATTTATGTTCTTGTGCTTCACTGAAATAATCTATTGTCTCTTACATGGAAGCCTTGACAAAGGCAGGGCATTTATTCCCTCAGCAGGGGGGATCTGCCCAATGTTAATCATGATTGCAACCTGATGAGACTCAGCACTTTGCAGCTGCTCCTTCACAGTCACTAGCTGCAGTAGCAAATTGATTTTTTTCTACTTTTATTTAACATAGAAACTGAAAAGTGTTTCTCTAGATGTTGACTGTTCATTGCAGTACAGATCTCTGGCATCTCTTGGGCTCTGATGACCACACAGAACCATGAAGAAAGGGAATATTGCAGTCAATGAAAAGAAATCTATTGGCAGTTCAAACCATACTTAGTTCAAACACAAGGTAATTTGCTGACCATGTTAAAAGTCTCATTTGACAGAATTTGTCAGGTTTTTCCCAAAATGCAAGAATATGTTACTGGGAAAGGAAAGAGATCTTTTCAGACTGAACTAATGGGACAAGATCTCAAAATATGTGCCAAGTAATACGCACTATTCATCTTCTCAACAGCTGACATTGGGAATGATTTATAATTGAAATATTGGGAAATAAATAAAATACTTTATCAGAGAAAGCCCAAGTTAAGAGCTCCTTCAGCAATGAATCATGGAACAGATTTTAATCATTAAATACTTTGATTAATGTTAAATATAGGTTACTGGTGATGCAAAGGATATTTAGAGTATCGTGCATTTAAAAAAAAAATCACTTTGAATAGTTGCATGGAAGAGAATTAATCCCACAACATGAAACTTGGGATCTGATGACAAGAATTTCTATTGCAGACTCTGAAAACTCTCAGCACTAAATGATGAAAAATAATAAAAAACCCTACTAATTAACTACAAAACAGTGAGGAACCATGGTGAGACTGAAAGGTTAAAAAGGCAATACAACACTGGGCTGTTGCACAGATGCATAAGAGGAAAGTTTCATAACACTGAACAGGATGGAATGTTTGGGCAGTTTTGTTTTCATTTACTAAAAATACCTTCCAATTACAGCAGGTGCACAGAACAGCAGCCAGAGCAAGTTTACCATATCAAACAGGCAAAATGGACTTGGCATGTTTAGCCTAGCAAAGTAAAGGCTAGAGAAGAGTTTTGGAAATAAGATGCCATCACTGGAATGGACATAGTACAAGAACAAAGGGTATAAGATGCCCATGAGTAATGTAGGGTGGTAATCACCAGGGGATGCTCAGGCACAGGAGGGATCGTTGTTGGGAAAGTAGCAGGGCTGAAAATGATTTTTAAAAAAAGTATTTGTTTATGACTGTAGAAGCCACTGTTAGCAGTGGACTGGCCTATGTTTGAAAGAAAAAAAGTGACAGTGAATAGTACTTGGAAAATGCATCAGAAAGTGAATTGCCAACACTACATGACAGCACACACATTGACATTTCAGGCATGATCTTTGCCTCAATGAAATCCTACTGGAGCAAGACTGATCCCTAACAGTAGGAGCAGCTAACACTAACCAGCATTAATTCACACTATTATTTTCTGGAAATATGTTCAAGGAGTTAAAAGCCAGATTTTCATCTGGGTACTTAGCAGTTCTTTCTGCCTGTCAGACCCATCTCCTGAAATACATGCTACCCGAAAGGCAAGTTTCATTAGCTGTGCCAATTCTGCACTCATGAGTAAATGTGCAATGTGGTGTACAGGAATTTACCAGCATGACCCCCATTAATAGTAATGCAAGTCATGTAACTGAGTTCCTGCTCATGGAGCTGAAAATTTACCTTTTGCTGCCTAACCCTAAAGGCTGCCTTTTCAGTTAGTGCTTCTCCAGAAAGAAGCCGGGATTCAAATTTCAAAGACCACATGCTGTAATACTGAGTAGCAAGGAGAGGTACCAAACAGTGCCAGAGAGAAAACCTGGTCTCCCTTAAACAAACTATGAAAGAAGTGCATTATTCCGGACTCAAATGAAAGGAAGAAAAAGCAGCCCTAAGTGTTGCAGTGTTTTTATCACCATCACATGATGATTCTTCAAACATTCTGTGCATCCCATAATGAAATTAATTTTGTTTGTTATACTGACTCTTATGTTTTTATGTTATAGTCACATATAGGGTCACCTGGAGAAAATAAATAGTCCTGTCTTAGGATCAATATGTGGCGGCAAAAATCCCCTATCTTTTTCTCTGTCTGTAAACCAAGATAAATCATATTTATATTCCTCAAATGGTGGCAATTAGTACCTAAAACTGTAAACAATGTAATGAAACTTAACTTTGCCCCACTGAGTTTTCATGAAGATCAGTGGTTCTGATCTATGAATGACAATGTCCCATCTCATGTCTAACCCATGACATTCACCTTTGCCCAGAGAGAGTTACAGGCAAAATGTGACTACAGGAATGGCAGCCTCCTAGGATGTCTTTTGAAAATTGCAGCTCCCTTTCTGACCATAGCAGAGGTAACAGTGAGACTCATCTACTGTCCTCAGCAGTGACCTGGAGGAGTGACCTTCTTGAGCAACAACAGGGTATGGAACTACCTTTGGCCATTTGTAGTGACTTTCTCAGGTTGCAGTATGGGGAGGTATTTTCCTAGTGACGCCAAATCTGATTTTTGTGAAACTCAGTTATAGGGCAATGTTTGGACTTCTCCCCATAAATTCAACAGGAAGAAAGACATGTAGCTTCTCCCAGGTGAAAAACCCTGAGAAGCTTAATCTGTGAACTTGTGTTTTACAAGTGGAGACCAGACAGAGGAGAGAAAGTCATCAAAACACATCTGTTTATAGTTTGCAAATCTACTGCACAAATCCACTGTGATTACACTTAGAACATCAGAGGTGGATATTCTCATGTGGCTCAGTTTCGTTTGGGTTCTCTATTATGTTTAAGTAAATATTTAAACTGCGAGAGCCCACACAGTTACTTATTAGAGACACAGCTGGTGTAACGATGCACAGTGAATGGAAAAGACATACAGATCCACAGACAATGGGAGCCCTTGTCCTAAACACTTAACCCTTGTATTTAGATCATATGTCCTACTGTTTCCAAGTCAGGATGCAAAACTGTTGGAGAGGTTTAAGCAAGTAGTCCAATCCTAGGCAGACTTATTTTAAACTAAACCAGATGAGATAGTATCTGTACATGTAATAGTAATACTCCAAAGTTCAAATGTTTGTTTAGTCAATCAGCAGCAGTGGTGACACTCAGATTCCTAGATCTCACCCTTTTATTAGTTAATCTGCAAGATAACAGCCTATTCCAGAGGTCTCACAAACATTTCCTCCACCAGACAACTCTTTTCCAACTTCCATTCCTAGATAAAAACTTGCCACTTGACTTTTCTCACAGCTGGGAAGAGCGAGAGTGGTTTTGGTCAGCCATCAGAGAGTGCTCCAACATAAGGGATACTCCCTGAGCTCAGGCTGAAAGCTGTGCTCTCCAGCCCAAACCTCAGCCAGGAGGTCTTCCTCCTGCTTCAGCCACACCACTGAGTCTTTTGAAGGAGCTGAGGAGATGATGCAGCAGCAGACTGTAAGTATGGCCAACATTTAGAAAATGCAAACCGGTACTGCTCACAGATGAGACACAATGTACCTTGTTACACTTGGCATCAGGAGGAGACCCAATGTCTTGGGGGTTAGATGTTGCATATTGTAAATTCTGCATTTTCTCAGCTCACTGTACACATTAAAAATATATTTATTTTAGACAGTCTTCTCGCAAAATGCTTTGTATGGCATAGCTTAATATTCAGAGCTTGGCTTGTTTGTCTTTTTAATAAGAAGAAAAGCCATCCTGAAGTAAGTGCCAGCCCTTCAGTGATTCCAAGAGTTTCCTTACCAGACAGTAAGTTACCCTTCTGTTTTTGTTAATTAGTAGCTAATGATTTATTGGCCTTTCAGAGTGGTTAAAGGTTAAAAAGAATCTGTTTCCTTGTTATTTTTTTTAACACTCTCCTCTTCATTGTTAATGCGCTGGTTCAGACCCCACCACCCACAAAAGTGCTGGGTGGAAAATGCGTTATTCCTTTTGGGGCTCTTTGATTTTTAATGCTTCCAGCTACAGTAATAATGGGGGGAAACAGATCAAGTGGCACAGGGTCCTGCTGGGGGCATTGGAGTGAGTGGCACAGGGTCCTGCTGGGGGCATTGCAGTGAGTGGCACAGGGTCCTGCTGGGGGCATTGGGGCAAGTGGCACAGGGTCCTGCTGCAGGCTCTGCCAGGGTCCCATCCCAGCTCCCTGGCGCTCATTAGGCCGCCCGCCAGCCCCGCCAGCCCCGGCTGCTTCGTTAACCCGCCGGCCTCTGCTCCCGCTCGGCCGTGGGGAAGGGAGGAGCCCCTGCCATTCCCAGGCGATGCTGTGCTGCTTCAGTGCTCAAAAAGCTCATTAAGGGCCCATGGCAGCGGCCGTCTCCCCGGACAAGCTGCCGGAGCCCAGCCCCCCCAGCAAGGAAAATAAATAAATAAACAGGAAAAAATAAACAGGGACAGCACACTGCTCACGGTCCCGCTCTCACGGGGAGAGACTAGGAAATGCCAGAGGAGCTTAGCATGGACGTGCAGACCACTCTGATCAATCAGGAAACTCCAAATCAGGTCAGATTACAGAAACCACTAACGTTAATCTTTGTTTTCTAGAGTTTCCCCTTGCAGGTTTCCAGAGCACCTTGAAGATAGGCGGTATGAAGAACAGATCCCGATTAGTCACCAGGGAAAGGCAGGACAAGTCATTTCACATAACCCCCTTACTCCTTTGATGTATGTATCCCCTTTATTCACTGAATATTTTAATGGCATTTCTCTATACAAATTTGATTCAAGTCTGTACAGAAACATGAGAGCCTGGGACAGTGAAAAGGAAAACCAAAGAACTTCCCATCAGTGAGTAAAAAATGCAAATCCTGAAAAGCCATCAGACCAGTTTCTTTTCCTAGAGAAACGCCCTGCAACACCAATCATCAGGATCTGGGCTGGCCCACAAAGTCAAGCGAGTTTTACTGGCCTGATTTGTTATCTCCTTTAGGGCTGCATCCAGAGGCTAAACTTTGATATTCAAAGCAGGAGGCTTTCAGCACAGCTATGAGACCTGGCACTAGTGAATGGCACTGCCTGAATTGTGCTGCTCTTCCAGTGCTGGGACAGAGATGGGGAGCAGCCCCTCCTGTCACATGTGGCAATGGCACAGCAGGGCTGTGAAAAGCCATGGTTACACAGGCACGGCATCCAGATATGCTCCTTGCCTCTACAGCATGACCAGGATCTTCACAAATATCATCCAGCTACTGCAAAGGGTATAATTCTTAGTTCTGACTAATTTTGGCAAGGGCTGCTGTAGTGCTGATGGGAAGATGAGTTTTCCCTGTCTGCAAATGGAAATTTTATCCTCAAATGTGTATTCCCAGATGCTTCTCAGCTCTTTGAGGCTGAATCAGTGACACAGCAAGACAGACCTGTTTTGGCTGTCAAGAGACCATTCTCTCTCTCCTCAAGACAACATTCAGCTTTCCATGTGGCAGACAGCACTCACCACAGTGCTCTGCTGCTGTGGGTGCCCTGTCCTTCCTCTGCAGCCCTTTCCTCATGCTGTTCTCCCCCTGTGGCTGATGTCCCTTCTCCCTGACCTTTCCTGCCCTCTGAACCCTTTTTCTGCCTATTTTGCTGTCTCAGTCTCTTTCCACCAACAAGGATGTTCCACAGCACCTTTGGCGAACTGGGAAAGAAGAACATATCCCTTGATGCTGGAAGAGCCCCCTTGTTCTCCCTCCCCTGCTGTCCTCTTCCACTTCAGCAAATCCTTCTCCCTTTGCCACTTATCCCTATTTACCTGCCAAAGAACAATTCTGAAATATTTTTTGCTTTATATATATTTATATCTTGTAAGTTCTATGACATATTTTTGCATCCAGAATGTCAATGTGGCTGCTCTCAGAGTCCAAGAAATACCTGTGACACTTATGCACAGCAACTAACCCCTTCCTGGACAAATCCCTGGTGACACCTTGCCAAGCAAACTGCTTCTTAGTGTGGTAATGGAGTCACATTTCTGCCTATAACATCCAGGAATCCCACACTTTTCCATGGGCTTCCTCCCCCATGGCTGGATCGTTGTGAGGGTCCCCTGGCACACAGAGACTTCTGCAAGGCCAGGTAACTGCAAAGTGCTGCTTCCTCTCACTACACAGACAGATACAAAATACCTGAAAAGTTACTGCAAATCAGTGAGTTACTGTAATTTACTACATGATTTAATTGTGATAACAGTGCACTTCAAACAACTCGCACCAAATTCCTGAGGTGCCATTCCAATGACTCCATGGCTTTGAGCAAGGCCTTGCCAGGCTGAGCTGCAGAGCATAACCTTCAAGCCCTGTCCCCAGGGCCTTAGGGTGAGCCAAGGACCATTCAGATTGTGCCAGGTCTCATGGAGATCTCAATAATCACCATTTTGGGAGGTGCCACTAAATGTTTTGGGATTTTTGCAGTGCAGAGGTGTCAGATGGCTTGAGCAAACTGGGCTCAGGAGCATCACTGGGTGCTGGGTTCCCCAGCATGACTGAGAGCCCCACACCAGGAGGAAAAGCCACACAGCTGACACTCAGTTCAGATGTGGGGTGCACACCCTAGATGGGCACACAAATGAAGCCTTTAAAACCTGGGTGATGCGAGAAGAGTAAGCACTGAACAGCCCTGACAAAGATGAGGCTTCCAAAAGAGGAGGGACTCAGGCTGATTTTGCCAAGACACAGTCCCTTACTGTGCAGATGTGTTCTGAAAAGTTACTGTTTGTGTTTGCATATAAAATCACCACCACAACAATCAGTGTTTTTCAGGTGGTGTTTGCAAACTCTGTGAGAGCAACAGTTCCAAAAAGCAGGCGGGGGAGAGAACAAGCCAGGCCCTGGGCACATGCTTTCCCTCCCTTCCCCAGTCCCAGAGATTTCTCAAAGCTGCCACTGAGAGCTGAGCTGCTCAGGGCTGGGGAACAGGTCACACTTTACATCTCAATGACCTCCCCATGACTTTCACTGCTTTACACTTTAATTTCCCGAGACACAGATTTAGAGGTGAGTTATTTGTTATTTTGTGTCAAGACAATGGAATGTTGCTCCACAGCCAAATCCTGATTTCCTTTCCCAGATATCAATCACTTCACACTTACCCTCCACCAGAAAAAAAAAAAAAAGCAAACAAAACACCAACAAAAACAATTACTAACTGAAATCCACACGAATAAATAATGGTGGAATTGCAGGGAGGGACTTTTAAAACCAGGCTCACATATCTTTGTTCCACAAGGGCAGATCAGCTGCCCACCCCCCATCCCTTTACACCCACTAACACCTGCAAGGGCTCCACAACCAGCCAGAGCAAGAAAAAGTAAATATTAGCCAGGCAGCCCTCCAGTGCTTTTCAGGAGATGTTAGGAATGTAAATGGTTGTCATAGGCCAGGCCAAAGTCCCACTGAGGGAGTGGTAGATGCTGTGCAAGTGTGTAAGAATGGGGCAAATGTGCAGCAACAATTCTGCTCCCTCTGAGCTTTCCACCTGCAATACTGCAAGCTGGAACTCAAGACAGGTTTTCACAGGATTCTGTCACATTTTTTGAATCTATGGGACTCATGTTCTCATCTAATCAGTCTTCTGCTTTGTACAACCACAGAACATAACCCAGTGAGTCCTGCTCAATAACATCACGTGCACCCAAGAGAAAATGTTCCTTTAGAAAGGGAAATAGTGACTTGATTTAAAGATTTCAGGGGACAGCAAGAACATCAGAACTGTGGGCAGGTATATTAATTCTAATCAGAATCTGTCAAGGTTCAGTCTCTGTATAGCAAATCTACGGTCTTACCTAGAGGAGGACTTTCATTGACGATCCTCTGGATTTGGGTGGAAGAGGATGAATTTGACCTCAGCAAGGATGTGAGTGTATGAATCATGAGCCAGAAAACCAGGAAATGACTCACAAAAGGAACTATTTTTTCTGAGAATACCTTTTCTCATGGCATTTTAAAAATTGAGTTCTGAGCATGTGGGAAATGATATCTTTTGCATTCAGACACGAAGAACATATTTTATGTGTTTGACTAGAACAACATTCTGAACTTCAAATGCAAAATGCAGAATGCTTTCGGTAATGAAAATCTCATTTCTTTCTTTCCTCTAGCTGCTTGCAATTTTAATTGATAGGGTTTTTTTAATGGCCATGCCCAGTAGCACCAAAAATACAGATCAGTAATACAAATGCATAGCTACAAATCCCTCATACTCTCATATTGTACATGAGCCTCCAGCACTACTTACCACATCTTTCACCAGTATACAAGCCTACCCACCAAAAAGGACAATAATCTGCTGATACAGCAACTTCTGTTCTTGTAAGAAAGTTGTGAAAAAAACTTCATAACCTGCTTCTGGCTAATCACCTTGGAATTCCAGTCAAATTTCCTTACCCACTTGAGCTGAGAAGTAAATTAAACATGAATGTCTCTCAGGATGCTGCTTAAAAATTTTGGTTGTGGCTAGAAAAGAAAGTGACTTTTACACTTGAAACGTTTTTTTCTTGTAAAGCTGAAGAAACCCTGTGAAGAAACCCTTTCTCTATGAAGAACAGGCTCCCCAGGTACATGGGTAAGTACATCTAAGTCCTCAAAAACTTGAGCTAATGAACTGACTGTGGTCATGCTCCCTATGGTTTTGGTGTCCTGCAGGCTTCCCTGTGCATAAGCCATGGCAGAACTTTTGATCCCATGAAAATGCTGTAGAAGGAAAAGCATCCAGCACAAATTGATGATCTGCTGAGGTGTACCACCCACACTGCTGGAAGTTAGCACCATCCACCACCTTGCTGTAACATCACTGGCTTCCAGACCCTGCTGTACATTCTGCTGTTAAACAATTCACAATGAGATGGGTGATAAGGGAATGGTAACATTGGAAGAAATATGGTTAAATCTGAAGTAAGAATACGTGGTTCTTTTAAGAGGAAGCACTATGTTGTAATGTGCTGCCCTGCACACTTATGAGAGCCTTTAAAAGATCTATTGGCATTTCTTAGAAATATCATGAATTTAGGTTTTGAAATGCCACAAAATTCTATTTCCTTCTGGAAAAATATGCTCAGAGAAGTAGGGTGCTCCTAATTGAATATAATTTTCAGTATTTCCAGTACCTCTCCACTTCCATGGTTTGCTTGACATGGCAATTGCTATTCTGCATTTTTCTTTATCAAACAATGCCAAGCAATGCTGAAGCAGGTCTGTGTCAATCAGAAATGCTGTAAACACAGCATGTCAATCTGAGCCAGCAAAATCCAAACTCTGGCAGTGCCACATCTGATCAACAGTGGCATTACCATAATCTTCAACAACTGCATTGTTTGTTTAGAAAATCTCCCTCAATCCCTTAACAAATTAGTCTGGAAGCCACCAAGAGGATTAACTTCAAAAATTCTCCCTCAGCTCACAATTAAATCTGCTCCGATGTCACCAGTGATAGACATTTGCGTAAGTCATACCCAAACGTTATTGCTAATTGTTTTTCCAGTTATTTGGCTTCTGTTGGGGTCTGTCTTTTCCAACCAAGTTACAAAACTCAGCACTCAGCTGGGCAATCCTGCTCTGGTGCAGGAGGTGCTCCCCAGCACAAGGGGCAATACCAAATACCTATCTATGAATTTAATCACCAACCACTTTTCCTGACTGCTCAGATTCAGAGGTAAACGATACTGGGTGGTGTCTTGGATACTGTGAGGGCAGTGTCTTTCACCCAGGGTCCAATGACAAAGTTATGCCTAGCTGGTGGCAGCTATGTGGCTTTTCTCCAAGGAGCTGGCAATCCCTATTCAGCTGCAGGCATGTGCCTGCCTCATAAATCACCCACAGTGCTGGCAGAGCCTTGGCAGGCTCAGCAGGGAGACCAAGAGCTGAGCAAACAAGGTGTTTGTGCTGGAAAGCTCACACGAGGTGGGAGTGGGGTGGCACAGGGAAGCCTGTGCTGAGCTACTGCCTGATGCTGCCTGCTGGTCCTGGGGCAACAGAGTGGTGAGAACCCAATCTAACAAGGATTGGTTCCCTTTACAGGAAAGAAAGCAGTAACCAGTGCCATCCTTGTTTTTTGGCACAATTTTCACAGTCTGAGTTTCACTACAATGTTGTAGTGAAAGGCACTCTGCCTTTTTTTAAGGCAAAGTGGGAAAATCAATTGTCAGTTCTGGATATGGAATATATTTCCATAACAGGCAAATTTGCCATCAACAGAGATGGTCTCTGTTTTCAGAAGGAAACAAGATAACGTATCTGTCAGCTCCAAAGGCACCTCGTGCAGGGGCATGTGTGCCAGAGGCAGCAGGGTCTGTGCTTGTCTCTGCAGCAGACTGTCACAGGTTGCTGCACTCATCCCACCCTATTGAAAACAAATTGCTGCATTCACCTCTCCAGCACAGAGCTGCACCACTCCCACTGCCTGCACTGCCTGTGCCACCTGTGCTTCTGCCCTTGGATTAAAAGGCACTTCCTGCCTGCCCGTGTCAGGGGATTGCAAGTGGCCACCATGCTTCAGCTGCCCATGACTACAACAACACACAGCCCTGTAGATCTTGATTTTTGGGGTATGACTGTGTCACCCCCTCTTGGTGATGGGTGACTGCATGAAACTTGGTCTCAGCAGGCTCCTGGGTGGGAGAACAGGGATGGACCTGAGTTTTCAAAATAAAAATTCTGCGTACACATCCTCAAGTTGCTCAGCAGTGCTCTGCCTCTGGCCACTGTTAGGCAGTTGTGTCACACAAGCTCCCAGAATCAAAGCAGAGGCTCTAGTAAAACACAGGCAGTGATGAATGTTAGAGATTTGCTGTAAAGATAATCCTGAAGATAATTCTGCCAACAAGTGGCAGACATAAGGCGTGCAAGAGTATAAGAAATACAAGGTCTGTACAGGACTGTACTTCGCAACTGGTTGATTTTTCTGCTTCATTTAGAAAATGGGGGGGATGCATCCTTAGCTCCCCAGAAATGCAAAAACTCAGCAAACCCCAAACCCAGTAACCTTCCCTTTACATGTCCAAGCTTGCCAGGTACACATTGCAATTTTTATCTCCAGGTCTTTCCTCCTTATAGAGGAACTACAGAAAGTCTTTATCTGTTAAGCCCCACACAGCTGCTCACTCTCTTTCCCCACAAAAGGATGGGGGAGAGAATCAGAAGAGCAAAAGTGAGAAAATTTATGGGTTGAGATGAAGACAGTTTAATAGGTAAAGCAAAGGCTGCGCATACATGCAAAACAAAACAAGGCATTCATTCACCACTTCCCATGGGTGGGAAGATGTTCAGTCATCCTCAGGAAAGCAGGGCTCTGTCACATGTAACAGTGACTTGGGAAGACAAATGTCATCACTGTGAACATCCCCCTATTCCTTCTTCTTCCCTTCAATCATATGGCATGGGGTTCCCCTCTGGTCAGCTGTCCTGGCTGTCCCTTCCCAGCTCCTTGTGCACCACCAGCCTCCTCACTGCTGGGGCAGTCTGAGGAGTAGAAAAGTCCTTGACTTTGTGAAAGCCCTGCCCAGCAGCAATTCAAATGTCCCTGCATTACCAACACTGCCTTCAGCACAAATACAAAACAGCCCGTACACAACACAGCCCATATTAGCTACTGTGAAGAAAGTTAACTTTACCCCATCAAACCCAGTACACTTGGGCATGGCAAAAATTGCACATGGAGATGAAGAGTGTACGTGGAGTGAAGGTGGGTGGTTCAGAACAGACCAGCAGATGCTTTTTGTTTTAACATTAAGAGCATTGACAGATACTATCTTCAGGTATGCTCTTAATTTATGCCTCTTTGGACACCTATATTCACAGAACTTCCTTTTTCTGACCACCATATTGCCTGACTAGCCACAGGAACAGCATCATATAAAACTGTGACCTGGCCTGGAAATGCTTTTTTCTTCCTAACTTTTCCTCCATGACCCTGCCTCTCCTTCCACTTTATCCTGAGTCCTGAGCAAGTGCAGATAGGATCTGTTTCTCTGTTGTGAACAGCTTTATCCCAAGTCTACCTGAGCTGGCAGCAGTCCCAAATCCACACCATCCTCAAGACCCTCAGCTGCCTACAGCTGGATCACATAAGCTCTGTCCAACAGTGCTGGAGAGCCCCACTCAGATGGCATGAACAAATGGGGTTCACTGAGGTGTCCCAGATATGGAGCTGGTGGGTTTTGCCCAGAGGCCACCCCTGGCATCCACAGCCAGTCTGTGGGCACTACTAGTGATCCATAGTATGGAGGATTTGTGGATGCAGACTTCAAAAAATCAGCTCTGTGGTGCTACACACAGCTGTAGGGGCAGGGTAAAATAACCCTTCAGGATCAGCTTTGGCCAAGGAGCCCCCAGGGGAGGGAGGGAGCTGCCTTCCCACCCACCCACTCACCCACTGAGCAAGCACAAGGGGAGAGCTGCTGTACCCCCCCCAGGTATGGAAAATAAGATACAAGTGGGACTTGGCACTGAACCACAGGGTGTTCTGGCACTGTAAACAGCTTTCAGCCAGTGGATGAGGGATAAAACCTCCATGAGATGAGAAGGCACTGGCAAATTCTGGTGCATGAGTGGGCTGACAGCTAAATCTCTTCAGTATTAACTCAGTCTTCGGTGATATTCAAGCTGCAGCTTGCCCCAGCTGAAGGCCAGTTAACTCGAGAGAAACCATCACTTACCACAGGCAGGAAATTTTTGAATTCATATGTGAGTCTAACTGAGAGCAATGCACCTCTTGTCCTTTGAATTCACAACACACCGAAGATCAACCCTAATCACCCTCACTTCTTTCAAGTTTATCTCTAACTGAAGAATTTGCCTGTTTTCTCTGCAGTTTTCTTCAGGCTAAGTGCAGGTCTGGGTTCTGCTGGGTGGGAAGCACAGAGGGATGAGAGTCAGCAGGTCCCTACTAACTGTAATCACTCTGAAGGGGTGGGCTACTCCCAAGACAGCCAAATATCTGAAACAAAACCCATGGCATGTCTCAATCAAAGACATTCAAGGAGGGAGAGAAAGAACAGCAGCTTACTATTGATTATCAGATATGAGAATAAATCTCATCCCAGTTATGGAAAAAGAGTAATATTTGTCCTGAATAGCTCATCCTAGGAGACTGTAGGCTCAGAGACCAGTACAGTGGAGATACTCTCCTAGGCACCCACCATTTCACACCTCCTGACCATGGAAGTGGATCCCACCACAGGCACTGCCAAACAGCACACCGAAGTTGTTCCTTTTGTGAGTCACCCAGTGAGTCATTCAGGGCTTTGTTCACCCTATCCCCCAGAATTACTGCACTGCACATCAGACACTCACTGAGAGCTTGTTTCTATATGCTTTTCCCAGGTTTTCTGTCATTGAGGTAAAATTATCCTGTGCTCCTTTAAAGAGAGCACAAGGACCTTCTGCCTACAGAACAGTAACATCCTTAAGCAACTTGGATGTCATGTATGTATAAGTAACACATAATATACAGAGCATATAAATACAAATATACAGGTACATGCCCTCTATAATTAAAGGAACATGTCCATACTCAAAATATTTTTATGTTGTGCCAAATGATGAATTCTATCCTGAGGTAATGAGTCAGGTGAAACATTAACATAAGTTTGATGGTATATCTCAAATGCTGAACAGAACTGTGTTTCTATCAGGAGTTTGGGAGAGTGGCCTGAACTTTGCACTTAATTAAAAACACCACACACTACTGGGTTCAGTAAAATTTGCTGTTCCAGGTACTACCTACAATCATACATGACTCTGTATGTGCAATGAATGCCAGACAGTTCATATAATGCCATTGCTACTGAGCATCATCACCATCAAACATGGGTGTGCTCCTATTCCAAACAAGTATCAGCACAGCTAAACCTGGTCACTGTCACTCATGCTGCAGGCTCAGGAGAGCCAAAGGATGAGGACCAAGCTCCAGCAGAGGCTGACTATATTCGCATCACCTGGAGAGGAAGTATAGTACTGAGGCAAATAGGGCAGCTGACATTGCTGCTGCCCCCTACACCAGCTATCCTGTAAACAAGCAGCAGGCTGTTTCTACTATTTTTAAATTAGTTTCATTTACCAGGCTGAAATCTTCCCCCTCCTTCCACTTTTCCTTTCAAAATAATTTTTTAAATTCCATTTCTTCTAAATTTCTTATCAATATATACCTCTTGAGAAAGCAGGTCACCCACAGGTTACCTTTAATTCAATACCTCCCATTGATTTTAATGGCTGCAAGATCAGGACCCCACTAAATAATGTGTCTGAGCTATCAGAGTCAGCAAGTGGCCTTCCTCCCTGTCTTCCCCCACTGTCAGCAAACATCGACAATGGCAAGTAACAGGTAAACTGATACTTTGCTACTGGGAAGCTGAAAAACTTCTAATATAGAACTGAAACCAGATAATGGTTATAAAACACTCCTAGTTCACTTCTGCTGTCTTATAACTTCTAATTCCTCCCCCTTGATGTCTTCCCTTCCAGAAATTCAATGCAGAGCCAACACTTGGTACAAGTTCCATGTGCCTCCTTCAGGCACTTCTACTGAAACCAGCTGGTTTCCTCCAACGAAGGGAGCATCCATTTCCATCACTACACAGTAAATGAAATGACATTGCTTCCCTTCCTCTGATACAATCTGTTTCCTTACTGCAATGTTTTACAGTGCTGGCACATAGCAGGGTTGGTAAGAAAGCATCAAATACTTGAACTGACAGAGAACTGCTTTGATGCCTCTCTGCAAACACAGAGGAGCAAAGCCAGCTCTGGACTTATCTTTTACTGATGAGGCTCCAGTGTTTGGTCCCAAGTGGCAGGGAACCTTTCATGATATGTAGTTAATTCTAAACCATCATTTTTCAACAACATTAAAGATAAACATTACCAAGCACATCGCTTCTGAGCTAAGTACAGAAAATACTTCACAGGAGTCACTTCTACACTTGTTTCTCATTTCATTATGGTTTTTAGCAAACTGACTTTGTGCAGGGTGACTTTGCACATCGCCAGGATATGTCTATTAAGAAAACAGCTGCTGCTCAAGTTTTTTAATGCAAGACAAATCAATAAATTGGATCTCCAAGGATATCTGTGATGATGATTATTCCCATGGACAACATTGGCAAGAGATGTCTAAAAAGGAGCAAAGACCAGAAGCTCCCCAGGCAAACAGCAGAATGGAAAAAGGGGGAGGCGCACCAAAGGGATGCTGGTGGAGGCAGCCCCTGTGGCCCTGCTGCCAGGAAAAGACAGAGGCAGACAGGAGGGAGGAGAGTCCAGAAGGGCCTGAAGGTGAGGATCAAACATGAGCCAGAGACAGGGAGGAGGGAGACAGCTCAGGGGAGCTTTGCATGCTCAGAAAGGTTTCTGAGCAGAACAAAGGGACTGTGTAGCCTTGGGATGATGAACTGCCACTGCAGTAGGATTTTGGAAAGCGTGGAAGGATGCAGTAGCTGTAAACTAATATGTGTGCATAATTTCATATTTCAAAACTCATGAGTTTTGGTCCTCTGTTATTCAAACATCTCAACTGTGTCAAGTTTAGACACAGCATCCCATTTATCTTGGCACAACTCAAATCCCTAAATTGTCCCTGTCTTTTCAACCTCCTCACAGGAACTTTACTTCCAGCTTTGTTAAAACATGAAGCAGCCAAGAAACTGCTGTACAAACAAATACCAGCTGAGGTGAAGGCTTAACCCTGGGGCAGGGTGTGGGGGCAGCCTGGTGGGCAGGGCTGCAGAGCTGCCTCCAGCTGTCACTGCCCTGCAGCACCCACTCCCTCTTCCACTGCTGGAGAGCTGGTGCGATGTGCAATTCTCAGATGTGCTGGGAAGTGCTGAGAGCACTCTGAATACATACTGGTGAGCATTTACTACTTGTGCCATCTACTCAAAGTTGTGAGCTCCCCCCTCCAGCCCAAATTTAACCATCCTGCAATAAATGCTGCTAAGGGGAAGGTGATGACCTCAGTCTCTCACACGGACAGCAAAGGGCACAGTGCAGCTCTCCACACAGTGACCCTGCTTTTCATCACTTTCATGTCACACAAGTGGCAAAGGCAGTAAATCAGCAGTGTTTCCTGGTGTTTCACTCTGCTCTCCCTCTCTGCCATGAATTTTGTCCTGTTCAGTGGAGACTGGCTCATTTCACTTCAAAAAACTGGGGCAGAAGAAGAAAATGATGACAGGACACACATGTTAACAACGAGAAAACACCAGCTGCTAACATGGCTCACTACCAGTCTGCTTGAACCATAGCAAGCCCTGAAAATGAGGCAGGGGTTTATTTTTAACATCTGTGTCAGATCTCTTTGCCTTTTAAAGAGCGTTCCTCTGCTGCTCAGGCCCCTTATCTGCTCCTTGGCACTTCAGTGAGCTGGTCCAGCAGCTCTCCCTGCAGCTGTGCCCAGGGGCCTGAAAGCTGGAGTGTCCCTCCACTGCCTCAGCAAGTGCTGTGCACTCTGCCAGAGTAATCCTCTAACAAATATGCAGACCCGGAAACAGCAGAAGAGCTTCACAGTGTCCACAGATGTGTGCATAGCAACACACCAAGTTTCACTTCTACTTCTCTGGGCTCCAGATAGCGGAGAATATATTGCATATGTTAAGCACAAAACTTAATTAAGTTTAATTTTTTTAAAAATATAAAATACTAATAGAAAGCTTTTTACTACCTCAATAAAATATCCTTAGGCTAGGAGATCCTATCTAGGACTCAAAATAAAATTTTAATCCTCCCATTCAAACTGCCACACAAACTGTGATGAAAGGATGCAGCGCTGGAAAATAAAAAAACTTGCTGATCATATTAATCCTCCATCTTCCATTCAGCTTCCTACACCAGTATCCTGTTTCCTTTTTAACAGCCAACAATGCCTCTCTATTTCCTTATGTGATTCCCCTAAAATGCTCCATGTCAGACTTAAAAGCAACGTCTCTTAGTCACTAAATGAACTCTAATTTTTGTTATGGTTTATAGAAGATCTCTGACATCTACCTGTAAATAGTGACACTGTACACTCTAAAATCCTGCTTTGTGGTTCGTCATGAAATGGCTGCTCTGCACAGAGAGCCTGCAATGCTTTTAGTTTAGTCAGTCTGACCCTGTGACCAAGTGGCAGCAGAGGGACAGGGACCACAGAGTCCACCTCTGAGTGCCATGGACTGCATGCAGTGACAACTTTTGAGTTTCTCTTGTATATCTTTTTATATAGCAGACAAAAAAAACTATTTAGTAAGACAGTGCTTTATTACTGAAAGCTGTGAACCTTTTAATAATCATATTTTCCAGACCAGAGAAGCTAGTGCTAGCTAAACCCACCCTTTGACAAGAAAAGACAGCTATAGGAAAGAATTTTCTTTGTTTCAGGAAATTCTGCCCTAACGGTTGATAGTTATTACACTGAAGGCTGCTGCATAGCACAATTTTTTTAACAAGACACAAATGAATCAGTTGGTTTAGATACACTGACACTTGTAACAGCTTAAAAAACTGAAAATGAAAATAGCTCCAAGTACATGAAGGTTTCCCTAGGAGTACTTCAAAAAAAAAACATACTACATCTAGTTTTGCTTTCCTGGGTCAAACCCCAAACATCCTATGAGAGAATTTTTGTCCCAGGCAAGGTAAGCAAGACCAGTACCATTTGTGCAGAGCTGTACCAAGGTGACTGGTGAAACAAATGCAATTCAGGTCACCTGCATATGTCAGGTCAGAGCTAGCTGCCCCTGTTGCTGTATGAACAGCAGGGCTAGCAGCAGCAGAATCAGCCTTACCTTGTTGTAGTACTGCACCTGCACCGAGTGCCACTGCCCGTCGCTGACCCCGCCCGCAATGAACGGCGCCACCGTCGTGGTTGTCTCCCCTGCAAAAACAGCCAGGAGGGAAAAGTGAGTCACCATCACTGCAAGGAACAGAGAGACTCTCACCGGGCACAGCATGCAGACACCTTGCTTCTTCAGGGAGGAAATTGGGTTTGTCCTGCAAGAAAATAAATACCTCCATTTCCATGGAGTTACTCTGGTGCACAGAAACCAGCTTCTGGCACATTTGGGTGAATTATGTTGGTTTTTATCACGCTTCTGCAAAGCATGGTAGCAGATGCATTGGGTAGATACAGCTATTGCTGAAGTGACCAACTGAGGGAGAAATGTACATGAATTTTTCTGCATTTTTGCCAAAAGCACCCTTTGAGGTGTTTTTTAGTATGATTATTGTGATGGGTTATTTTGTCAGGGAAGGGAAGCTACTCCCTGTTAGAGCTGAGAAAGTGAAATCCAAAAGTACTCTAGTACAAAACCCATGGTAACCTTGGGCTCAGCAAAATTTTACCAGTGATTAATGAAATTATTGGCAGCCTTTCAGTGTTTATATTTGAAAGCAAGGCTTTGCCATTGCAATTGGAAAGCTGAAGCTTTTAAGCCAGGACAGAGTCAGCAGACCCAGCTCAGTAACCAGGCATATCTGTTTCAAGGTAGCAGCAAAATAAACATTCATGTTGAAAGTACATAGGCCTGGCACAGCAGAGATTGCTCACCCTTTCTTTTTTTTTTTTTTAACAGTTGGAAAATTCTATATAATAAACCACAGGAAAAGTAACTCCCCCCGTAAACTAACAAAAGTCATAGTATTGTTGAGCTTAAAATGTACTTTCAACTCTATATTTGCAACAAATATCTAAGTCAACTATTATTCTTGTGTCCCCTACTCTCCTTTAACTCCCATCCTATATATTTCTGTGATTTAAACAATACATATTTCAGTTTAGCATGTATGACATCCTGCTATGATGGTTTTTATCATTTAGTGATAAAATCTATACAAATAATTGGGCTTTCTATTCAGCTATCAAGTGTCTGCAAAAGGAAGATCACTGTTCTGCAATCCTTTTGCTCTGCTTTCTGAGAAAAAGTTGTTGCGACACGTAACACAGTGAGATCAGATGTCCAAAACTTGTACTGTTCATTAAAAGCCACTTAAAACTATAAAACATAAACCATTCTCCTTCCAAAGAAAATACCATTTGTAATATGCAGGACCAGACCTGCTCTCAGGTGCAGCAGTGGAAATCTAAATTTAGTTTCATGTATCTTAAAGCAGTTCCTTCACATTTAAATGCATATAAGTGCAAGCAGAGTTTATTTTTTCCCATTCATCCTCAGGGTACCTTCCAAGCAATTTGATTCAAGTTTAGACAGGTGAAGCAGAGCTACAGAAGAAAGCACATCTCTCTGCAGCATGTTTTTTCCTTACACTAATCCATTCAGAAACCTGCCTTAAAATCTAATTTGGACAACTTTCAGGTAAAAAAGGGGAAATGTAACTGGATATCTTCAACCCAAAGGGCCCACAAATGCACTCAGCATTGCTGGTAAATCAATGGGGTCACGTGGGATTTACCATGGGGTCTGAGGGCAGCAGCCATCACTGGTGATGAGTGTGCAATATCAACGCAGGCTGTGCTTCTGCTTCTATGGCTTTACTGCTTGCAATGTCTCACTTTCCACAAAAATAAAACAGGAGCTGACTGGGGCCCACATGTCTGCCCTGAATATGGATAATGGGAAGTAGCAGGATTATTTCCTGAACTACATGCCCAATATAGAGGCACAAACATCTCACTTGACCTACACATAACTCCACTTGACTTAAAGGACAACAGCCCTTTCTAGATATTTGTTTTAGTTTCAGTAGAAAAAACCTTAAACCTGTGACAACCAGAGTTTGTCTGCACTACTGAGATTTCATTAAGTCACCAAAGCCTTGCCACCGAAAGCACAGGTCTGCTTCTGGGCATATGTCCTGCCTGAACTTTGCTTTTCAGCCCTCCCCTCTCTCTTCTCCAACAAGCACCAAAGACACTTGCTCAGTCCTAGTGCAGAAAGCAGCCAAAGCTGCCACTTGTTGTTTCCTGGCCCACTGTAGCAATGAGCATGCAGCTCTCTTCAATTTGTTGTTTTTTATGGCTTCTTCTAAGAGGAGGTGCTTCTCCAGGGCAGAAGTGCATTCTAGAGACAGCACTGCTCCTCCCCAATCCCTAATGAATGGCAGACCATTTTCACTTCTGCTAGCTTTTCCTTTGGCTTGCATTGATTTTTAAGATAACATTTATGCACCTCTGATGGTGTACTATAAACCCACAACATTTATGACAGTATGATAAAATGAAGTCTCATTTAAATTTAAGCAAACATTGGCTTGGAGGCCCGCATTCAGGCTAGTGCCAATCTTTTATAGTAGTCATAAACTCTGGCTTTTATAACTGATATGTTGACAAGCTCCTGTCTACGACAGTGAGAGTAATCACCACAAACCGCTACAATCTGGAGTACGCCCGGCATCAGTTGTTTACTGTGCAATGTCAGCCAGTAAATTAATGAGGCAGCAAATAGCCATATAAAATCACTGAAGTGCATTTCCAAATGGCTTGAGAGGATCTCCTGACTTCAAGGAGGAATGCTTGACTCAAGTGACAGCTCACCTGCAGAGAAGGTGAGCTGGATCTGCTCCTCAATGATCTCCAAGGCAATGAAGTCGTGCTTCTCGTTGAAACGCCCATTGTAGAGGAGGAGGGCGTTCCTCTCCCTGGTTGCAAACCTAGAACACAGAGACATGGAGTTAGCTTGTGCTTAACAGCTTATGGATTAAAGAGTGATGGTCAAGTCACCCAGAAGAAAGGAGGCTTTGTGTTTAGCAGATAAACAAGCCTTTGAATCAATCTGCAGACAGAAAATTGTAAAACTGAGGAGTCAGCCGCAGGATAAATCTACTCTTTCACAATCAACAAGGCAAGCAGATGGAAATTACAGAAATCTACTCTGCAGAGATCTGCTGACCCTCACGAGGGCTAAAATTAGGCAGACACAAGATGCAACAGCAGTATCTGACACTCGCCAAACAGTAGCACTTACTACACTCTTCAAACAGTGTGACAGCTAGAAAGCATTTCACTTCAAAGGAGGGATCCTTGCTGCCTGCTTGCTGTCTAAATGCTACAGCGTCCTAGGACAGTCACCAACTGATTAAAAAAGCCTGATGGGGGAATAAGGCGAAAGATAAGAGTTACTTTAATAATGCCATGTGGAAAATCAGAGTTAGTCAATCAACAGGTCAGTCAATTGGAAGAAGGAAAATAAACACTCAAATGATTTCACTAGATCAGCACCAACAGGTGCATTTGGGTTTTGTTTTTCTTGTGCAACTAATATGGGATGTATCTTTCTTGCAGAAAAAGGGGAAACCCCACTTTTAAAAAAGCCTATTTTTTTTTGTCAGCACAGACCATTTTTTAAATATTTCTGCTTGTTGTGAGTATTTTATATTTTTAATTGAATTCTCTTATCTCTGGAGAATTGCACACAGCTTTCATCTACTCAGAAATGCAAAAAAAAATTACACTTTACATAAACATTTTTACAAAGATTAATATTAGATAAAGAGAGAAAAAGAGAGAAATCATGGGAATTTCTTGCATTTCCCAATGGCAATTTAGTCTGATTTTGTATCTTGAACTTCAGGAAATATGCCTGATTTAAATTAACCCATTTTCCTACAAATGAATGAAATACTGAACACAGCTAATGAAATGAAATCTGTCTTCCACAGACACAAGAAGTGACTCGTGCCTGTCATATCATGTCTAATAGCAAGAATCTCACGTGATGCAGCAAAACCTGCATTTCAGAATGGGAACCAAGCAGTATTTTAGAATACTAGGGTTGGTATTTGAAGGAAAAAGTTCCAAAGATAAAGAATAATTTTTACCAAAATTTTTTGTCAGACATATGTATGCTGTGGATCACACTGATTAGAGACCTTTCAGAATTTGAGCTACATAGAAATGGGAAATTTTATTCATATATTTTTTAATGTTTTTGAAGGAAAATGAATTGTTCTGGTTCAAAAAACAGAAGTCACAAATTTGATATTTCCTGTAAAATTCAAATTTCAAAGAATATGCATTATAGTACATAAAAATATTAATTAATGTTTGATTACTTTTAATTAGTTTTGATATACATATTTATTTATAGTTTTATCATAGTATAATAGTATACAAGTAAAATGCAAACTAAATTAATTAAAATAATACCATTGAAATACACCAATATTATCAAAACACGGATTTAATTTTCACTTTTCACCATCACCATCCTGTTTAACAGGAATACAGTGCCTGTTAAACATTTCCCAAGACTAGTTTTTCATGGATAACTGCTTCATCCAAATATTTTGATCTGTGCAGAATAATGCCAGTGCTGCTTCTTCAGTGGGCAGGAAGATTTAGTCTGGCAGCAATAACAGGAAGCTTAGTTCTTTTTGAAAATATTTTCTCATATTCTTACAATTTCCTACAATAATTTTAAGTATGAAACCATTCTTTATTAAACTAATACGTTATGAAGCCATTTTGTATATTTCTTTATCTGTGTTCAGTTCCATTCTTTGCCACTAGTCAAAAGCAACTTTTATATTATACTTGTTGTTAAAAGCACTACTGCTTTTGAACTCGTCTGGTTGTCACCCACCAGCTGGGGGGAAAAATGCTGTTTTTTCATAGAAGGGATATTTTTCATTTCATGACACAGGAAGCAAAAGACTCTTTCTTACCGAATTTTGCATAAATAATGAGAAAACCTCTCCAATAAGTGTCTCTTGGAGTGAAGGAGCAGTAAGTGTTGGAATTAAGCAAGGAAGATACATAATATTGGGAGCAGAAAGACATGCATGGTCAGTAACTTAAATACTTAAAAAACCCATTTTAGTTATGAGACTGGACAAGGCAAATATTCTGCTTTTTGCTAGGAGTGGGTCATTGAGGCTGAGGGAAGCTGCACTCCCTGGGATTTTACAAATGCTCCCAAATCACAAAACATGTAATGGTAAATCATCATCATTAGCAGTCAAACTGCTAATTCTTGCTGATCCTCACATAATGTTTTCCTCCTCCACTGAAGGATAATAAAAGCCAAAGAAATAGCTAGTGTAAATAAAAGTGAACTTCAGGTATGAAAAGCTAAATGTGTGGCCATTGCAGACAGTGGGGGATGAACCTCACAATGGCCTAGAAATCTTACAGTCACACCAAATGGAGTAGGCAGCGTTTAGCTCATGACTAAATAAGCCATCGTGGTTCTAAAGATGGTGAAGAAACCACGGTGTAAGGACTACTCTTGTACAGTACTTTGCTATTTCTCAACAACCTCTACACAGGGCATTTGAGTAATTTTAACTTAAAGCACCCTAAATGTCAAAGCCCTCTTTCCAAAAGCCTGAAAAATGATACCTCATGGCTGAGGGGACAAGTCAAGGGTAGTGCAGGCAATTCAAGCTGGCAGCCAGCCCAGACTGCACCTTTGTTTGCTCACTGTGGGTCTGACAAATCCAACAGAGCCATTTGCTCCTCAGTTTTTCTGTGTACTTAGACCTGATGCTCTAAAACAATCTTCACAGGCACAATTCTCTCTTGGCTTGTGTGCAAACCACATCTGTGCTTTCTGATTTAACCAAAATTTCAAGATTCCATAAAATTTTGACTTTAGGATTAAGGCAGATGAAAGATAAAATGGTAGAAATCCTAAAATGATAGAATGGTTTGGGTTGGAAGAGACCATAAAGACCATCCAGTTCCAGCCCCCTGCCATGGGCAGGGACAGCTGCCACTAGACCAGGTTGCTCCAAGTTCCATCCAGCCTGGCCTTGAACATTTACAAGGATGGGGCATTACTTACCTCTATTAATAGTAGCATTACATGGGGAGTCTCTCTGGGATCTTAGCTCAGGAAAGTAAACTATGCTAAAGAACAGTACTGAAAAAAATGCTGTAAAAAACTGACCTGGCTCCTGACAGATATGAAACACCAGGTAATGGCTGGGTGCTGGAGGAGACATGAGCCTGAAGCCTGTCTGACCTCCCTGAGCACTTTCTCTGGGCAGATACACACACAGCTGCTGCTGTACCTATCAAAAAAAAATTCCCAGCTCTGCTCTTTGGGGTCAGGACTAACACATTTTGTGTTGTTTACTCAGTCAGCTGTGAGGGAAAACCAAAAATCAATCCTGACCAGCTAAACCATGGGAGAGCGGCAAACCCAGAAGAGGGGTTTTTCCCTGGTGAGGGAGAGCCCTTGCCCATGACTGTGGCTGCTATCATTGCTTGTCCTTGCCCACCTGAGCACCCCCAGGAGAAAAGTGAGAGCCCAGAAGAAGACTTCCCAACATGTGGATGTTGGGGCAGGTGGGATGGGGATAACACTAGAGCCTGAGTGCTGGGATGGGACCAGAAGCAGGACCTGGGTGTGAAGGCCAGAAGGAGCTAAGTGAGGAGCTGGACCAGTTGGGGTTGTCCCAAAGCTGGAACCTGAGAAGGACCAGATGGTGGTCAGCCATACGTCCTCTCACAGGTGAGGAAACAGGAGATGGGAAGAGTGCTCCCAAGCAAGGAGCACAAATGGATTGGTTCTGAAGCTGGGCTGAAGGTCAGGAAGCCAAAGGCCCAGACAGTAAAAGTATCAAACCCAACATTCACCCCAGCACTTCACAAATGGATTGGTTCTGAAGCTGGGCTGAAGATCAGGAAGCCAAAAGCCCAGACAGTAAAAGTGCCAAATCCAACATTCACCCCAGCACTTCTGCAGCTCAAGGCTGGTGATGGGTGGCCAGAGTGGTCCTGGTATCCATTCTCCCCTCTCCATCACCCTGTGTTACAACAGGGAAGGTTGTGAGTCAGCAACACAGCAACATCCACAGCAGGGCAGAAAGTCAAATGCTTTCAAATAACATGCCCTGCTCACAGGAGTCACTGTCAGACATCCCTGCAGTGACCTTCAGGGGCAGGTCTTTGGTGGCCATCAGTACATGCCAAACAGTCCCAAGCTGGAGCGAGAAGCCGCCAGCCCCAGAACCCTCCCTCCGGGACTCACATGAGGGACACGGTGAAGTGGAAGCGCTGCCGCAGCCCCTTGAAGGTGATGAAGGACTGAGGGGGGAAGCTCCTGGTGGTCATCTCGCAGTAGGGCCGCTCGTACTCGCCGGGGGGGCACTCGCACTTGAAGCCCCCGATGAGCAGGTTCACGCAGGTGCCCCCGTTCTTGCACACGCCCGGAGCGCAGCGGCCGGAGCGCGCGTTCACCTCGCAGGACTCTCCTGCAACGGGAGAAACAGACGTCAGGGAAGGGGGCACCTCAGCCCAGCATCAAGCTGAGACACTCAGCTACCCAAGGGGTTCTGCTACAGGTCAAGCTGCTTCCAAACTTCTGCACCTGTTCCCCATAGCAAATGCGGTACAAGCCTGTGATTGCTGGGGATAAGAATGCTGCATCTTCTTCAAGCCTGAATTTTCAGGGAAGTGTGGAATATGATTTGCTGAGCAATCCTCTTGCAAATATCCAACAACATTGGCCTATGGTTTTCAGATTCCTTGGCTGCTTCCAAACTGAGTGACAAGTACAGACCTGGTGACGGATCTAGATGAGGGAGGTAAAAACCTGCACATTCTCTGTCAACCAAAATATGTGCAAATTGTTTTGGTATTTAACTATAGTTGGAAATTGCGTAAAACAGATAAATGGTTGCACTTTGTCTCAAATGGGATTTGGCTTTGCTGCCCATAGTGGCAGCAGGACATGGCTGAGCTCATGACAAAGCTCTCAAAATGTCTATAGCAAGAATAAGCAGGATACAGATGACAGAGGGATTGCTTCCACCTTTTCCCACACATGCATCCTGCAGGTGATGACAATTTTCTGAACCCTTTGGAGAAGGGCACATTAACTCTCCATAGAAGTTATGGATTCTGTGTGCCACTTGCTAAGTTTTTTCACCCCTAAATAATTTGTCTTTATTCATCCCCAAAGCATGTAGTAGGATGTGTTAAATACAATAGTAAAGAATGCAGTGTTTTGCTTTGTATGTATGCCATGGGTTTCTGTCCTGTGCTTGCTGAAAATCTGAGAATGAATCCCAATTTAAAAGCAAAAATGTACAGAGGATATTAATTTTAAAATATCTGCTGTGGCTGGGACAAAAGCAGCTGCTGCATTATCATTGTACAGAAAGCCAAACCCTCTGTGTGAGTTAATTAGTTAACACTGGTGTTTTGACATGTGTCTTCCTATGGTATGTTCACATCCCACATGTAAAACTGTTCAGAGAAACTGGAGGTGGCATATACAGCTGAATTGAACCCAGTAGCGGTGTCTGACAATTAAATGTAGAGCAGTACTACTCAACACAGCCAGCTGAAGGAATACATTTCTAACACTTCAGTGTTTGCAAGACCACTGCCACCAGATGATACAATTACATTGGGACAGGATTTTTACAGTGCTCAGCAACAGGACAAGGGGCAACAGGCACAGACTGAAAAGCAGGAAGTTCCATCTGAGAATGAGAAAAACCTTCTGTCCTTTGAGGATGGCAGAGCACTGGAATGAGCTGCCCAGAGAGGCTGTGGAGTCTCTTTCAGAGGAGATATTTGAAACTCATCTGGACATGATCCTGTGCAACTTGCTGTGGGTGACCCTGCTTTGGCAGGGGTTTGGAGGAGCAGAGACCCCTTCCAACCCTAACCATTCTGTGGTCCTGTGATTGATCCAAGCACAGTTAAAACCGTGAAAACACATTCCTGCACGAAAGTAAAAGCAGCAGGAGTTGTGGGCAGTGACTCATTAACAAAGGCAAATTTAAATGGAAAGTTTTGTTCCATTTAGTGCTCCACAGCCCAGCTCCCACAGGTTCCCACGCCAAAGCTGCCCACACCGGGAGGCTGAAGGCAGCAATACCCTGCACCCTCTGCACCCAGAGCTGGGTCTGCACCTCCTTTCTGTGCCAGGCTGTAAATGCCATGGTTTGCAGCTGGTTTAGCCACTGCCCCAAGGGCAGTGATCTCGGAGATAAGGTGAGGCAGGCAGCTTGGTGGTTTTGGCTCTCCGGCTTTGCTGCCTTTTTCTTCTTGCACCAACATCACTTGCCTTTCAGACCAGGTATGGCTTAAGCTGGCAAAATGCAGGAGAAAACACAAGACTGCTGTGATCAGGAGCCAGGCACATCCCATCCAGGTGGGGCCAGCTCTGGAGGATGGACCTGCTCTGTGCATTACTCTGAACTAATAACCCACACAGCCTTGAGTCCAAGCCTGGGCTTAGAGCTTCTCTCCTTCAGCACTCATGTTCCTATATTCTCACTTTAACATATTAAGTGAAATGCTGTGAAAATCACTTGATAAATATCTTCCTGTTTCAATTTATCAGCTCTACAGATCAGGCAAGATTATGTGAATACACTTTCCTTAATATTTTTAAACGCTCTATAATGTGTTTCTTTTGGAAAAATATGTATATATCATCCAAGACATCCCTCAGTATACTGGATATGGTGCACACATGCATCAGATGTTTTAAGAGGACACTACAGCAAGCACTTGTTGAAGATCCACTGCATAAGCACAGCCCTTATACACATATCTTGTGTACCAAAACTCTCAAAAAAGTGGAAAAACAAAATTCCTACAGAAAGAAAAAACAGAGGTTTGTTGCTTTAAAAAAGTAGTAGGATATTTTGTGAAATAACTCCCTGACTCACAGAAGAATGTAATCTTCAAGGCTTTCTGGGAACAGAATGATGTATTTTGTAAAAGCAAATAACATGAAGGCTTGAATACACAGAGAGAAAAAGGGTGAGCTAAAAGGAGAGATTCCTGGCATTGCAGCATGCTGTGGAAATGCCATGGCAATACAGAGGTGAAATATAAAAGCCTAAACTGGAAGTCACTGATGGTTCTGTATTAATTCTGTGTTATAACAAGAATGTATATACCATTTGTTTAGGTACCTATACAGGCATAAAACCATTTAAGAGAAAAGCTTACAGAAAAGTTATATTGTATTGTTTTTATTCCTTCTTTTCATTATGATGTGTAAAGAAGTAAATTAAAATAATATACTTCAAGATTCTTTGTCCCATATTTATTCAGTTGTAGCATCATTGATGTCCCAGTTACTAAAATTATTCTGAATTCTCTTAAGTCTGTAATGTAAATGAGGACTGCATTTGATGCATACTCTTTGATGTTGAATTTTCATATTTTATGTGCATTTACCAAAATATATTAAAATAGTGGTTTTGAAATCTCAACAGTAAATCCAAGGTGTCACTTTGCTTTGAGGCACAAAGGTTACCAAAAAGCCTTTTGTTTCTTAAACTTAGAAACCTTAATTACCCTTTTCTCCAAAAGTGCCTGGAATTATTTAGAAACAGAGCATTTTTGCCCTTTGGAGTAGCCATCTGAGCAAGAATTTGAAGCTCTGCTTTGATCAGGACTGGCAACAGAAGGCACCTTTGTGTCACCCTTGGGTTCGTCATTTTCAAGGGCAGCCACCTCCCCTTGGACACACCACTGTCCCACAGCTCTGCCCTGCAGGAGTTTTGAGGCACAGCCTAAAAACCATCCTCAGAATTTGAACCAAAGCCTGCATGGACTTGAAGGAAGAGCTGGTTGCTGGCTGGAGCCAGAAGGCCCTAAGGGAAGAGCTGCTTGAGGAGCAGGAGAGGAAGGAGCTGCCTGTGCCAGCCCTGGGAATGAAAAGCGCCTCAGTGCCTGCTCGCAGCTGAAGGTCGGAGGGCTGGCACGTGCCATCAAAAGGGTGGCCTCACAGTCTGGTAGGAAAAAATAGCACAGAAGAGGGAGAGCTGCTGTGCAGTGAGGGTCTGGAGGGGCTGAGGTGATAAAAGCACAGCCCAAATAGCTGTCACACACAGCCTGGGGTCAGTCTGTGAGGCTGGTGATGTTAGCATGGCTCAGCCACTCACCCAGCCTGTGAAACCCTCCTTTGCTCCTCACAGCATTTCCTTGACTAATATAATTTCATTTTTCACACTGGCTTGCATTTTAGGAATCACTGAACAAACTAGTTACACATCATAGCTCTGTGAGATCCAAGCAGGGGATGTGAAGCTCAGGCCCTCCAGCTGCTGAAGCTAAAGCATGCACTCAGATAACACGGGCTGTGGCTGCCTGTTATCTGCCAGCAGATTCCTGGCCTTTGAAAAAATTCTGCCCTTGCCAGAAAGTGATTTACTGCGACATGGCAGTAGCTGAACTTATAGGCTCCCAATTAATGCTGATGACTTTTAAAGCTACTAGTCCTGTGGCTTTTCTGCAGCCCTTTATGTAGTGCTTCCAGTGTTTAAAGCCCTCGAGATCAAAATGTCATAGTTGCTTTGGACACTGCAAACTATTTACAAACATCCTATATTTAATACATAGCTATCCTCTTTGATTTTAGGACTAATGTTACAAAGATGTTAGTCATAAAGTTTCTGTTATTAAGTTTATTTAAGTGAGGACACCAGAATAGCAGGCGCAAAATAACAAGAACAGGCAAATACAAAGGCTGGCTAGATTTGGTCTTCCTCTGACCGATTCCAAATAAAGTAATAAAAGTTTAACTAATAAACAATAAATGGTGATGAAAAAAGGGAAAAGAAATAAAAATAAGCTGTCTTAAAACTGAGACAATAATCTCACAATTGCAAATGCCTTGTGAGCTGAACATTGTGGGTTTCAAGCAACACCCTGGTGTGCATCAATAAGCTGGTCTGCGCAGAAATCTGCAAAAACTGTGGTTTTGCTGATGAGTTGTTTGACTTTACAACAACAATGTAAAATATTTGAAAGCTTGCTGGCAACAAGATGATGGCATCCAAATACATACAGAATTCCTCTTTGCTGGTTTAGAGACTAGTCCTCAAATTTTTTTACTATTCTTTGATTGTATTCAACTGAAACAGTACATTAAATATGTATTTACATGAAGCAGCAAATTTGCACTGATGTTCTTTTTTCATCAGTTTCCCTGGACACATTAATTTTTTACTCACTGTCTGTAATTGTTTGAACTGATTCTTTTCTCCTTTCCTCATCCTGCCACTTGCTCTAGACACATATTAATTTTCTCTACGCTTATAGTTGCTTTGCCAGAATAAACAGCATGTTGAGAAGCTGATTTAAGCAGCTGACCTAAAATTATATACTTTAAATGGAAAGGAGAATCCATAAGAATTAAGGCACAAGGAGAAACAATAAGAAATAGAACAACTAAAGTCTTAAAACAATTCCTATTGACCGTTTGCCCTAATAAAGAACCAACTACATTAAAAATGCATTTGCTGTCTTGCACATTATGGGAAATCAATCCTCCTTTTCCTCTAGTAATTAAAGCACTACTAACCTTACATGACAATTGGCACCAGAGCAATCAGTGCACTAAGAAATAAGAATGTTGTTAAAAACAAATTAGCTGCAGAATCAGCTTGGAAATGTACTGGGACAAGAGATAGAGGTTGGGATCCTGTGCTTTAGGGGTGGTTTCACCGTAGTTCAGAGGAGTAGGAGTTACCACAGTCCCCTCTTTCCCCAAGCATGCTGCAGTTCCCTCCCCCTCCCTTGTGCAGGCATTCATGTAATCCTGCAGCTGACTGATTTGTAGAGCTAAGATGGCAAAACACCATTCATTTCTTTATTGAAGTGTTAGTGATCTTCAGATTAAGTCCCTTCTAGAACTGATGGGATAAATAGCACAGCAAGCACATGGGAAGGAGGCAGGACCACGCACCCAGGAATTCTTAGAAAGGTTTAACTGTTATGGAAATGCAGCTTTGAGCCATTTTAGATGGCTCATCTGTGAGTCCAGTGGCTCAATGCTTGCCTTAGGAGAACTGAATCAACATCTCCAGTAGATACCCACCTCTCTCCACTGGTTGTACACGGATGTACTGCAGGAAAATTTGCCTAAAACATAGGTGTGATTCAAATAATAAAAATTAGCACAGGATTTTTTCCATAAAGGGAAATTCATTACTTGATAAAGGGAAATTCATGGGGAATCCATGTCCATAAAGGGAAATTCAGTGGCTCTGTGGTGCATGAGTCTACCCTCAGAACCTACTGGGAGGTCAGCTTTACCTCCCAGCAAATTGGCAGCAAATGCCAACTACCAATGAAATGTGACACAAACAAACAAACAGACAAACAAACAAACAAACAATCTACTGGGTTTATGAGAGAAGTTAGAGAGCAGCTACCCAGAAACATTAGTCTGCTCATTCTGAATGGTGGAGAAACTGGATCAAATAGAAGTTAGAAGCCACTGGTGTACCAGTGGCAGAGATTAATTAGGGGACAACTAAATTCATGTACCATTTTACATGAGTGACTCAGAAGTGTTATTTGAGTAACAGACATAAAATCTGGGTCTCTTAGAAATCAAAGGCCAAACTCCTACTGCCACTTCAGAGAGGCCATGCAGACTCCATGTTATTGACACTGATGGGCATGACTTTGGGAGGTTTCTAAATGACACTGCTACTAAACCTTTAAAATTGAAAATACATTTTGGTCTTTTCTTTTACTCATTTGTTTATGTTTTTAGAACTGGGACTGATCTAGGTTAATTAAAATTATCCCAAATCCTCTTATAGGATTTTGCTTTCTGCTTCCTTTGCTGCTTTCTGACTTATAAAGTCATATTATAAGAAACATGTTAAAGTAAAATAATACATAAATACCTACATACACATACTCCATACATACACACTCAAACTGCTGACTTGCAGTGACAGCTGTCCTGCAGAATTTCAGTTGCTAACCATTCCAGATTTAATATTATGTATTTACAAAGTATTATGTATTTACAACCTGACCTTATAACACTAAACAAAGTAACAGCAAAAGCATTCCTGTCACACTATGCATATAGCTTGCCAAGCAGTTCTCTGAGGTGATATGCAGAAATGATTCTATAGTAAGATACTCTGGAAATCACCCTTTTATCTCTGGATCTGCTTTAGGTTTTCCGTGGGCATAAGGACTAAGCTCTGAGCTGGTGGGAGGAAACTGTGCAGATACCACTGCTCTTTTGGATACAAACACATATCTCTTATACCTCTCCTTTACCATCACACTTCTCCCTTCTCTGTGCTTCCATAAAATTCCCCCTAGGCATCCCTGATAACTCATCATTCAGATTTTCAGAAATCCTAAGACTCAGCCAAATAAGGGTCCTAAAATTTTTAATAATGAGCTGCTTTAAAATAACGAATGTGAGAAGCTTTTTATTTTATTTTATTTGCCTCTGAAGCTGTGGGTGTCATCTGCTGGCCCCAAGGTACATGAGAGCTCTTGGTGGTCAAATTCCAGCCCAATCTGTCTGTTCTGAGGGAGCTCCCATTCCCACTCACACCTCAACAGGATGATGCTACCTGAGCCTTCCGAGTTCCTCTTCCCACCAGGGTCCTCAAGGAAAACCTCTGCACCCTGGCTGCTCTGGATTCCTGCAAGCTCCTGGGAGGAGAAGGAGGACCACCATGAAAATATCCCATGGGCCAAACAGGCAAGGGAGAGGCCAGGACCCCACTCTTCTTGCTGATCCTTCCCCACTGGAAGCCAAGCTAAACTGTGTTTTACAAAAGCAAAAGCAGCAAAAGTAGGTCCCCATGTCTCAAGCTGCTCCAGGCTGTGCCCACTGGTGCAATGCACATGCAGAGCAGCCACTGCAACAGTGCCTGGCCCTTTGACAGCCCCAAACCAGGCCAGGGTCCCAGAGCAGCATCAGCCTGAGCAAAGATGTTCCATTTTCCCTGGACTCCTCCCCTTCCCTGGTCACACAACAAAGCAAAACAAAAGACACCCTGCAGGGAAGGATGGATGGATGGGTTGATGATTTGGGTTGTTTTGTGTTTTTGCATTTAAATGAGAAGGAATAATTGGGGGAGATGGCAGGGAGAAGAAACAATACTGAGGAGGATTAGCGATATTTGGGGCACATCTGTTGGAGAAATGAATTAGTCTGTGGATTCAGAAATTATGAGCATGTTCTCAAGAAGATACATGCTCAATGCTGCATGATCGCTGAACCTCATTCCCCTATGCAATTTCCACCAGTGCCAGCAAGAACTGGCACCAGTGCCAGCAAGAACAGAGCATAGACAAAAGTCACAACTGAATACCTGTGTTCCCTCCCTTGTGTGTATTTGTTGAGGATTAAAAATTCCCAGGCATTAAGTTTCCACTCTATCTACACCAGGCAACTCACCTTTCACCTTCCAGCCATGAGGCCAGAACAGTGTGAGCACCAGAAGTGAAACCAAGATTTATCAGGACTACTATGATTTTTTTTTCCTGACAGCACCATGGTGAGCAAGGAGCCAGATGCCACAGTAAAATATTCTCCATTTAAGAAAATACCCACCTCTGAAGTGCACCTTATGGTTTGGCAAAAAAAAAAAAAAAAAAAAGAAGAGGTAACTCATATGATTTTCCAATTTTCCAGCCCATAGATTGGTGCCAATACCTCCAAAAGAAGATGTCTGTGTGAAACCTGGGCACTGGTGTCCTGAAGTGGGCCAGTGGGCAGGGTGCACACAATGTGTCTGCTTTCCCCCTGCTGCCTGCTCCCACAGCACCAGACATAATCACCCCCAGGCTTTTGAGGAAATGCTGAGAAAAAGCTCTTTTTTGGAATGCTTTAGATGTGGTGGAGGAGAAAAACCCATAGAATCCCAGGATCATTTTGGTTGCAAAAGGCCTTTAGCATCCAAGCCTTTAGCCTACCACACTTAACAAATTTTGCCCTATGGGGTCCAGTGGGTAATTTCTTAACATCTTCATCTTTACTCTTGACTGACTTGACAATGGTTGCTGAGCTCTCTAAATTATTGAACCATTTATTGTAATGTACAGGGCCCTCACAAGGTGTCATCTCCTTCTGCATTTGAGTTGTAAGGTAAAGCTTTAGAGACCTTTTAGGTTCTGTCTCTCTCACAGAGCTAAACGCAGTACAAATCTACACATGACAAAAAAGAAATTCATAAAAATTTCCTGTTTTGTTGAACTCTGGCAGGTTTTACATGTAAGACAATTCATCATAATGCAAATTGCAGTGATTTGGTGTAAGATATGGTGATAAAGCAGTGCCTTTCAATAAAAGCCTAAGCTTTATCTCTGAATGTATTATCAGGGGATAACATTATTATAGATGTCAAAGATAAACCTCAAACTAGATTATGCCATTGTGTCTGCAATTTGCATTATTACTTGGAATAAATCTCTTCCTAAAAATCCCACCTTAAAACTGGTGAAGAAGCTGGAGGTGTAAGAACAAAGCATCCCTTTGCATAACACATTCATTTACAGAAGAATATCCCTCCCTCCATTTATTTTTAAGAGGCACAATCACCCTCTACCTTTACTATATATTAATCTGATATTTACTATATCTTCATCTGATATTATATTTTGTTTTCTTGGCTCTCTGCCCCTTGATTCCTCTCCAGGAGTGTTACTTGAGGAGGGGCACATGGAGGGAGCCAAAGGCTGGGGTAGGCACCATGGCTGGCAGGACAGATTCCCTTTGGGACAACCTTTGCAGGCTGATCCATATTTGCATCTCTGCACGCCTGCAGGCACTCCAGCATGGGAATCACCTGCCAGGCCTAGTTCTCACCTCCTTCCACGGGCTGCAGCGAGGCAGAAGAAGGGGACAGTCTCATTGTGCTTCTGCTCAGATGACAAGAAAAATTATTTCATGCCACAGAGTTGCACTTCTTCCTGGGCACCAAATGCCACCACCAAGACCCTTAACTCCACAAGGCTGCTGTTCCACAGGCTGTTTGGGCCTCCCACTGGGCTTTTCAAAATACATTAAACTATTTATGTGAATGAGGAGAGCAAGCAAGGCGTGGTGGCAGGGGCAGGGGTGTGTGTGCAATAACATTTTTATCAACAGGAACTCAGGAGCTGGAAAACCAGACACACTTTCAGGCACCATCAGGCTTCCTGCTCACTTTCAGCCTGGTTTCCCTAAGCTGCTTTCCACAGAGATCACCAAAGGGTTGCAACGCCCAGCTCCTAAATTGGTGGGCAAGAGCAAAACTCTAGCACTTGTTTTTGACCAAGTTAGCATCTCAAAGCAGTTCAAAAAAGCAACACATCTGCAAATAACTGCCCTCTGAAAGAAGACGAAAAATGAAGACTGAAGAATATGCAGAAAAGAAGATCAGTGTCTCCCTTTCAAGGGCAAACATTGTTCTTCTCTTTAGGAGAGTTCAGCCCTTATTTCACTAAGATCCCGCTTAATTTTCTCCATGTAACTGTTACAGACATGATGATTCAGCTCACAGGAGACAAAACACAGAAGCCATCTCCCCCGGTCTCCGGCAGCCCGCTGGGACTGACAGCACAAGCAGCTAACTCTGCGTGTCTCCACTAAAGGAGGGCTGGTGAGAGCCCGCATTTTGTCTTTTCCATAAAATTAGAAGTTTTCACAGGAAAATCTCACTCTCCCATTTTCAGTGTAATCCAATGCTATGGTAAATATCATGGCAATTTAGAACCAGGCAGGCCCCAAATCAAACCATGCCCCTTCACACCCTAGGTGGTCCCAGAAGCTCGGGTGGAAAGAAGCGTAATGGCCAATTAGTGAGAATAACTGAAGATAAGCCATAAAATATTAATAACGCAACAGAAAACCATGCTTAAAGTCAATCTACTATTGTAAGTGAATGTTAGGAAGACCTGGCAGTTCAGAGCTCTATATTTTATTTTATATGAGAATTATCAGCTTAAAAGAAAGGTACACTTAAAAGCACCGTCTAACTGTCTTTACTGTGAATTGTAGGTCAGTGGTTTAGCATCATGGGATAGGTAGAGCTGGCAAAACAATCTGATGCTGATCAAATTTTCATTGTTATACATTGAAAGAAAATTCTGAAAAAAACCCAATCAAAAATGCTCCTTTGCTTGTCAAATTGAAAGGATTAAGGTTAAAAAGATAATCCTGTAATCTTATGTTTTGGTAGCCTCAAAAATATTTGGTACACAGCGCAGGAACACAAACTGAAAACAAAAAGCAACTTAACCAGGGAAACTGACTTTTTCTTAATGAATAATGAAAAAGGGATTGTAATGTCACACACATCTTGCTCAGAAAATCTCAAAATCCATGTGTTTTTAAACCTACAGAACAGATGGACATTCAAAAGTAACTTTCTTAAAAAGTGTTTTTAAATGAACTCTTAAAAAATTAATCCAGCCAGCTTTCATAGCTTGTACTTAACTCTGCTTACAGCAGTCCAGTGAATTAAAATTCAGCCTTTTTGTTAAATATCATTCAATTTTAAAGTAACCTTAAGTGATGACTATCTTATTAGAGTTAATACACTTCATTGTGTCAATTAGAATGTGTTTAATTATTAATATAAGGCATTCATCTTCATATCTTCATCTTCCTTACACACATATGCACATCAGTTGTGCTGACCCTTTGAAGCTGGCCTATCTAATTAAAACATGCTTTTTAATTATACTATATGAAAATGCTGTATAGAAGGTCTCATAAGCTTCTCTGTGGAGAATATGAGAAGTAAAGTATCCTCATGTTGAGTTGTAGAAAGTGAGGACTGAGCGTGTGGCTCCCTGGAAGGCGCGCTGGGGGCAGCGCACAAAACCCGCCCCAGGAGGAGCAGGGCTGCCATGCAGGCACTGAACCATGGGGCTCCAAACAAAAGAGCATTTGCAACAACAATGAAGTTGTGGTTCCCACCACGCTCTGCACAACTGTAATTATCTTGATGTTCAAGGCCAAGTGCCTCAGTCTGGCGCTCAACTGTCGAAACTTTCAATCATCATAACACAAAGAACAGAGACACAAGAAACTATTTCATGCTTTTTTTCCTTCCTAACAGGATATCATCCTGATACCCTCCTCTCTGCACCCAATCATCCTTCCTGCCACTTTCCCATTGGTTATCCACTGATGAAAATAAAAATGTCTACTTTGGTAATTATAAATATAAATACAGAAGTCCAAAGTGTTTTTCATAATTCAGTCTTACTGCTTCCCAGTTTTGTTTCCCAGTTTTTTATTTGCAGAAAGGAGAAAAGGAGCTCCATTACCTTGATCCTTGGAAGCTAAATCTCATTTTTGATTTGGAAGATCTAGAATATTTCACTTCAAATGTCCTGGATTTTTTTTCTCTTTTGTTTTCAGCTCTGATCTGCTGTGCACACTGTGAGGGGATTTTCAGAACACAAGGTATACTGGAAAAAACCACTATCTCATGATGATTTTATCTTCTGCACAAATAACTTATAGGCAAGTTTTTGGGTTTTTCTCCTTGTTTCTCTCCTCCTTTTTTCCTATCTGATTTGTTTTCAGTGAGAAAAAACCACAACCACTTAAGGGGTAGTCTAACATATGGGTTGTTTTGACATTTAACAAGTGTATGCTTGGGTAATGAGAATGCACTTGTGCAGCGTAAAATTTTATGCAGCTGACCTTTTTGAAATTTAACAATGGGGAAAACCCCCCCAAATCTTACATTAAACAAGGCTCAACTTGGCTAAATTACTGAAAACACAATTGTAAACTACGGTCACAGAGAAATTTGCTGTAGTTTAATAAACTGCTATTTAAAATATTTTAATGAAAATAAACCTCCATGCATGTAATTCCTGACAGACCAAGGATCTGCAATGCATATATATGTTCACAATTATGACAGTGTGTGGGAATTTAGCTACATCAGTGAGGAGGGGTTTTACATGTACCTATAAAATTATTATAGCATATACCTCCACTTTGATTAATTACACTTCCCACGTTTTTTATTTCAGTTTGACCAATGATGATAAGAAAATGTGCTACAACAAAGGTTTTCAAAAAGCCTGGGAGAATTGTGACTCCCATTTAGGCGTGGTAACAGAAATACCATCAATATAAAACCAGGAAAATAATTCAAGAAACTGCTCAAAAATTGCCAGAGCAATGTCATATGCAATAAAATACAATAAAAGAGATTTCACATATGCTAGAATAAAGGGAATGCTAAATTTGGAGCAGGCTGTTGTTAAGCAGGATGCCAACAGGAAAGCTGAGGTGCTCTCTGTGTATTCTCTGCCATTGGACACCACTGAGAGCTCATACTCCCAGCACATTGCCTTGCCAAGGGGTGGGAAGCGAGGTCAGTGCCAGAGGCAGGCAGGCACCCACACCAGGTCAGCAGCTTGCCCTGCTCACACAAAGCAGGGTGCCTGACAGCAAACAGGAGCTTAGCTGGCCTTGGTGTCAGGGTCAAATGTGCTCTTTTCACAGCAGCTATTTCATGAAATTGAACTTGGAAAGAAAGAGACTGAAATTTTAGCCATGGTAGAGGGCTTGGACTAGCTGATCTTTAGAGGTCCTTTCCAACCCAGAACACCCTGAGGTTACACCTGGCCGTCAGGGCTAGATACTGAACACCTGCATTGTAGAAGAGCTGGGGCAGCACTTGTCCCTCAGCTGCAGCCCTGTCCCACCACAGTCTGTGCTTGCAGGCCTCTCGTGTCAGCAAGCCTTGACTTTGTACTGTACAGCCCACAGCCAAAACCCCACAACCTTCTCTCCATCTTCCACCTGATCTCACAAACACCAAGGGCAGTAGGAGTCAGCAAGTGTGAAAATGTAACTGTGAGAATGGAACCATCTTGAAACAGATTACTGCCAGAGTTTTCTGGTCACTGAATTCTAGCTGTATGCTACTTTTACTTTTTTTTTTTAATCAAAATCTGTGGAGAAAGTGTAAAATTATCAGTGATAGACTCTTTGGCCGACAAAGGAGGGGTGTGGCTAAATAAAGGGAAGAAGCAGCCAGCCCCACAGCTGTCTTATGGAGAAGCAAAAGAAGATAAGCCATAATCAGTAAGGAGGATTTCCTGATACGGAACTGTTTGGAAGAGCTGAATTCATAAGTATATTGGGGATTAATTACTAAGGTAGCTCCTGAAACCAGAGCTAAGTGATTACATTGGTGTGTGATCTGCTACTTGCTTCCACAAAGCACCCATCGTGCCTCCACTGCAGGAGCACCCAGCAAAAACATGAGTCCTGTCAAATAATTATAAAACTAATTAAAGAGAACAAACACAACATGAGGTCTGTAGCTGGGTTTCCACATGACAGCAAAGGACTTTGATCAGTGCAAATATTTCCATGGGCAAGGAAGATAAGACACAAGGCTCCATATGAGGCATCTGAGCCCCCAGCACTTGCAGCAGGCCAGCTGAATCAAAGAGCATCCCACATGCAGCACCTTGGGGTGAGGGCAAGGAGGGTTTGGACATGGCTGAGGAAACTGTGGAACTTTAAACAGTAGCTAGTTTATGCACGGCAGGAGGAGGGTAATGCGATAAAACTCTTTGCCTGGGTTTAAGAAAAAGCATAGCAGATTGCTGTGAGCGTTGCAGGCCATGTACAGCATTTGAGAGCTAAACTGTCAACAAAGACACCACAGTAATCCAATTAGCAAAGGCTCTTTGCATCCTGACAAGTGAGCGTAGGTTGAAGATTAGCTGAAGGACATACCCTGCAGACAAAAACCCACCTAGAGAAATGGTAGTGAGTCCTGAGAATCTGATATAAACTCCAGATTTGCAACATTCATCTCCTGTGACTTGGTGATAGACATGGACAGGAATATAATCAGCAGAAACATGACAATAATAGACTTCAGAATTTGACTGATTTTTTTTACTCTGTTTTTATTGTTTCACTTATCTTGTGGAGGAAGCAGTCATGCAGTTGTGATATCTGGGCCACAGCCCCAGTGCAGCATCATTTGGATCCAGCTGTAAGGCTGTGCTGTGATGCTGGCCCCATCCCTGCATGCATGAACAGCAAATCTTGCCACAAAAAGAAGCAAGGACCTGTTTCAACATGCACAGCAAATCTCAGAGTTAAACACACCAGGTGAGTGGGTGTACAGACTTCTGCTGAGAATCCATGTCAGGCAAGAAATGCTTTTCACAGGGATCCCCCCAAGTTTCCAGCCATGGGCAGCCCAGGAGTGGCCCTTCTTCAGCTGCTCTTGACTTGCTTTTGATGCAGTCCAGGACACAGTTGGCTGTCTGGGCTGTAAGAGCACATTGCCAGCTCATGTCCAGCCTCACAACCACCAGCACCTCTGAGTCCTTCCTGGCAGGGCTGCTCTCCATCTGTTCATCCCCCAGACTGTGTTGGTACCACGGCTGCCCCAACCCAGGTGCAGGACCTTGCTCTTGGTCTTCTTAAATCTCATGAGATTCTCATGGCAATACCATGCATTTCTTGAGCTTGTCCAGGTCCTTCTGGATGGTATCCCATCCTTCAGGTGTGTGATTGCACCACTCACCTTGGTGTCATCTGGGAAATCTGCAGAGGGTGTGCTCGTTCTCTTTGTCTATGTCATTGATGAAGATAATAAATAACAACAATGACAGCCTGTTCCAGCTTTTACACCAGTCATGCTCTGAAAAGTGTTTGGAGGATTTAAGCTCTGCTTCTGGACCATCCACCTCCCTGCTTGTGGGGTCCTTGCAAGCTACCCAAGTGCTGTGAGGACTTGGGGGCTTGGAAGGGGCTGGGAGGAAACAGAGGCACCTGGCTGTACACAGCTGCTGCAGTGTGGGGGCACAGCTTGCCATGCCTACACCAACAGAGATAACTGCTTACAGGCAGAAAAGGGCTGATGAAACAGAGAAAGTTGAAGAGGGATGGAAAAGACTGTGCTAGGACATCAGCCAAGGAGTACTAATTGTAAGGATGGATCTTACAAGCAAACAATTATTTATCTTTCCATCAGATGTGAAAAAGCTGCAGAGAGTCAGGTCCACAGCAATCAAAGGAAGTGGGGATGCTGTTATGCAGTCCTAGTTTCACTACAAGCAGAATATTTCACTATTATCAGAGTAATGGCATGGCATAGCACTGCTGAAAAAGAGAAAAAATAGAAAAACATCTAAACCTTCAACACTGTCCAGACCTTCACTGGCATGCAATCACCCTCCACAAGCTTTTTCACAGTATTGCCACATAGAAACTGCAAGGTAAGGTAACCAGGTATTCTACTCGAGGCACTGAGAAACAATGAAAGTTAGTCAGCACTCTTCTTCAATTTTTCCTGCATCCAAAATCAGCAGAAAATCTTCATAAAACCCCATTAAAAGTTCAAGTTCTGGAAATACTGCAAATCATCCACCACTCTAATAACTGTAATTGTATTTAAACTCTTAAATTTGACTATATGTTTTTTAGAGTATTAGACCTTGCCTAGGTTTTTATCTCTTTAGTATGTAAAACCATGTGGATCCCAGTAGCATAACTCTGAAGACCTAGACTAAAAGATATTGTTAAGGCAGCAATGATACAAAACATTTCAGTATCTTCGTTATTTCCCTTAATATTTGAATGAAGAATCAGAGAGATGATCAATGAAGCTGTCACAGGCAAGGACAATGTCTCTACATTCATGGCAGTGTTTGTGAATGACAGAATTTCTTGTTCGGTGTTTTGTATTAAAGAAAAACGGTCACAGCTGCTTGAAAATGTTGTCAAGCCCTATAGGCCAGTAAGGATAACCCTTGTGCATACTTGCTGTCACAAAACCACAGCCTTCCATAAGCTAAACAAGGAGTTAAAGATGCAGTGAGGAAGGAATCAAATTTAGATTTGCTGTACAGGATTTGGCTGTTACACACCTGTGATCCCAACAAGCTGCAGAAATGCAACTGAGGGTGGAATTTCAGACCTTCTTGCACGAGATAAAACACTCATTATGACTACTGTGGCTGCCAGATTTCTCTACCTCAAAGCTGAAATTCCCTGAAATAAATCTCTCTGGCCTGAAAAAGGAGAATCTGGTATCAGAGTGAGCTGAGAAATTACTATCTGAAGAATGGATATAAGTAAAGATAAAGCAGAAGATATCCTCACATTTACTTTTATGTTCTATGTTTGCAAGAGCCAAACACTGAGAACTTACTAAGCAATATGATTAGGAACTTCTGGCAGGATGCTAAGAAACCAGCTATAATTACCTTCTCATGCAACAAAGTTTGAATTAATAGCAGGCACGTTAGATGTAATGATTCCTCATGTCAATATGGTATCACACAAATACAAATTAGGAGGGGAAAAAGTGTAACATGCAGAAAATCTCTAATTACTGTATTTGATTACTAGAAGATTTACAACCACATAAGATTTCTCCTCTCTCTGAAGTGAAATCCAAGGAGAGATACAAAGGATATGGGGAATTCTCTGATGATCTTTTTCCCCTACAAACTGCTCCTTGCTAGGGGTTGCATAGCAAAGGAGGCAGAGAGAATGTGATAATGCAAAGGAGAACTGTGGGAACACTGAATTTCTTCTTTATTTCAGGAGTTGGTGGGGTTTCTTTTCCATTGGAGTGCTTTTGTTCTGTGTTGATTAAATTTTGCTTTTTGGGAACATGACCACAGAGGACAGCAGTCTTGGTGGCTGCTGAGCAGGAGCACCACGAGAACAGCACTGGAGGAGGCACCACTCATGGCAGGGCAGGAACAGTGGGAATTCACACCCAAAAAGCTGCTGATTTATGGCCACAGTGGTGTGCTGTGTAGGAGGCACCAGGATGGGGCTGGAAGTACAGCTCATGCAGGAACTGCTGTGGCATCCATGCCCCTAAAACAGTGTCCATGACATGATCATTTTGCACTTCAGGGGTTGCTCCCTGGGGAGTACAGACAATTCCACCTCTCTCTAAGCCTTCACCCACAGCTCTCTCAGCTGCTTCTGCAGTGCTCAAAGATATGTGAAATGAAGCTGGAAGAATTATACAGGCTTTATATAGTGTTCAAGAAATTTGTTTGCTTAAGTAAAATTACATCCCTTAACCTTTAGTCATGCACACAGCTCTCTGCCATCA